>NC_041214.2:29745589-29762463 GCF_002837175.3 Physeter macrocephalus
TTTTTTTTTTTTTTTTTTGCGGTACGCGGGCCTCTCACTGCTGCGGCCTCCCCCGTTGTGGAGCACAGGCTCCGGACGCACAGGCTCAGCGGCCATGATTCACAGGCCCAGCCGCTCCGCGGCACGTGAGATCCTCCCGGACTGGGGCATGAACCCGCGTCCCCTTCATCGGCAGGCAGACTCCCAACCACTACGCCACCAGGGAAGCCCAGTTCACTTTTATTCAGTCTTTTTTTTTCTGTTCCTTAGACTTGATAATTTCTATTGTCTTATTGTCACATTTACTGATTCTTTCTTTTGCTTGTTCAAATTGCCTTTGAGTGCCTCTAGTGAATTTTTCATTTCAGTTATTGTACTTTTCAACTCCAGAATTTTTTTGATTTCTTTTTAGGTTTCCCATCTCTTTTTTGATATTTCCTTTTTGTTCATATATTTTCTCTTAATTTTTCTCCTCATCTTCTTTAGTTCTTTGAATATTTTTAAGATGGTTGTTTTAAAATCTTTGTCTAGTAGTTCTGCCATCAGGTCTTTTTTTTCAGGGACAGTTTCTGTAGATTTGTTTTTTTCCTTTGAATGGGCCATACTTTCCCAATTCTTTGTATCCCTTATTTTTTGTTGAAAACTGAACATTTCAATCTAATAATTTGGTATGTCTGGAAATAAGATTCTCTTCCTTCACTAAGGTTTTCTGGGTTTTGTTTTTGTTTGTTTTAAATTGTCATGACTGTCTCTGTGCTGAGGATCAGCCTGAGGTATAAACTTAAGGTCTTTTTTTAGCCTACACCTTTCTTGGGCATGTGCAGTGACTTTCTAATTTCCCATATGTGCATTTACTTTTATTTTTTTTAATTATTATTTTAAAAATTTTGTCTGCATTGGGTCTTCGTTGCTCTATGTGTGGTTTCTCTAGTTGTGGCGAGTGGGGCCTACTCTTTGTTGTGGTGCGCGGGCTTCTCATTTGTGGTGGCTTCTGTTGTGGAGCACGGACTCTAGGCGCGTAGGTTTCAGTATTTGCAGCATGTGGGCTTAGTAGTTGTGGCATATGGGCTCTAGGGCATGCTGGCTTCGGTAGTTGTGGTGCGTGGACTCAGTAGTTGTGGCTCGTGGGCTCTAGAGTGCAGGCTCAGTAGTTGTGGTGCATGGGCTTAGTTGCTCCACAGGCATGTGGGATCTCCCCAGGCCAGGGATCAAACCCGTGTCCCCTGCATTGGCAGGCGGATTCTTAACCATTGTACCACCAGGGAAGTCCCTGCATTTGCTTTTAACTGTCCTAGTTTTTAAATGTATGGTTTCCAAAAGGGGAAAAGAGAAGAATGAAGAGAAGAAAAGGACAATGGTCCTTTAAATCCCCTGTACGTCACTTTAACCAGCATGAGAGGAGCTTATAACAATGGGAGGAAGTACAATAAGACCCCTGCCTCTTTTTCTGCTCCTCTGAGATCAGAAGCAGCAATCAGTCAGATCACAGAACCCCAGAATTTGGAGGACAAGGTCCTTTTTGCCCACCCTGACTCACACAAACTGGGTATAACCTGCTCCTGGTACATTGTGCACAGCTGCCTGCCTTAAAGCTGAGGGTGGGGAATAGGTAACTTTTACCCTGCTGAGAGGTGAAATAGACTGAAATTAACCACAAATCATCATTTAATCCTTCAGTGGAATTTGCAAGCCTCAATAGACTCAGAGTTCCAAAATAGTTAACATGAGACAGATTCTGCCAGTGAAGTTTTTTTCTAGTTGGGGAGACTCATTCCTGATGCTTCCTACTCTGCCATCTTCCCAGAATCATCTCTTCCTCATCTTGAAGAAATGGATGATTTCAGATTTGGAGCAGAACTGGTTCAAGATATCAGACAACAAGGAAGCTACTAGTGGAGTCATATCAAAAGGATAGGCTTGAATAGCTTTCCCACAGCCAAAGATGATACCACATAAGCTTCAATAATAGTAATAATAACAGTGAAGTGAAATCCATAAAATAAGTTTAAATTCATGACCTCATACTGATATTAGATTAAAAAAATTTTTTTACAGTAGGTCCTTGTTGGTTATCTATTTTAAATATAGCAGTGTGTTTATGTCAGTCCCGAACTCCCAATCTATCCCTGCCCCCGCAACCATAAGTTCATTCTTTAAGTCCGTGAGTCTCTTTCTGTTTTGCAAGTAAGTTCATTTGTATCATTTTTTTTTAGATTCCACATATAAGTGGTATCATATGATATTTGTCTTTCTCTGTTGGACTTAACTTCATTTAGTATGATAATCTCCAGGTACATCCATGTTGCTGCAAGTGGCATTATTTCATTCTTTTTAATGGCTGAGTAATATTCCATTTTATATATACCACATCTTTATCGATGGACATTTAGATTTTCTTCCATGTCTTGGCTCTTGTAAACAGTGCTGCAATGAACATTGGGGTGTATATATCTTTTCGAACTGTGTTTTTCTGCAGCTATATGCCCAGGAGTGGGAATGCTGGATCATATGATAGCTCTATATTTTAGTTTTTTAAGGAACCTCCATACTGTTCTCCACAGTGGCTATATCAATTTACATTCCCACCAACAGTGTAGGAGGGTTCCTTTTTCTCCACACCCTCTCCAGCATTTATTGTTTGTAGATTTTTTGATGATGGCTATTCTGACTGGTGTGAGGTGATATCTCGTAGTTTTGATTTGCATTTCTCTAATAGTTAGCAATGGTGGACCTCTTTTCAGGTACCTCTTGCCCATCTGTATGCCTTCTTTTTGTAAAAAAAAAAAAAAAAAAAAAAAAAATTATTTATTTATTTATTTATTTATCTATCTTTGGCTTCGTTGGGTCTTCGTTTCTGCGGGCTTTCTCTAGCTGCAGCAAGCTGGGGCTAGTCTTTGTTGCTGTGTGCAGACTTCTCGTTGCAGTGGCCTCTCTTGTTGCAGAGCACGGGCTCCAGGTACGCAGGCTTCAGTAGCTGTGGCACGTGGGCTCAGCAGTTGTGATGCGCAGGCTCAGTAGTGGTGGCACATGGGCTTAGTTGCTCCGCGGCACGTGGGATCTTCCCAGACTGGGTCTTGAACCCGTGTCCCCTGCCTTGGCAGGCGGACTCTCAACCACTGCGTCACCAGGGAAGTCCCTGTATGTCTTCTTTGGAGAAATGTCTGTTTAGGTCTTCTGCCTATTTTTTGACTGGGTTGTTTGTTTTTTGGGTGTTGAGCCGCATGAGCTGTTTGTAAATTTTTGAGACTAATTCCTTGTTGGTCGCATTGTTTGTGAATATTTTCTCCCATTCTGTGGGTTGTCTTTTCATTTTGTTTGTGGCTTCCTTTGCTGTGCAAAAGGTTTTGAGTTTAATTAGGTCCCATTTGTTTATTTTTATTTCCATTACTCTAGGAGATGGATCGAAAAAGATATCGCTGTAATTTATGTCAGAGTGTTATGCCTATGTTTTCCTCTAAGAGTTTTATGGTATCTGGTCTTATATTTAGGTCTATAATCCATTTTAATATTATTAATAATAATAATTGAAGTGAACTGAAATGTATAAAATATATTTAAATTCACAACCTCATACTAATATTAGATTTTTAAAACAGGATTATCTTCAGAAGATAAGGAACCAATTCATTTTCTTGAAAATTGGTAAATCAATGGGAGCACTATTAATGTGGGACCTTCTTGACATATAAGAATGACCCAGGGGCTTCCCTGGTGGCACAGTGGTTGAGAGTCCGCCTGCCGATGCAGGGGACATGGGTTCGTGCCCCAGTCCGGGAAGATCCCACATGCCACGGAGCGGCTAGGCCCGTGAGCCATGGCCTCTGAGCCTGCGCGTCCGGAGCCTGTGCTCCGCAACGGGAGAGGCCACAACAGTGAGAGGCCCGCGTACCACAAAAAAAAAAAAAAAAAAAAAAAATGACCCAGAGGAGAGGAAGCTAGGTTTCAGAGGTGGTTTACATCTGGTTCACCCTTATTCTGAGAGTTATAGCCCATCTAGGTAACAGTTTTAAATGGGGGAGTGACTTTGATTTTAGCGTTCATTTTCACAGATTTTTCTTTGGATTTGGCAAATGCCTTCAGGGAAAAAGTGAGTTTTCATCTTCTTGATTTTTTTCCCTTGATAATTCGTCATTATCTTATTAGTTCTTTAATGCTTTTAAGAAGAAGACATTTCTTTAACTTAGTTTATTCAGCTTTTTTCATTGTCTTTGGAGGCAGAGTTGCCCACTCTACTATTACCAAAAAGTAGGTTACTCACGTCATGGAATTTAGTCTTATCTAGACATATTCATATAAAACAAATTACACAGATAAGCTGTGTAATTTGTAGAAAAAGTCTAAGATAATATACAGTGGTATGATTAGGTAAGATCTATTTCATTCAGCATACTAATATATGGCAATGACACCAATTATCTATAAGTTTCTATGTTTCAGGTTCTACATACTTTTATATGTTGTCTGACTTAATAGGTATTACTATGTTTTCTCTTTTACAGATGAAGAAATCAAGGCTCAAAGATGTTGAGTTTGTCCATGTCACAGTTCAATAAATGGTTAAGCTGCTAGTCACTCAGGCCACCTGACTCTGAACTCTAAACCTTTATACTTTACTCTTTGTAGTGCTAGAAGAGCATATAAAAAGAGGACATGATCTAGTCATGGGATCAGGGGAGATTTCCCTGAAGAAGGAAATATGAGTCGAGAGCTGAAGGTCAAGTATGAGTTAACTAAGTGAAGAGGATAAGAGTGCCTAGGCCTAGAACCTGGAGGGAGATGACACTTTGAAGATTTGAAAGACGTCTGGTGTGGCTGTTAGGGAGATTGTCAGAATATGTGGCTCCACACTCTTGGGGGAATCTCTTACCTTGATATTTACTCCCCTTATGTCTGCTACAGATGTATTCTTCCCACTTTAAAACTGGCTGACTCCTGATGGTGATGCAGTAGGAAGAACACAGCATCACCTCTGAAATATTCTTGCCAAAAAATACTGAACCTGAATTTAGTAAAGCCTTTAGATGTAACTAGTTTACAAGAAATATAGGGGATGAAGAAATATGTTAAATGATAAGAATACAGTAAGCCAAATCCGTAATGTGAGTAATTCTTTAAGACAAATGGCCTATTTCTTCAACAAATAAATGTCAGGTTAAAAAAAAAGAGGGTGGGGGAGACGAGTGAGATTGTTACAGATTAAAAGAAATTTAGGAATGTTATATGCATTCCTTGAATAAAAACCCCAAAAGACATTTTTTTATTTTGCGGTACGCGGGCCTCTCACTGCTGTGGCGTTTCAGAGGTGGTTTACATCTGGTTCACCCTTATTCTGAGAGTTATAGCCCATCTAGGTAACAGTTTTAAATGGGGGAGTGACTTTGATTTTAGCGTTCATTTTCACAGATTTTTCTTTGGATTTGGCAAATGCCTTCAGGGAAAAAGTGAGTTTTCATCTTCTTGATTTTTTTCCCTTGATAATTCGTCATTATCTTATTAGTTCTTTAATGCTTTTAAGAAGAAGACATTTCTTTAACTTAGTTTATTCAGCTTTTTTCATTGTCTTTGGAGGCAGAGTTGCCCACTCTACTATTACCAAAAAGTAGGTTACTCACGTCATGGAATTTAGTCTTATCTAGACATATTCATATAAAACAAATTACACAGATAAGCTGTGTAATTTGTAGAAAAAGTCTAAGATAATATACAGTGGTATGATTAGGTAAGATCTATTTCATTCAGCATACTAATATATGGCAATGACACCAATTATCTATAAGTTTCTATGTTTCAGGTTCTACATACTTTTATATGTTGTCTGACTTAATTCAACCTATGAGATATAGGTATTACTATGTTTTCTCTTTTACAGATGAAGAAATCAAGGCTCAAAGATGTTGAGTTTGTCCATGTCACAGTTCAATAAATGGTTAAGCTGCTAGTCACTCAGGCCACCTGACTCTGAACTCTAAACCTTTATACTTTACTCTTTGTAGTGCTAGAAGAGCATATAAAAAGAGGACATGATCTAGTCATGGGATCAGGGGAGATTTCCCTGAAGAAGGAAATATGAGTCGAGAGCTGAAGGTCAAGTATGAGTTAACTAAGTGAAGAGGATAAGAGTGCCTAGGCCTAGAACCTGGAGGGAGATGACACTTTGAAGATTTGAAAGACGTCTGGTGTGGCTGTTAGGGAGATTGTCAGAATATGTGGCTCCACACTCTTGGGGGAATCTCTTACCTTGATATTTACTCCCCTTATGTCTGCTACAGATGTATTCTTCCCACTTTAAAACTGGCTGACTCCTGATGGTGATGCAGTAGGAAGAACACAGCATCACCTCTGAAATATTCTTGCCAAAAAATACTGAACCTGAATTTAGTAAAGCCTTTAGATGTAACTAGTTTACAAGAAATATAGGGGATGAAGAAATATGTTAAATGATAAGAATACAGTAAGCCAAATCCGTAATGTGAGTAATTCTTTAAGACAAATGGCCTATTTCTTCAACAAATAAATGTCAGGTTAAAAAAAAAGAGGGTGGGGGAGACGAGTGAGATTGTTACAGATTAAAAGAAATTTAGGAATGTTATATGCATTCCTTGAATAAAAACCCCAAAAGACATTTTTTTATTTTGCGGTACGCGGGCCTCTCACTGCTGTGGCCTCTCCGGTTGCGGAGCACAGGCTCCGGACGCGCAGGCTCAGTGGCCATGGCTCACGGGCCCAGCTGCTCCGCGGCACGTGGGATCTTCCCGGACTAGGGCACGAACCTGCGTCCCCTACATCGGCAGGCGGACTCCCAACCACTGCGCCACCAGGGAATCCCCCAAAAGACATTTTTAAGACATTTGGGGGAGAATTGAACATGGACTAGATATTAAGTGATAGTAAGGAATTATTACTATAATTGGGTGTGACAGTGGTATTGAAGTTATGTTTAAAAAGGGTCTGTATTTATTAGAGATGAATACTGAAATATAAGTGGGTAAGGAAGAAATGAAACAAGTATGGAAGAATGTTGGTTATCATTGAACCTGGATTAATGAATACTTGGGTTCATTGTACTCTTTCTTTACTTTTTTTTTCTTTCTCTACTTTTATGTATTTTTGAAAATTTCTCTAATGAAAAGTTTAAAAACTAGCTGAAAGGTGATAGCCGTTGAAGTTGGCTGATATTTTTGAGAAGTATCTTTATTTAAAATAAAGGTGGGAGGGGTGAACATAGTGGGTGACTTAGTTGTTGGAGACCAGAATTTAAAGCGGAGAGAGTACTCTGTGATGTCAAGCAGCAAAAATGGCAGAATTTGAGAATTTGTAACATGTTACTAGGTTTAGCTGAAAATGAATTATTGGTGGCTAGTAAATTGTTTAGTTGGATTTCGCTACCTGAAGCAGATATAGAAGGACAGAATGGTGCTTTGCAAGAAATACTGAACTAGCAGTGGGGAGACCTACTTCTAAGGAATCCTGGGAAGATCATTTTACCTCTCTGGGCCTCAGATGGTTTTAGCATCTGATATATTGGTACGATTCTCCCAACACTCTCTCTTGCCAGCTCTGGGCAGCTATAGATTTTGGATTAAACAATTTCCGAGGTTCTCTCAAGCTATGAGATTCCATGATGCTAATGAATGTGTATGTGTGATTGTGCCTCTGCAAAGGAGCAGTTAGATATCAAAAAATCCAAGGAGGGCTTCCCTGGTGGCGCAGTGGTTGAGAGTCCGCCTGCCGATGCAGGGGACACGGGTTCGTGCCCTGGTCCAGGAATATCCCACATGCCGTGGAGCGGCTGGGCCCATGAGCCATGGCCGGTGAGCCTCTGTGTCCGGGTCCTGTGCTCTGCAACAGGAGAGGCCACAGCAGTGAGAGGCCCACGTACCGCAAAAAAAAAAAAAAAAAAAAATCCAAGGAAATATTTTCCTACAGAGTGGCACAGTCTTAGACAACAAGAGCAAGTGATGGGAGGGTAAACTTAATATAAACCTTTGTGTGTGCCATATAGAATCCTTTGTTGCTAGCTTCTTAGCTACTTAATAAATAAAGACCACCTAAGAATGTGGCACATCATTTACCCTTCGAATTAGTCCAGTGAATTGTTAGACTGGCCTGTAACTTTGGGTCAGACACAGTTCTTTTAGTTTTTTGGGGAAGCAGCTTCCAAAAAACATCAATTTATTTATTAGCATCACTTGCTTTTCATATTATCTAGTTAAAACAAATAGTTTTCTTTGTGTGTAAGTATGTAAAACCCCATAATGCTTTATTTCTGGAGGAGAACATTATAAAATTCTTAAAATCAGTTTTCTTAGAAGTCATAAAAGTTTTGACACAGGAATACTTAAATTGAGTAGTAGGTTCTTTTAGATGTAATTTCCTTTAACACCTGTTGCACTTTTTTCTTAATTTAGGCAACTCACAATTTTTTATTGCCAACCTCTACTTCCTTTGACTCTACAAAGAAAATTGTATCTACAGCAGCCCCTAAAGCCCAGGAGTCCAGCAAATCATCAAACAGACTCATGACTGAAAAACAGGTAAACCTAAAATATTTGAAGCCAGTGTTTGTCAGAGTATATGTCAAAGAATACCACATCTACAAATGTGAAAAATCTTACTTTCAAAGGCTGCTTTAGTAAAAATCATTTTGGGAAATGATGGGTTAAAGACTATTAAGTGATACCATTATTCTAAGACTTCACAATACAGTAAGTCCCCCACATACGAACCTTCAAGTTGCGAACTTTCAAAGATGCGAACGTGCATCTGGTGCCAGCAAGGAACCAGAACCTGTGCCATCAACATCGGGTGTGAGTGAAATTGCAGCTTGCCCTCCGTCTCCTGCTGCTGACGATCCTTCAGCTCTACCATCTGCCACCTCCTCTCCCTCCTCCAGTCAGTAACTCTTCCTGCCCGTTCACTTGATACCAGCCCCTGTATGCCAGCTGTTATACTACTGTACTTTTCAAGGTAGTGTACTGTAAGATTAAAAATTTATTTTTTGTGTTTTTTTAATGTATTATTTGTGTGAAAAGTATTAGAAACTTATTACAGTACAGTGCTGTATAGCCGATTGTGTTAGTTGGGTACCTAGGCTAACTTTGTTGGACTTAAGAACAAATTGGACTTACGAACACGCTCTCGGAACAGAACTTGTTTGTATGTAGGGGACTTACTGTACTATCAGTCTCCAGAAAGAGGCTTTAGTGTACAGTATTTCCTACTTATTTAACACTAATCTGATGAATATTTCGTTAGACTGGTGTTCTGCAGCACATATTTTAGAAAATACCATTCTCAACTATTTTTGGAATTTGCAAACAGTTATGTTTTTCTTTCTCTTAAAAGAGCTATCAAGGAACAATATGTGTAATTGGGTCATTCAAAATGTGTGACATTGTTATTTATAGAGCATTTTGTTTTTATGAGTCATAGGAGGCATCCACTTATATACCCACACAGAGCTTTTGGCTCCTAAAACAGATATCAGCAATACTTTTAGTTCTGTGTCATTCATCTTTGTGACCAGAAGACATAAATAAGGGAAAAGGTTGTGGGAGGGAGGAGAGTTATAGAAAGGATAAAGAAAGGGAAGAAAGTCAGCAGTCAAAAGGAAAGATTTGTTTGGCACTGTGAGCCATAGTGCTATCAGAGAGTCATCATAATAATTTGGTTTTTGTCTTGATAGATTTTTAAAAAATTGAAGTATAGTTGATTTACAGTACTATATTAGTTTCACGTGTATAACATAGTGAATCAGTATTTTTACAGATTTTACTCCATTAAAAAGTATTATAAGATAATGGTTATAATTCTCTAGCTATATGGTGTATCCTTGTTGCTTATCTATCTTGGTAGATTTTTTAATGTCTGAGGGGCATTTGGATGTGGAGAATACTTTTTTTTTTTTTTTTTTTTTGAGAATACTTTTAAAAATTGTCTAGGAGGGTGGGAGGGGAAAAGTTGTCTAAATTATTAATCTTAAAGTTACTATGATATTTACGTACTCTACACTAATGAAAATGTATAAAATATATTTTTTAAGCATTTAAATAGGTTGAAAATACACTCAAATTATATTTTCACAAATAAATAAGATACTTAAGGTATTTTAAAAAAGAACACAAAGTACCTCACACAGTGATTTCAAAATTGATCATTTTACTTAAATTAAGAGCCTGTTATAAAACTGTTAATATCATGGATTTAAATGTGTCATTTAAAAAAATCTCCATTTCTGTTCTTATCTGTATTTTATGTTCTTATTTTTTTTCCCATTGTTAGGTTTTTA
Source organism: Physeter macrocephalus (assembly GCF_002837175.3). Classification (NCBI taxonomy): domain Eukaryota; kingdom Metazoa; phylum Chordata; class Mammalia; order Artiodactyla; family Physeteridae; genus Physeter; species Physeter macrocephalus. Next base: position 29,755,857 of record NC_041214.2, read on the forward strand.
TTTATTTTAGTTTTTATTCTTTCTTAATCTAGAGATTAACCTCTCAGGTTTATGGTGTAAATACATATTTAGAATCAGCAATACAAAACTTGAGTGTCTTTCAGAATGATTCTACTAGAATCAGTTACTTGGATGGGCAGACTCCTTTTCATAGTTAGTTCCTGTATATTGGACAAGTTCTATCTAAATTACTGGCTCTGTCAAGTCAGATATGTTTTGATTTTGTTGTGACCCTAGTCAGTATGAAAGTGCCACTTGTTTCTTAGTGACTCAACCTTTCTTTACTCTTCAATTAATATAACCTAATAATTTGCAGCTTTTTATTTTGATTGGGGCCTGGTCTGGTTCAGTTAAATAAAAAACCTAAGGGCGGGACTTCCCTGGGGGTCCAGTGGTTAAGACTTGGCCTTCCAATGCAGGGGGTGTGGGTTCGATCCCTGGTTGGGGAGCTAAGAGCCCACATGCCTCGCGGCCAAAAAACCAAAACATAAAACAGAAACAATATTGTAACAAATTCAATAAAGACTTTAAAAAGACAAAAAACCTAAGTTCTGTTTGTTTCACTGAAATTACAAGGTTTTTTATTTTTATTTAATTTATCCATGAAGGCCTATATATGAGTATTCTGGAATTATATAATGTAATTATGCTTATTTGCATCCTTTTTAGTCTCTTAATTTTGTTAGAAACAAATTTGTTTTAATTTTAATCATATGTGTATAAAAATTCCTATTAAAGCTTTTGGAGAAAAAGTCTTATTCTGGAAACAAGGGAAATTATATACAAGGGTATTTCTTCACCTCATATCTTAAAGTTGATCCTTTTCTCCCTCATAATTGTAGCGGGAAGAAGCAGAATGGGAAAGCGTAAACGTGCTGTTGCTGATGCATGGCTTAAAACCTTTATCTCTAGTCAGAAGAACAGATATGAAAGGTAATCAGGTCCTATTCTTCTTAAGATAAAAATGTTCTTTTTCTGTTAAAAAATTTTTGATGTTAAATTTTTTTCCTTATCTTTATTTTTACTATGTGTATTACATTTCAACAAATGTAGATCTCATCATTTTTGACAAACAATCATCACAAAGGATGAGGGAGAATTTAAAAACTTTGATGGAAGAAACATCACGTCAACAGAACATGATCCGGGAGCTCATAGAAACTAATAAGCAGCTTAAGTAAGAAAATGGAAAAAAAAATAACTCCCTTGTTGTGACCATGAGAGGGGTGGGATAGGGAGGGTGGGAGGGAGGGAGACACAAGAGGGAAGAGATATGGGAACATATGTATATGTAAGAAACTAAAAGACAACATTGTATTTGCAGTTTCTATGTTCTTCAGTACGGTTTCCCTTTTTCTGTACTTAGCTTCTGTGGATAAAGTTTGATAAACTTTTGGGTCCTCTAAAGATCTAAGCAGATAATTTCAGTTTTAAGTCAACATGAACAGTATCAGGTAGTTCTCCCTCTTCTTTCTTCATAGAGAGTATATGGATCAGGAAACTGATTTTTACTATTCTTTTAGTGGTTATCTCAAAGATTAAAAAATATGCACTCGTGACTTCTCAAAATGTAATTTTACTTTGTATTTTTTACCTTATTCCATGACATTGTGACAATCATAAAACAATTTTTAACATTCTCCAACTTATATTATTGTATATTTCTTTTTTTTTAACATCTTTATTGGAGTATAACTGTTTTACAATGGTGTGTTAGTTTCTGCTTTACAACAAAGTGAATCAGTTATACATATACATATGTTCCCATATCTCTTCCCTTATTGTTGTATATTTCAATTCCATATTTATTTTTATTTTCTCTCCATACATTTATTTACTGCTGACAGTTGAAATAGCACAAAATACTTCCTTCCTGTTATTATTTAAACTTTTAAAAAGCAGGAAAAAAATTTAGCTCCATACTCTGTGCCCTAATTATTATGTATTATCCAAACCATCTGGTGTAAAGCCACCAAGCTCTTTTTTACACTTCTCCACAAGTTCTTTAGCTTTTTTTTTTTTTTTTTTTTTTTTTTTACTTTGTGTTGGATTCCTCTGTTGACTTCAGCTTTCTAAAATACACAGGGAGCCATGAAATTGAGTGTTTTTTAGGGCCAAATGAAAAAATAGATCTAATGTATATTAAAGTCAGCAAGATATTCCTAATACATGACTGCCTTATAAGTAACTGATATCTAGGTAGGGAGGAAAAAGATATAGGAAGGATGGCCTGGGCTGTTAAAATTGTTACTGCACCCTCTCCAGATTCTTGGACAGCAATACCATAGAAATGAATATCGCTCCCTCAAGATTCTTAGGCAAGCAAAGCTTTTTATTGAAAGGATAGCTTGCGCACAAGGGAGAAGGTGGAAAAGCATGCCAACTCCTTGAGGACTTTCAGGGAAAGGGTTTTAAAGGCCGGGTGAGGGAGGGGGCCGCAGAGTGCCTGATCAGCTTGTGCTTTTCTTGCACTGGTTGGCATCAAGGTGAAGTTTCAAGTATCATCAACCTTCTAGTTTCAACCAGTCTGGTGTCTACATGCTTGCAGTCAGCAGTTTTCCTCTGGCGGGGGTCTGCTTCCTGCAAAAATAACTTAGGAATGTGTGTCAGGCCAGTGACTCTGCTGTGTGGCAGATTTATAGTCCCACTTTTGTCTTTTGGAAACTATGTACATAACATCAGTGGAACAGAGATAATCTTTTATTCCTGTGGGTCTTTGGGTATTATCTCAGAGGCCCAAGCCTTTAGGCAATTTGGTTTTTTGGTTTTGTTTTGTGTTTTTGTCGTTTTGTTATTTATTTATTTATTAGCTGCGTTGGGTCTTTGTGGCTGTGCCTGGGCTTTCTCTAGTTGTGGTGAGCAGGGGCTACTCTTCATTGTGGTGCATGGCTTCTCATTGCAGTGGCTTCTCTTGTGGAGCACGGGCTCTAGGCACGCGGGCTTCAGTTTTTGCAGCACACAGGCTCAGTAGTTGTAGCACACAGACCCCATCAATTGAGATGATCATGTTTTTTTTTTCCTTTTATTCTGTTAATGTAGTCTATTACATTGGTTCAATATATGAAGAACCCTTTCTTGCATTCCAGGAATAAATCCCATTTGGTCATGGTGTATCATCCTTTTAATATGCTGCTGAGTTTGGTTTGCTAGTATTTTGTTGAGTTTTTGTATCATTGTTTAAGGGATATTGGTTTGTGGTTCTCTTTTTTTGTTGTTGTCTGGTTTTGGTATTAGGGTAACACTAACCTCATAGAATGTCTTAGGAGAGATACAGTTGATTCTTGTATCTTGCTTTTACACCCTGCAACCTTGAAAAATTCAATCATTCTAGTTTCATGGCTAATTTATAGAGGTGGAATTGGGACCCAAGTCACTTGGCTGTAGAGCTCCTGCCTGGCTTCCAGGATGGGGCTGAGGCAGAGGATAAGTTCTGGGTATAGCTGGCGGTTACTGATAGACGGTATGGTACCAGAAGCTGAGTCTCCTTTTTCCCCTGAGGGTCTCTTAAGTCTGTGCAAACTTGACCCTATGGGCAGGTGAACATGTGCTTAGATATGGCATTGTCTTCTGAAAGTGGTGTGTCTTAGTATTGTGCAGGCCAGATGGGGATAGGGTTTCTCACTGAGCTTTATTTTTTTTTTTTTTGCGGTACACGGGCCTCTCACTGTTGTGGCCTCTCCCGTTGCGGAGCACAGGCTGCAGACGCGCAGGCTCAGCGGCCATGGCTCACGGGCCGAGCCGCTCCGCGGCATGTGGGATCTTCCCAGACCGGGGCACGAACGTGTGTCCCCTGCATCGGCAGGCGGACTCTCAACCACTGCGCCACCAGGGAAGCCCCTCACTGAGCTTTATAAAAAGTGTATTAATAATAACAATGATGGTACTGTTGATTATGAGCTTTCTAAGGACACTGAGGGATGGAAACTATCTAATAAAGGAAAACCAGGCCGGTGATACTTCACTGAAGGCAAGAGAGTATTCAAGATGTACATAAATCAAGATTGTATAAATCTTGGGGTACATATTATTTCTGAACAAATTCCTGGTTTCTCTGAGTTTGCAGTCTACCGCATTACATGAATGCCTAAGTTGATTAAACCATCTGAAATCCTGAATTATCGTTGATCACTTAAGAATATTAATTTTAATTCTTGGTTCTTTTTGACATCCTTAATATTGGTCTCTTTCTGATTATTATTTTCATCTAAACATATATATAAAATTATATCAGTTTTATGGAGATTGAGTTATTATGAAACTTGAATGCATGCAATTATAAGCTATATTTTCCCCATTTTACACTGATTTTACTTGTTATAGTTTTTGCATTTCTGACGTATCAGTGCTCCTGGAGCTTGCACCCATTTAAACACAGGCTCAGCACTGAAGTTCTTGAATGAAGCAGCCTGACAGAAATTGTGAGGATAGCTTTGTGTACAATATTGTTAGGACAGCATGTCCTAGATGTATATATCATATCTTTTGAAAAATTTCTTACAGGCAAAATGTGAGCATTATAAGAAAAAACGAATGGAGGAACAAGAGACTATTGCTTCTTTGCAGAAGGATATCTCTAGATTAACAAAGGAGGACGAAAACAGTTATACTCCAATAAAGATGTTAAAAAAAAAAAAAAAAAAAAACTCCCTTGAAAAAAATCTTGAAATTTAATTTTTCATTTTGATTAAATATTAAATTAAAAATGTTTTTAATAGGTAAATCTTTTGGTAATAGCTTAGCTTAGATATGTAATGGTATCCTATATTTCTTCAGTTGGTTTGTGTTATAGGATAGAAATTTTAAGAATGCAAAGAAATTTTAGAAACTCATTTTGTTGTTAGATGGATATGTTTGTTGATATGTTTTATTTTTATTACTAAGGGAATGAATTGTGTGTCTGTTATTAGAAATGAACTTCAGCTACAACACAGCCGAGCAGCAGATCAGGAGCAACGAGCTAATGACTTGGAACAAATTATGGAGAGTGTGAAATCCAAAATTGGTGAAATGGAGGATGAATCCCTAAATAGGGTTTGCCAGCAACAGAATAAAATAAAAGAACTTCAAAAGGAGCATAAAGCTTTACAGGTACTGAGCTAAACATTTTCTTACATGATAGTGTTAAGACAGCTTGTCAGGGTTACAGGTGACTTCCGTGTTGCTTAATTCAGTGCTCCTTAACTTAACTTGACCTATCATTGTCGTTGCCTTGAAATACTTCATTTGCTTCGTTTCCAGAACATCCTCTCTTCTGGTTTTCCTCAACCCCACTGGTTATTTTTCAGCTCCTTTGCTGATTCTTCTCATCTTCCTAACCTCTTAGTGTTGGATTCCCCAGACCTTTCTCTTTCCTGTAAATTCTAACTCCCTTGGTGATGCTCAGTCTAATTCACAGCACTTTTAAATCCATAGCGCACACCTCTTCCCTTAATTTCAGACTCACATCCTGCACCCTACTTGATATCTCTACTGGATGTCTAATAGACATCTAGAACTTTTTTACATGTCTAAAACTGAGTTCCTGAATTTCCTCCCCAAACTTTCTTCTTTTAGTCTCCATTCTGGTCCAAGTCACCTTCATTTCTTTGCTGCTTCTCTCTTGGTTTCCCTACTCCCACCCTTCCCTTTTTCAATGTGCTCTCAACATAGTAGCTCAAAACACTTCAATGACTTTCCTTTTTTTTTTAAGAGGAAAATCCAAAACTCTTACCATGGCCTTACATGATGTGGCCACATGTTACCTTCTGACTTCATCTATTATACCTTTTGCGTATTCTGCTCCAGCCACAATGATATTCTTGCTTTTCTTTGAAATTTTCCTTGACCATTTTCACCTCAGGGATTTTGTACATTTTGTTCTTCCTTTTCCCTCTGCCATGGATGCTTTTTTAAAGATAGCTGCATGGTGTGTTTTCTGTCTCCTTACTCAAGTGTCACATCACAATCTCTCAGGGATTCCTTTATTGACTACTTTGCTTACAGTCGGCAGTCCTGTCCCCCACATATCATATTGCCTTCCGTGCTTTGTTTTATCCATAGTTCTTAGCACCATCTAACATGCTAATATACTATATACACTTTGTTTTTTTTATATATCTCTCTCTGTTAAAATGTAAGCTCCATAAGGGCAAATATTTTTGTCTATTTTGTTTAGGGCTAAGAAAGTGTCTGCTTTATTATTAGTTGTAGATGCTCAATAAATACTTGAATTATTGAGTTAAATTTACATAACATTTATATGGAATATACTTTGTGATTTTAAGTTGTTTTATTTTAATTGAAATAACAATGTTATAACATTGAATACTTAATTTCTTAATTTAAAAAACCTCTTATTTCAAACCTCTGGTGTTTATTATGATTAAACAAAGTAAATCTTTTGTAGTGATAACCAGTATTTAGTTTTATGAGATGTTACAGATACTTAGAAACATTATATCATTATAAATGTGTTTTTTTTTTTTTTTTTTTTGTAGGCGGGGGGCCCAGTGTTGTTGCGGCCCCCCCCGTTGCGCACAGGCTCCGGACGCGCAGGCTCAGCGGCCGTGGCTCACGTGCCCAGCCGCTCCGCGGCATGTGGTATCTTCCCGGACCGGGGCACGAACCC
>NC_041214.2:29766129-29798453 GCF_002837175.3 Physeter macrocephalus
TTTTTTTTTTTTTTGCGGTACACGGGCCTCTCACTGTTGTGGCCTCTCCCGTTGCGGAGCACAGGCTGCAGACGCGCAGGCTCAGCGGCCATGGCTCACGGGCCGAGCCGCTCCGCGGCATGTGGGATCTTCCCAGACCGGGGCACGAACGTGTGTCCCCTGCATCGGCAGGCGGACTCTCAACCACTGCGCCACCAGGGAAGCCCCTCACTGAGCTTTATAAAAAGTGTATTAATAATAACAATGATGGTACTGTTGATTATGAGCTTTCTAAGGACACTGAGGGATGGAAACTATCTAATAAAGGAAAACCAGGCCGGTGATACTTCACTGAAGGCAAGAGAGTATTCAAGATGTACATAAATCAAGATTGTATAAATCTTGGGGTACATATTATTTCTGAACAAATTCCTGGTTTCTCTGAGTTTGCAGTCTACCGCATTACATGAATGCCTAAGTTGATTAAACCATCTGAAATCCTGAATTATCGTTGATCACTTAAGAATATTAATTTTAATTCTTGGTTCTTTTTGACATCCTTAATATTGGTCTCTTTCTGATTATTATTTTCATCTAAACATATATATAAAATTATATCAGTTTTATGGAGATTGAGTTATTATGAAACTTGAATGCATGCAATTATAAGCTATATTTTCCCCATTTTACACTGATTTTACTTGTTATAGTTTTTGCATTTCTGACGTATCAGTGCTCCTGGAGCTTGCACCCATTTAAACACAGGCTCAGTACTGAAGTTCTTGAATGAAGCAGCCTGACAGAAATTGTGAGGATAGCTTTGTGTACAATATTGTTAGGACAGCATGTCCTAGATGTATATATCATATCTTTTGAAAAATTTCTTACAGGCAAAATGTGAGCATTATAAGAAAAAACGAATGGAGGAACAAGAGACTATTGCTTCTTTGCAGAAGGATATCTCTAGATTAACAAAGGAGGACGAAGAGCGCATCATCACTCAAAAGAGAGTGTTCTCCTATCTCTGCAAGAGAGTTCCTCATACCATCTTGGATAGACAGTAATGTTTGCTACGTAAATTGTTATGTAGCTAGAGTCATCATTTTTTAAAAAACAGATTTCACCTTGGGTGTGGTTATATCTCCTTTAAACTGGTGAAGTATTCTTCTCCCTCTTCTCTGCTGTTTGTTTGTTTGTTTTAAATGTCATTAACTTTTTGAAGAAAATGGTCAGTTGTCCTGGAGAAGTACATGCTAGATTTGTCTGTTTGCTTCCTTATTATGTCATTTAATTTATTCTTCTATCTCCTATGTTCCCTCTAAACTGGAAGTTAGAGAGCTAAATTCAGATGCAAGTATTTTTGGCAAAATACTTCATAGGTGGTAATTTATGCTTCTAATTATAACATATCAGGAGGCACATAATGTCTAGTTGACTTACTCTCAGGGATGATAAGATTGTTCAGGGGTTTAAATAATAACAATCTGATCCTTCCACTATAAAATTTCTCATCATCCTTTCATTTAATGGTTTCCCCCATTGATGATCTTATTTTCAATTCTGCTATCCCTTTTTTTCTTTTTCTTTTTTTCCCAGAAGTCTTCCATTAAAAAAAAGAACCTTTCCTTTTGAATAGGCGCTATTTGGTTGCCCTATATGGTTTGTTACAGGGAAGCACAATGTTCAGTTCTTTCATTTTAATTCTAATTTTTTAGAGTAAGCAGTTGTTGCCCTAATGATCTCCAATGATAAGCAATAAGAAGGTTGTTATTAACTCGTGGGTTTTTTTGTTTTTTTTTTTTTTTTTTGGTATGCGGGCCTCCCTCTGTTGTGGTCTCTCCCGTTGCGGAGCACAGGCTCCGGACGCGCAGGCTCAGCGGCCGTGGCTCACGGGCCCAGCCGCTCCGCGGCATGTGGGATCGTCCCAGACCGGGGCGCGAACCCGGTTCCCCTGCATCGGCAGGCGGACGCGCAACCACTGCGCCACCAGGGAAGCCCACTCGTGGGGTTTTAATGATCAAATTATCTTGTCTTTGGCTGGTGGGATCTTTTTCATATTGGTATTATATCCCTTAGACCCAACTCCATTAATCTTTGTTAGATTTCTTACTTTTAGGCCGAAGATACATCCTGTACATTTTTTTGCCCTAGGAGCTCTTTTGAGGAATGGAGTTAGGTATTTGTTAAAACTAACACTAAACATTTAAAATTAACTCATTTAAAATGAATTAATTAGACATTTCTCAAAAGAGCTCTGGTTCCTTTTAGTCAGGAATGGTTTTTAGAGACCACAGTTTGAGTGTTTAGGTTGCTTATCTTATGTTGTCATTGATTTTAGGGCTTTTTAGTGGCACGTACCAGGAACTATATATATTTCTGAGAAAAATTTCTAACTGAAGTTAACACTACTGGATTTTAATTTAAACTCTGATTTTACATTTGTAACGGTTTTCTTTTACACTGAAAATCCTTATTCCTAAGAATAATATCATAATTATTTATTTGCTTTGTCCTATAATATAGAAAAATAGTTTCAAAATAATAATACCAGTATTGCTACTAACAATAAGCCAACTGAATGAAATTTAAATTTCTTTGCAATTATCTTCGACATTAATAATATATTCCACTATGGGTACAGTCAAAATATAGTGTTCTAAAATATCTTGAAATATTTCTTTTCTGTGTGTTTGTGGTACCAAATTAATATACAGTTATGTTTACTTGTTTCAGTTTGTTTTCAGTTTTTAGGGCTGGCTTTTTATTTTTATTTTTATTTTTTTTTTGCGGTACGCGGGGCTCTCACTGTTGTGGCCTCTCCCTTTGCGGAGCACAGACTCCAGACGCGCAGGCTCAGCAGCCATGGCTCACGGGCCCAGCCGCTCCGCGGCATGTGGGATCTTCCCGGACCGGGGCACGAACCCGTGTGCCCTGCATCGGCAGGCAGATTCTCAACCACTGCGCCACCAGGGAAGCCCTAGGGCTGGCTTTTTAAATTTATTTACTTTTGAATATGTAAGACGTTTATACAATTATAAAATCAAAACTGTAATTATTTATATTTGGAGAGGTTTTGTTTTCATTCCCGTCCCCTTAACCTATTCCTTACTTCTCCCTATAGATAATTTTTTTAGTGTTATTTTTAGCAAATACAAACAGTATGGATATTATATTTCTTTGTATAAAAGATAGCACCTTGTTCCTTTCACTTAATAGTATAAACTAGTTACATTTTAACTAGTCTTATGTGTTTACATAGTAGGATTGGAGATTTTTACTAATTAGGTATGTCTGTTTTATACTATAAAAATAAATGGAGTCACATATAAGTTAAAAACAAGTTGAAACTATAGATTGTTTCAATAATTATTTGAGAGATAAGGCACACATATACATGTACATATATATATACAATTTTTATCCTTTTGAAGGACGAACTAGGATAAAAATATAAATAATAAATAACTTAAATAACAAAATGTAGTTGGAGGTAGGTGTGAATAAATAGAAAAGCAAAGAAAGGAAAACAGGAGTAAGGAAGAGCAAAAAGGAGAGAGATAATTACAGTGGGAGAATAAGGTAAGAAGAGAGATGGAGGAAGAGGAATGAAAACAAAAACAAAATAACAGGCAATTTGAGTGAGTGAGAGGGCAAGAAAAAGGGAGAGAAGCATTGAGAAAACTTACCAAGTACCAGATGAAGTCAAGCTAATTCAGGTGTGAATTTGTCTGATGGCCTAGAGATTCTCCACTTTATTTGGTTTTTAATAAAACAAATTCTCAGTTTGAGCACAGAACTTAAAAATTGTGAATTAACCCTTATATAAAAATGCATCAGTTGTACCCACTACAGCTATTGTCAAAAGTTACAAAGGCATTAGACAAAACAGTATAGGACATACACAGATGAGTAAAACCATGTTTGCTGCATTTATGGACCTGATAGCTTATTGGGTAGATAGACACATACTCAGGTAAGTAAAATAAAAGGCACATTGGTATGTGCTGTAATGGTAAGGCAAACAGGATACTAACTGGGTGTGGCATAAGGAGAACTTAGTTTCCACTGAGAAGGGTGGGGATGACCAGAAAGACTTCATGAAGGAGGTAACTTGTAAACTAGATTATTAGGAACTGTAGAATTTTTTTTTAACACAATAAAAGAGTTTAATAAGGTGTCCAGTTTACAAAATAAATCTATAAAAATCAATAGCTTTTGTTTTACACCAGTAATAACCTGGCAGAAAAATGGAGTGGGAGGAAAATTCCATACACAGTCATAACAGTAAATATGAAATACCCAGGAACAATTCTTCTGAGGTGTGTTGAAGTCCTAGATGAATGCTTTAAAATTTATTTGCAGACGGGAAGACATATCATGTTCCTTAAAGGGAGCAGTTGATGGTAGTTTGAATTTTGTGTGTTGTAATTCTCATTACACTTGTATTAATTTGTTCTGGCATCTGTATTCCCCACGATGCTGTAAGCTCAATGATGCCAAAGACTCCGTGTCATTCCCTTCTGTGTTCTAGTGCATGTCCAAGAGGAACTGTAGAATTTTAATAGACGTTAATGAGGAAAAGGGTATTGTAGTTAGAGAAATATGGTGGCTGGGAAATAAAATGTATCTGGGAGTGGCAAGTAGTCCAGGTAGTCCAAGAGGTATGGAGCGTAGGGTGCACAAGGTGATGGTATCTTAGGAGACAGTATGGAAGGAAAGGTGTGCTGAAACTTTGAGGGGCTTCAACTCCAGGCTGAAGAGTTTAGGTTCTACTTTCTGTGTAGCAGGATTAAAAAACCCCAGGATTTATGAGCAAAGAAATTAAACCCAGAGACAGACAAATTAGTGATCAGTTTTAATAGTCTAGTTGGGAGATAACAGAGGTCTATAAAGAAAAAAGAAAGGAGAGAGGTACTGCAGAGATGGACAGGACTTGTCTAGACTGACTGACTCTAGATGTTGAAAGAAGGAGAGCAGTCAAAGATAGCCAGATTTCAAGCTAGCTTTGGGGAATGGGGAAGGAGGATAATGGGTTCATTTACGAACATTAGGCACTTTACATCAGCCACGGAGAGATATCAGGCCTACAGTTAGAAATGCTGAACTCCAGAGAACTTTAAAATTCAGAGAGAGAAAGAAGAAACAGAAGAGGAGTTACACTTGGGTGTCAGGCTAACCAAGGAACAAGAGTGTTTGCAGAAGGAGAGGGTGGTAAGAAGTGTTACATGCCACCTCATTGGTTTGTGTTTGCCTTGCTCGGAATTACTGGTTTGACACATAATAAGTCCTCTTTAAAAGTTTATTAAAAAAAAAAAAGTTTATTGAAGGTAGAGGTAACAGTCATTCAGGATGAATGAAGTTTGCCATGCAGGAAAAAGATAGAAATTGAATGGTAGCATGGGGGAAGGAAGAGGTGAGAGGGCTTGTGAAGTATATAAAGGAAATTAAAGCATATTTGCAGGATAATATGAAAGCTGGTATGTGTTGGGATGGGGAAAGTTGAAGAGAAAGAATAATCTGGAAAGTTATGATATTAAAAGCACAGTTGGTTGAATTAGCTCTGAAAAAAAGGAGATGGGTAAGTTTCCCAAGATAGAAGTGAAATACTGTACATTCTTGCTTTAAAAAGAATAATATGTGAAAGTATAGTGTTATTTTATTTTTCTTTGAGGATTTTTTGAATTACAAAAGCAATATGTGCTTTTAGAAATTCAAACAATATAAAAGTATGTAAAATAAAATGTTATAGACCTGCTTACCCCTCCTAATTTCCACAGATATCTCTGGTATCCCAGAGATAGCACTTTTAACAGTTTGGTTTTTGTCCTTGCTAGTGTTTCACAGCAATAGTGCTGTTGGCTTTTGGGTGGGACCATTCTTCATTGTGTAGGGCATGATGAGCATTCATCATGTTCATTGATGAACTTTTAAGCATCCTTGCCCCCTCCTCAACTATTCAGTGTGACAACCAACACTGTCCCCTAGTTGTGGTATTATCCCTCAGTTAAGAACCCATAGAGTTGATTTTCAATACATATACAGATTCATTTGTAACTATTTTCTTAAAAAAATAGAGTAATATTATACATTTGGCTGTGCAACATTTTTTCCCTTATCAATTCTCATTAGGATGTACAAATTTACATTGTCTCTTCTCATGCCTCATCATTTTCTATAATATGGATGTGCCATTTAACTTTTCCCTTGTTGACGAATATTTAGATGGTATCTGAGTTTTCACTCATAAATAATGGTGCATCGAGCAACTTTGTTCATCTTGAGTTACAGCCTTAGGCACATACTTCTGTGGGAGTGATTGCTAGAGGTAGAACTGTTTGGATAATATGCATTTAATATGTTGAGATTTAATGTCTGTGGTTATTTAAAAATATATACATTAAAATTAAAATATATGGCATAGGGCTTCCCTGGTGGCGCAGTGGTTGCGCGTCCGCCTGCCGATGCAGGGGAACCGGGTTCGCGCCCCGGTCCGGGAAGATCCCATATGCCGCGGAGTGGCTAGGCCCGTGAGCCATGGCCGCTGAGCCTGCGCGTCTGGAGCCTGTGCTCTGCAAAGGGAGAGGCCACAACAGTGAGAGGCCCGCGTACCACAAAAAAAATAAAATAAAATAAAATATATGGCATAGTGTGATACTTGCTTCTGGCAAAAATCACTTAAATTTTTTATAAATTTGCAGATAACCTGTATGTTTATCACTGTAATTTGAAATTGTATAGAGAGAATAGTAAATGTTCCAATACCGCATTCTGAAAGTAATTCAACTTATCTGTTTTCTAGGTTGCTTTGCCTGATTGATTACTATGAATCTAAAATTAGAAAATTTCATAAACAAAGGTACGACTAGTCCTGTATTACAATTTTTAAAGTTATTATCTAGTCATGAATTACAACAAAAGTTTCTATGGGCTTTTGAAACAAATATGCTTTGGAAATCTACCTGATATATGTATAATTTACCTAATATGTTTAACTACAAATTTCTTTTTTTATGAAGATCTTCAAGACTGCACTTTACCACTTATGTTAAACTATATTGTTGCATTTGTATTAAAATATGTATATTTAATAATCACCAAAGTATCGGTCACAGAATAGTGTTTTTCTTTTGTTGAAGTATTATAATTTGTTCTACTGATGTCATCTAACCACTAGATAGTTACTGAGTATATCCACAAAGTGTGTAGGGTTGGATTAGATGCCTGCCAAAGTACAGCCTAATTCGTATGCAGATTTATATGAGATAAAGATAAAATGTCAGTGAAAAATCAAGTATATAGAGTAAAACGCAGTTGTCACCTCTGATTAAAGAAATAAGGGTACAGTTTAAAAACAATGGTCTTTGACTACCAAAAATAGCTGAAAGATATCTAAGGCCAAATAATCTAAAGTGCTTTAATATAGTCATTAAAACAGTGGCTATTCTGTTTCATTGTTTATAAATGGAACAGTTCTTTTAACAAATATTTGAGCACCTACTTTCTGCCAAGTTCTGTTTTTGTTACTGAACAGATAAAATAGATAAACTAGAATAAAGCAGATAAGTTCTCTGCTTTCATTAAGTATACATTGTCTAGTATTCTTGCCCCAGGAGTACTGACTCCAGAAACTCAGTAGGACTGATGGCAGAGCTGTGCTGGTTGCTGGTTCCTTCTAGCACCTTGGGGACTCTTAAAAAATAGCGGGATGGAGGGAAGAAGGGAAGAAAGAAGTGAAAAAGGAAGGAAGGGAAGATGAGAAAAGAACAAGTAATGATAGAGCAACTCCTTGCTTTGTCCTATTCAGAAAGTAATATTATACCAATTAACTTCAGGGACCTTCTGATTTTCAAAACTGTGTCTTTTAGATGGTAGGCATGGTGTTAGATAGATTCTAGAGATAGGACAAAGTTTGTTTATCTTGGCTGCATCAGCTCTTCCTTGCAGCATGCGGGATCTTTTTATTTTTTTTCGGCACACAGGCTCTTCGTTGAGGCGCGTGGGCTTCTCTCTAGTTGTGGCGTGCTGGGTTTTTTTCTCTCTTTAGTTGTATCGCGTGGGCTCCAGAGTACGTGGGCTCTCTAGTTGAGGCACACAGACTTAGCTGCCCCACGGCATGTGGGATCTTAGTTCCCCCACCAGGGATCGAACCTGCGTCCCCTGCATTGGAAGGCGGATTAGTTTCTTTACCACTGGACCACCAGGGAAGTCCCTAGGACAACGTTTTGAACACAGTTCTTACCTTCTAGGAGTTTGCAATCTAGTAAGGGAGATTAAATGCAAACACATTAATAGTTAAAAATAATATGAGACTTAAAAGACAGTAAGGCATAATGTCACAGTAGAGTAATTACTAAAAACTGTACAGACAGTAAGTAATACAGGAGTCGATAACAGGAACAAATTTGTTTTAGATGGAGTAACCAGGGAAGCCATTACAAAGCAGATGGGGGTTGTGCTTGAGGTTGAAGAATAAGTAAAAATTGGGAAAGCAGAAAGGCAAAAAACCACTGCTTGTATGCTTTGAGCAAAAGTGCATAGATGTAAGAGAGTAGACTTTTTTATGGTACTATAAGCCAGTTTGGCTGGACTTCATACAGGACCAAGAGTGAGCTATAAATGAACAAAAAGACATCATTTGCCTTGGAAAGAAGGAAGGCACTTTTTCCTTTGATACAGAAAAGCTGGTGATGAGGTTGTAGGTATGTGTATTAGGTGGGGTTCTAGAGAGAAACAGAACCAATATAATGTACATTTATATGCAGAGAGAGATTTATTTTAAAGGAGTTGGTTCATGCGATTGTGAAGCTTGCAAGTCTGAAATCTGTGAGGCTGGCATGCAGGCCGGAGACCCAGGGAAGAGTTGATGTTGCAGTGTTGAGGCTGAAGGCAACCTGAAGGCAGAATACCTCCCTTCTTGAAGATTTCAGTCTTTGCTCTTAAGGTCTTTAACTAATTGCACAAGGCCCACCCACATTATGAAGGGTAATCTGCTTTATTCAAAGTCTATTGATTTAAATATCACATCTAAAGAATACCTTATGGCCATATCTAAACTGGTGTTTGACCAAGTAGCAGGGCACCGTAGCCTAGCCTAAAATGAACAATCATAGTATGAAGAGTAAAGAGAAAGCAAATGAATAATTTCATTTGAGAGGTTGTAAACTGTTAAGCTCACAGAATCAGGAAAATAATGAAAATGAGTAAAGCAGGTTAGGTGGGGATTGTGGCACATTGGAGAGCTGTGTACCATCTGTCTTAAGGGGCAGTTAAACTGTCACTGTGAGAAATGTGAGCGCACTGTAGCTAAATCTGCTTTTTTGAGAAGTTACAATGTTAGGTTTATAAATGAAATCAGATTTTTAAATGTTTGCAACTAAAACTCAGTGTTCTACAGCATATTATACGGTCCAGACTGAATATTATTTGAAACCTTTGCTCTATATCTTTAATAAATTGTAAGCTGGATCCAGGAGTTGGTTGACTTCTTTTCTGTAAAGGGCCAGATCGTATGTATTTAGGCATTTTAGTCTATATAGTCTCTCACAACTGGTCAACTCTGCTGTTGTAGCATGAAATGAGCCATAGACAGTAAGTAAATGAATTGGCATGGCTGTGTTCCATAAAACATTAACTTAAAAAAGCCTACTAGATGTAGCCCACAGGCAACAGTTTGCTGACCACTGATCTAGATGATGAAGAGAGAACATTTGGGATTTGTAGTAAGAGTAGAGAAGATTTAGTATAGCCATCATTGAAATGTCTTGTGTAGAATGTGGTGTGAGAGGTTGCCTCTGAAGTTGTGCAAACTGGCATTCTCTGACTAAAAATAATAAAAGGATTGAGGCCATTGGGGGGGGTGGTGTTGAATCTGGTTGTCATGAATTTGTAGTGAAAATCTGGGATTGAGGAATGAGGACCTTGGAGGAAAGGAATTACTTTTTTGCTTAGCAATCCTATCATCACTGGTCTAGCTGAAGTGAAATATAATACTTTGGGCGGTGCAAACTACGCTCAGGTCAGATACTTGGATTGAATGTCTCATTAAGGGAGAAGGATACAGGAAGAAAATAGGGGCTGCATTATACATAATGTTCTCACAGATGGAAAATTAGAAGTCATTTATACTTTGCAGTGATGAAGAGTCTGCCCTGAGGAGAGTTTTTCATAGTTCATTGACTGAACAAAGTTTATCAGTCTCTTTTCTAAGAGTAAATACTAACTTGATAGATTGTAGCAACTTCAAGGTGGATTTTGAGATCTACAAATAGGATAGTAGTATCACCTGAAGAAGCAGGAGTACTCTAAAAGGAGTGTGTAAGAATTAACTGACAAGTATTATATTACTAAAAAAAAGAAGGTGAAAGAGAAGGGAAAATGAAGGAAGATGGGCTATGATTTGGAGGCCTAAGTGGGATAAACTGGAAGCACAGGAGGAGGACGTATACACCTGTAGAGCTAGGGGAGCAAGACCAAAGGAAGAAGACAGATGGGACATGGGCCTCTTGCAGAGGTAGGAGCCCTCTGTTTAACACCCACTTTTTAAGGGTAGCATTGTCCAAAGTTTTTCTCATCATGAAACACAGAAAGTGATGTTTGTGTACCACACTGGGGTCTGGCCAGTTGTCCTGAGGACTGAGAGAGATGAATATCTTGGCACATTTGTAATCCCTTTGCACAGCGCACCTATGGCACACTATCTGGACCCTCATTTTAGGGCGCAGGCTTGAGAAGGCCTCCAGAGAGCTCGTGAAAGACAGTTTCTGAATACTATGGATTGGTATTCCTTTCTGCCTCCATACATGAGAAAATTCAGGGAAAGCAAAGAAAGCTGCAATCAAGGCAGCAGATATTTGAATACAAGTGTTAAGCAGTTGGAAATCTTAGAAAACTGCAAACATGGTATAACCTCTGAAACAGGAAAAGTAAATTTTAAAACGATAGGCTCTCAGCTATGTTACTTTACCTACTTTTAAAAAAAAATTTATTTAATTTATTTTTGGCTGCATTGGGTCTTCGTTGCTGTGCGCGGTCTTTCTCTAGTTGTGGCGAGCAGGGGCTACTCTTCGTTGTGGTGTGTGGACTTCTCATTGCGGTGGCTTCTCTTGTTGCGGAGCACAGGCTCTAGGCGTGCGGGCTTCAGTAGTTGTGGCACGCGGGCTCTAGAGCGCAGGCTCAGTAGTTGCGGCGCATGGGCTTAGTTGCTCCGCAGCATGTGGGATCTTCCCGGACCAGGGCTCAAACCCGTGTCCCCTGCATTGGCAGGTGGATTCTTAACCACTGCGCCACCAGGGAAGCCCCTACCTACTTTTCTTTACCCAGAAATACATATCACTGTAGATTACTTTATCACTATATGGTAATATAGATTAATATATCACTATAGATTACATGGAATATATTGCTGGCTTTTTCTATTAGTATTTCCCTGGCTTGGTGGATAGATTAAAGAGCCAAGGAAAGTAACGTAGGAATAACACCTACAGGCCTCAGACTGAATTTCTTCTGAGATGTCAGAGACATTTGGAAAGTTACCCCAAGGAAAATAGTTCTATAATGAATTAGTAAAGTGAAGTCCCCTTGTCTAATTCCATCCTTTTTTTAGATAGAAATTTTTTAAGTGGTCTTGGGAAATGGAGGCAGGTGGCTTTGAGGTTAACCTCTGACTGAACATGATTTGGATTAGGGAAGAAAATAAAACACAGGATTTCTCTAGTTTTGCTCTTTCTCTCCACCCCTAAGGAGCACGATCTTCAACACTGGGTTCCTCCTGAGGCTTCTGGAGGCCATTGGAGAAAGGGTGGGAGGAATTTGGCTGTGGGGATCCCATGTCCAAATGAGAGTTTGTGGATGCTTAGAATTATGTTTTTACTTCAAGAAAACCACAAAACCTGTCAATGCTCAATAAAGAACTACAGGAAAAGAAAGTGAGGATTCTTTACTGAAACTCATTTCCCTTTAGGTCTGCATACATTTAAAATTGGTCTCCTCTACTATATTCATATATTAGGTTTCTCTTGAGAACAAGTATAGCCATAGTGGCAGGTATTTTAGAGTATATATAGGGAATGATGTGAGTGCATAGGCTTTGGAGCCAGAGAGATTTCAATTTGAATCTCACTACTACTACTAACTATTTGAGTGACTTTGAGCAAGTTAAATACTCAAACTCCTCACCTGTTAAATGTGAAATAGTTTGTATAAAACGTCTATCTTAGTACTTGTTATATAGAGGCTACTCAGTCATCCTTATTTTAGTCATCTTTCCTAAAATGGTCATTTGTTCAAGGCTAGCATGTGTTTTAGAGGAAGGTCTGAGGGATATATTAGTACAGCTGTCTCGAATGGAAATGTAATGCAAGCCACATAAATAATTTCACATTTTCATGTAGCCAAGTTAAAAAGTAAAAAGAAACTAATGAAATACATTTTAATATATTTTATTTAATATCCAAAATATTATCATTTCAACATGTAATCAATAACATTATTAGGTATTTCACACTCTTTTTTTCATTGTAAGTCATTGAAATATGGTATATATTTAATTTACAGCACACCTCAATTCAGATACTAAATTTTCATCAGAAGTATTTGATCTGTATTTAGATTTCACGAAGCCGAGTTCAAAAATACTTACATATTCAAATTGTTCTGTACATACCTAAAAGTTTTCTAGCACCTGAATCAAGTACAGAAAACTTCTTTCCTTTAATATTTACATCCACATTTACAAAACTGGCTCATCTTTTTTAGAATAATTGGTTTGACTGAATTAAAGGTATATCTGCTTGAAAACTATACCCAACTTAAATTCACTAACTCTTCTATTTAATTCAGAAGGGTACTGCAAAACTGAAAAGCAGCTCTAAATCAGTCAGTAGCAACAAAAAGTTCCTCCAAGTTTTCTTGTAGTTTTTACAGCCAATTGATATGCACTGTGGATTAAAACTAAAATCTTCTACCATAATATTAGAAAATGTGTGTAAAGTCAATATTGATTTGTGTTATGAAAAGTTTTTATTTCACTGTAAATTTTCATAGCTTGTCACAGATATGCTTTTCCTTTCTTTGGAGCTTCAAATGTATTTTAATTTTATTTTATTTTTAAATATTTATTTATTTATTTGTTTTTGGCTGCATTGGGTCTTAGTTGCAGCACGTGGGATCTTTCCTTGTGGTGCATGATCTTCTCTCTAGTTGTGGTGCATGGGCTCCAGAGTGCATGAGCTCTGTAGTTGTGGAGCTTCAAATTTAGCTTACTCATATGTAGAGTGATATTGGTGAGAAAACATAAACCACACTACCATTTTTGTGTTTGGTTATTGAGCATTTGGCAAGCATTTTGTTTGTTTGTTTCAAGAAAATATTGAATTCAGGTTAACAGTACAGTTAGTCTTTGTAACTCTTCCATGGCTCAACCAATAAGCATTGGCAAAAAAACACAAGATTGTTAAGGTCATTTTGTTTCAGTGGTTCTGCAAACTGGTATAGCATTTACACAGGTGCTGTATAATTTTAACAACTATGTTCATGACACTGTAATAGTCTGCTTCAGACAACTGAGCACATTTCTAATATGTATTATACAGTATAACAAAGCAATGAGAAACATCAGTCTTTTGAACATTCCAGTAAATCTGGATTTTTGATGTTACAAAGCTAGAGCACCTTCCATTGTGGAAAAAAATGATTTTTTCATATCTAGCTGAAATTCTTTGATAGATATGTAAAATTCAAAGACACACCATAAGTGTGATATTTTTATTTTAAGACCTCAAATTGTCAACATTTCTTGGTAAATCTGGAAGTCCTCTGAGACAGAACATTCCCAAAGTGTTAATTGAGATATGATTCATCTAAAGATAAAGAAATGTATTTGCAATTTTTAAAATTAAATCAATTCATCTTTGATGTTATAAGAAAGGTCTGGTATTCTCTAGGCAGTTGTTCGTGGGCTTAATTGAAGATCTTTCACTTTTTTATAAAAATAACTTTTGTTTTCTCATAATTTTCCAATAAAATTTCCATAACAAATAATTTATTTCATGTAAGGACAGTTTCTGTTTTTGTGCAACACTTCAAAATGTTTTATAGGTGGCCAAAATTATAAGCTCAGATTTTGCTAAAAAATTATTTTAAAAGTTTTTGTTGTATGGTTAATTTTGATTTCGGTGACTTTCATGCTTTTTTGACTGTTGAGCGGAAACTTCTTAATATGTTCATTATGTATTTGCTGAAAATGCATCCTATCGTTATCTACCTTATTATCCTAAAAGATTTTTTTATATAACAACTTTTTAAAATAACGGCTTTATTGAGATATAATTCACATGCCATAAAATTCACCATTTTAAAGCGTACAATTCAGTGATTTTAGGATATTCACAAAGTGTGTCATCATCTCCACAGTCAATTTTAGAACATGTTCATCACCCCATTGAGAAACCCCGTTGGCAATCACTCCCCGCCCTGAGCCCTTACTCTACTGCAACACAACATCACAAAATATACAATTCCATTTACATGAAATGGCCAGAATATGCAAGTCCATAAAGACAGAAAGTAGATGAGTGGTTGCCTAGGAATTGTATTGTAGTGGAGTAGGGACTCAGGGCAGAGAGGAGATGGGGAGTGATTGATAATGGGTATGGTATTTCTCAGTGGGGTGATGAACATGTTCTAAAATTGATTGTGGAGATGGTGACACAACTTTGTGAGTATCCTAAAGGGATATCTCATTGTGGTTTTGATTTGTGTTTCCCTAAGGACTAATGATGAGTGTCTTTTTATATGCTTATTGTCCATTTGCATATCTGCTTTGGAGAAATGCCTACTCACATCCTTTGCCCATTTTTAAATTGACTTTTTTGTCTTATTGTTGAATTGTAAGAGTTCTTTATTAATTCTGGATATAAGTTGCAAATATTTTATCCCATTCTGTGGGTTTTCTTTTTTCTCTTGATGGTGTCCTTTGAAGCTCAAGAATGTTTTAATTTTAATGAAGTCCAGTTTGTTTTTTCTTTTTTTTTTTTTTTTTTTTGCGGTATGCGGGCCTCTCACTGTTGTGGCCTCTCCCGTTGCGGAGCACAGGCTTCGGATGCACAGGCTCAGCGGCCATGGCTTACGGGCCCAGCTGCTCCGCGGCACGTGGGATCTTCCCGGACCGGGGCACGAACCCGTGTCCCCTGCATTGGCAGGCGGACTCTCAACCACAGCGCCACAAGGGAAGCCCTGCTTCAGTTTTTAAATTTTAATTAAAAGTCTAGTTCTTCAGTTGTATTAGCTATATTTCAAGTGCTTATTGCCCGTGTGTACATAGTGTTTACCGTATCGGACAGCCCTGTGTTAGTGTATCAGGATTTTTAAAAACATTAATACTGATTTTCTAGTACTTTATAGCTCACAGAATGCTTTGATATCTTTTTTACTTTTAACACCAATTCTGTGAGGTAGATGTGACAGAAATTATCTCTGTTTTATAGATGAGAAAACAAATTTTGAGAGACTGAACTACCCAAATAACACAACTGGTTAATGGTGATGTTAAGACTTGAATCAGGGCCACTAAGTCTGTGGCCTTGTCCACTTATACTCTGCATTTTTTTAAAAAAATAAATTTATTGGGCTTCATATTTATTTATTTATTTATTTATTTTTGGCTGCATTGAGTCTTCGTTGCTGGGTTTTAGTTGTTGCGCGCAGGCTTTCTCTAGTTGCGGCAAGCAGGGGCTACTCTTCATTGTGGTGTGTGGGCTTCTCATTGCAGTGGCTTCTCTTGTCGTAGAGCTTGGGCTCTAGGCACACAGGTTTCAGTAGTTGTGGCTCGCAGGGTCAGTAGTTGTCGCTCGCTGCCTCAGTAGTTGTGGCTTGCGGGCTCTAGAGCGCAGGCTCAATAGTTGTGGCACACAAGCTTAGTTGCTCCGCAGCATGTGGGATCTTCCCAGGCCAGAGCTCAAACCCGTGTCCCCTGCATTGGCAGGCAGATTCTCAACCACTGCGCCGCCAGGGAAGTCCCTGCATTTTTTGATACAGATTTTTTGGTGACCTAAAAGTACTAGAAGGAAAAAAACAATATGCATTGTTTGTTTATTCATTCAAGAAGTGTTTTTTCACCACCACTTATGCCCCATATTCTTCTGGGCAGTGAGATACAATGGTGAACAGAACAAAGTTCTGGTCTTCATGTATCTTACCTTCCAATTAAGGCATTAGTGAACAAATATATACTATAGTACTAGGTATTAAGTAGTATGTTCTAATACCATTTTCTATGAGAATAAGTAGGAAATTTGGCTTAAATTTTAGTTCATGTTTAGGTTATCAAAGCCTTATTGTATTGATTTAATTTTTGTTAGCTAGATTTTTTTTCTTTGAAGATAAATTTTTCATAAATACCCTGCATGTATCTTTTCATAGGCAATATAAAGAAGATGAAAGTCAGTCAGAAGAAGACTACAGAAGTCTGAGTGCTTCACCCCCTTATAAAGGCCTTCTAATGGTATGGGGACTATATGACTGATAAATACTTTTTTATAAAGCAAAATGATAATCTAAATAATCTCCCAGGAAAGTTAACTATATTTTTCTGAAATGTGTTGCAGTCATTACAGAATCAACTCAAGGAATCGAAATCTAAGATAGATGCACTTTTAAGTGAAAAGCTGAATCTCCAAAAAGATTTGGAAACCAGGTGAGAGAAACTTGTCATTTTTATTTAACTTCCATTTAAGCATAAACTGGATTTTGAATATTAAATAAATCATTCTGTCCCCTTTACTCTAAAACTAATGTTGGGGACCTCATACTCATACTTATTTTAGTCATTTGTCTCATATCATGGAAAGAGCAAAAATACATACATAGGCTAGGGAAGTGAGAAAATAGGAAGAAGATAAAACTGGGTAGGAACTCAGAATAGATTCAGTCTTATGCCAGCAGGTTTCCCTTTCCCAAATAACTTTATTTTTTATTTTAATGTTTTTTTCCAAATTACTTTAGAATGTCTTATTACTTCATCATATGCCTGTGTTCTGGGAAGGGGGGGAATTAAAAACTTTAAATGGCATACAACAGAAAGGTTTATTTAGGTACAGCATAATACCACAAAAGGATGGCACTCTACCTGTTAACAGAGAGTAATGAGGAATGCACACTGCTGAGACTTTTTTATTCAACAAATATTTGTTGAATACCTATTGTAAGTCAGACATGGTCTTAAGTTCTGGGACAATATATAATAAGCAAAACAAATACCTTGTTCTTGTAAATCTTATACTTTAATGTAGAGGAGACTGATACCTACAGTAAAAACCATTTCTATGAAGTTTAAAAGCCTGCCACATAATAATGTATAAATTTATGGTTATATAAATATGAGGTAAAAATTTATAAAACATTCATGGGAAGAATGAAGAGTGAATTTCAGATAGTGGTTACCTGTGGTATGGGAAGGAGAGCAATGACAGTAGTAATCAGGGTCACACATGGAGTTTTAAGTATATGTATAATGTTTTAGTTAAAATATTTGAAACAAATTACTCTTCAACTTTGGTAAAGCTTGAGGGGTGGACACGGCACTATTTGTCTTACTATTCTCTATTCTTGTCTGTACCTTTGAGATAATTCACTATAAAAACAAGTAATAGATTAATAACAATAAAAATGGGTAGAAAGTTTTGAACAGGGAATACACAGAAGAAGAAACCCAATAGCCAATAAATACCTCATTAGCAGTCATGAAATATTTTTTTAAATTAACTAATTAATTAATTTATTTTGGTTGTGTTGGGTCTTAGCTGCTGCATGTGGACTTAAGTAGTTGTGGCACATGGGCTCAGTAGTTGTGGCTTGCAGGCTCTAGAGCACAGACTCAGTAGTTGTGGCACACGGGCTTAGTTGCTCCACGGCATGTGGGATCTCCCCGGACCAGGGCTGGAACCCGTGTCCCCTGCAGTGGCAGGCGAATTCTTAACCACTGTGCCGCCAGGGAAGCCCAGCAATCATGAAATATTTTAAGAATTTTTAAGCATATTTGTGACAAGTAACAGGGTATACACTATTGTTTATTATTAAATATCTTTATGGTATAGTTTTATTAAATAAAAATAAGTGCATTCAACATGATTTATCTTCTGCAGGCCCACACAGCATGAATTAAGACTTTATAAACAACAGGTGAAGAAGCTGGAGAAAGCCCTTAAGAAAAGCATCAAGTAATTATATTTTACCACAGTTAAAAATTAAGATTTTGTATCTTATTATTTATTTTTATTACCTGTCAGCTTACCTCATAGTGACCGTGGCTCAAAATTACCAGGCTGATGGGGGGAAATGACATTAAAAAGGGATATTTCTGGTTCCACAGTTTTAAAGGTTTCTACTGTATTGGATTTGACTGTATATGCATCTTAAACAAGAACAAGGAAAAGGTAATTGTCTGATATAATGAAAGGCAAAGATTTTAATTAGAAAGTTGTCTTTGGAAGTCATGGAGGAATTGCAAGAGAATAATTGAAATTAGAGGTGACAAGGCCCAAATTTTTGTTGGTGGTAGTTATGACATGAATAATATATAGCCTCATCGTATTTTAAAACTGAAGGTACCAGAATGAATGCAGTGTGCCATTCATATCCACCACCTCTCTTTTATGACTTTGAAAAGCATGTACTCAGAGGAGTTTCAAAAAGTTGGTCCTCAAATAGTGATAGTATTTTCTGAAGATTAGCTATGTGTACTCTTTGATTCAAGGGAATGGGACTTGAAGTAGTGCAGTGAGCATTGAGACGAAATATTTTAAAAATGACATGAGTTAAAATATGCATTAGATGTATTAAATCAGTTGTATTAGCGTATGTTGATTCAATTTTCAGTGACAGCTGTTTCCTCCTTATGGCAGCACATGCCACAGTGAAAGGGAAGTATTCTGGCCATCCAGGAATTACATATTGAGTTAAATTAAGGAAGGAAAACTAAAGAAGAAAAGAGAAGTGGAAGGTTTAGAAAGGTTGCATTCATTCATTCAATTAATATTTGTTCCTTTCTACTATTGCTTGATATTTTAGGTACCTGTAGTACCTCTTCCTATCTGCTTGGTATTCTGCATACTGAAATTACAGTGGTAAATCAAATAGAAAAGGTTCTTGCTTTCATGAAGGTTATGTGAAGGGGGAAGGGCAATGAAAAAATAAATAAGACAATTTTGATATAGTATAAGTACTAAAGGTAAAATAGTGTGAGAGTTACTATTGTATGAGTTTGGACAAGAAGTGGTAGTGACATGGTCAAAGGTGGCAGTAGCGGAGATAGAACTGATAGGACTTGGTGATGGATTGGGGATATAGGCAGCTGAGGTGGGGAGAAAAATCAAGAGTCAACTTAAAAAATAAAAAAATCAACTAATCAAGACTAAGTTTTAGTCCTGAATAACTAGGTAGTTGTTGGGGCATTAACTGAGATAGGAAAATTGGTCAAGGAGCAGCTGGGAAAAGGAGGATGTAAGGGACATAAAAAGTCAGAGAAGGTGTAGGGGAGGAAAACTCCACAGCCCTCTTAGGGTCTCTGGCTGGGCCTGAAAATTAAACTGACAAAGACAGATTAACATGAGAAAAGTATGTAAATTTATTTAATGTAACTTTTACTGACCTGAGAAGAAATGAAGACTTGAAGAAACTGTTAAGCCTGAGCATTTTACTACTAGGTTTGATGAAGAGTGGAAAGTTGTGGGAAAATGTGATAGTACAAAAGGTTATGAGCTAAGGGTACTAAACTGGGGGAAATCCAGATTCCTCGTCTTCAGAGATAAAGATGCTCCTTTCCTCTGGGTACAGGGAGGGCACCTGTCACATGAGGGTCTTACGGTCTGCTTCAGGGGAGAAGGGGAAGGTCAGAGAGTCCTTCCTGCCATTTCTCAAATTCCTTCAGCTTAAAACATTTCTTATGTCAGAGTGGCATATTTTGGGTTTTTTGTTTGTTTTTGTTTTTGGCCACACCATGTGGATTGTGGAATTCAAAGGAATCTTAGGACTTCAGTGTAAATGTATCGGTGAAGATACACACACATATAAAGGCATGCACATATATTCATAGAGATATCTAGTCATTTCCTCATTATTCACAGATTGCATATTTGTGAATTTGCCTATCTGCTAAAATTTGTTTTTAATCCCCAAATCAGTAGTGGTGGCACTTTCACAATCATTCACGGATGTGCCCAGTATACACAATTTCAGCTGTTGAGGGTGAAGCTCTGCCCTTTTGTTTTAGCTTTCATAATGTAAAGTCATTCTTTTTGCTGTCATATGCCACTTTTATTTTTTCATTTTTTTGCTTTTTGCTGGTGATTTCTCCAAGATGGTCCCAAGCATGGTATTGAAGTGCTATGTAGTGTTCTACACACAAGAAGGCTGTGATGTACCTTGCAGAGAATATACATGTGTTAGAGAAACTTCATTTAGGCATGAGTTATAGTGCTGTTAGCCATGAGTCCGATGTTAATGAAACAACAATATTTCAAAAGATGTCTTTATAAACATTAACACACATAAAACAAGGTTATATATATTGATCAGTTGAGGAAAATGTGATCAGAGGCATGCAGGAACCTGATCCTGTATTTCCCCTAGCAGCAGTGGTTCAGTCTTCACTAATTCAGTGTACATGGTGACTTTATAGAGTATAACTACCACGAATAATGAGATTTGATTGTGTATATGTTTTTTGTTATTCATTTGGGAACTGGTTTTTATTTATTTATTTATTTATTTTTTTAACATCTTTATTGGTGTATAACTGTTTTACAATAGTGTGTTAGTTTCTCCTTTACAACAAAGTGAATCAGTTATACATATACATATGTTCCCATATCTCTTCCCTCTTGTGTCGCCCTCCCTCCCACCCTCCCTATCCCACCCCTCTCTGGGAACTGGTTTTTAGAGTGACTTCACTATTAGACTTTAAAATTGTGATTCAGAACCAATCCCTGCTATATATTTCTGTTGAATTTTGAAGAAATGATTTGTATTTTGAATAAAGGATTTGTGTTTTTAGAAATTTACATTTGGAATTTTAAAAAATCTATCATTAATTTGTTTTTAAGTTTGGAACTTTTGTAGTATCTAGATGTGAAACAGAGAATTAGGAATGTTAGATAACTTGCCCATATAGCACAGGTGGTACGTGGAAGAACTTGGAAAGAAATCAGATCCATACCCAAGCATTTGGACTCTCAAGCTCACACTCTTATTTTTTTTTTTCTGGCTGCGTTGGGTCTTCCTTGCTGTACGCGGGCTTTCTCTAGTTGCGGTGAGCGGGGGCTACTCTTCGTTGCGGTGCGTGGGCTTCTCATTGCGGTGGCTTCTCTTGTTGCGGAGCATGGGCTCTAGGCACACGGGCTTCAGTAGTTGTGGCTCGCAGGCTCTAGAGGCAGGCTCAGTAGTTGTGGCCCACGGGCTTAGTTGCTCCACGGCATGTGGGATCTTCCCAGGCCAGGGCTCGAACCTGTGTCC
This sequence comes from Physeter macrocephalus, assembly GCF_002837175.3. NCBI lineage: Eukaryota > Metazoa > Chordata > Mammalia > Artiodactyla > Physeteridae > Physeter > Physeter macrocephalus. Next base: position 29,787,613 of record NC_041214.2, read on the forward strand.
CCTGCATTGGCAGGCAGATTCTTGACCACTGCACCACCAGGGAAGCCCTCAAGCTCACACTCTTTTTTTTTTTGGTAAGCTCACACTCTTAACCACCACACTGATAATTAAAACCAAACAGAACACCCAATGAAAAACACTTTTTCAACGTAAAAAATTTTCAAATTTTTATTTTCTGCTGGGGCAGAGGTAGAATATTTTTTTCAAAGAACTACTGTGATGTTAGGGAAATAATCAAAAGTAAAAATCTCCAGGGGGATGCGCCGGTCCTCAGCATGGCGGCCGCTTGGCCCTCGGGCCGGTTGCTTCCGAGACTGCCGCTGCTCGGCTCCTGGCTGTCCTGTGGGCTGCATCAGTAACCACAGGACATTGGGGAGCTGCCGCCGGCGGCAGCAAGGAATCACTTAAGTGCGAGGACCTCAAAGTGGGACAATATATCTGTAAAGATCCAAAAATAAATGATGCTACACAAGAACAAGTTAACTGTACAAACTACACAGCTCATGTTCCTTGTTTTCCAGCACCTAACATAACTTGTAAGGATTTTGGTGGCAATGAAACACATTTTACTGGAAATGCAATTGGTTTTCTCAAGCCCATATCTTGCCAAAATGTGTTTGTTAAAGTTTTACACTGTAGGATTTTGTGGAATTGGGAACCTAATTGATTTCATTCTTATTTCAATGCAGATTGTTGGACCTTCAAATGGAAGTAGTTACATTGTAGATTATTATGTAACCAGATTTACGAGACTGAGTATTACCAATGAGACATTTAGAAAAACGCAGTTATATCCATGAATATTGTTTAAAAGAAACAGATTTGGGCCTCGTTGATTTTAATAGAGAACTCTCAGTGTGTAGATTTCCAGATTTTCCTTTTTCCGTCTTCACATACCACATTATGGATTCTGTTTAATTTTTTGTTGTTGCTGATGTTTTTGTTTTGTTGTGTCAGTTAAAAACATATTATTCTGAGATTTATTTAATAGAACTTTGAGATTTATATGATAATACAGTCTTTCTTAGGCTACTATCTCTATGAGATAGATAGCTTATTACTCTGATGTTAATATATTTTTCAAAGGCAAGTTGCCACTTGTCCTTTTCGCTTCTGAAAAATAAAAGTATGACTTATTCAAAAAATAATAAAAAAAAATCTCCTGTCAACCCAGTGAATCCTCTCCACATATGTAGAAAAAAAAAGAAACAGTTTTATATAACAGTTGGAATAAATATCCAGCCAGACTGCAGTGTGCATTAGAGGCAGTCTGCTAAAGAGATTTCAAAGACTGAAAGAAATCTTACCCTTTAATATAGCCAGGCAGATATGCAGTCTGTTACATACGTGGAATTGTCTTTAGCCAAAGGAGAAATGAAACGTATTGTATCTTCATGACAAGGAGGAAGTTACAATTTAGAGCCAGGAGCATAGGCTAAGCTCCAACAGGGAAAAGGAGACAAGGCACCCTCTTCCCTGATGTCCACCTTCAAAGAGATGGTTCTAAGGTTCCCAAGAAAGACATTGCTAGGATATAAAATTGGCAGGAGGCTTATGTAAATTTTAACAAGATCTACATACTTCTTAGGATTTATAACTACAGGTTTTCCAAAGGAAATGCTACAAGAAAAGGAGGGGAAAGTCTCCCCCCCCTTCTTTTTAGAAATTTATTTATTTATTTATTTATGGCTGCGTTGGGTCTTCGTTGCTCTGCACAGGCTTTTTCTAGTTGCGGTGAGCGGGGGCTGCTCTTCGTTGCGGTGCACGGGCTTCTCATTGCACTGGCTTCTCTTGTTGCAGAGCACAGGCTCTATGCTAGGCGCATGGGCTTCAGGAGTTGTGGCACGCGGGCTCTAGAGCGCAGGCTCAGTAGTTGTTGCGGTGAGCGGGGGCTGCTCTTCGTTGCGGTGCACGGGCTTCTCATTGCACTGGCTTCTCTTGTTGCAGAGCACAGGCTCTATGCTAGGCGCATGGGCTTCAGGAGTTGTGGCACGCGGGCTCTAGAGCGCAGGCTCAGTAGTTGTTGCGTACAGGCTTAGTTGCTCCGTAGCATGTGGGATCTTTCTGGACCAGGGTTTGAATCTGTGTCCCCTGTATTGGCGGGCAGATTCTTAACCATGGCGCCACCAGGGAAGTCCCTCTTTCCCTTTTATAACTAGAGAAAATTAATTTTTTTTCTTTAGTCTGTAGTTACCTTTCAACTAACCAATCTTCAATATCAAATTAATTTAACATGGGAAAGCTTCTTGTTTGAGTTAATATTACAAACAAGTTGGTTATAAAATTCTGTTGCTGGGAAGTGATCAAATAGGTCTGCCAGTGCAAGATAACCAAAGGTACTATACTAATTCCATTTAATTTTTCAGTGGTATTTATATTTTGCTAGAAGAAAATAAAATCAGAATTTCATCATCCTAGTGTTGAGCTCACAGGAGTTGAGGCGGTCAGTTAGGACAATGAGCCAAACTGAAATTAACAATCAAGGCTTTATTGACTTACTGCAGTAATACAAGAAAGAGGCCAAAAAAGGACTGGCTCCTCAGTGTTCCATTTTTCCCCATAGAATGGCACCAGGTAAGGGTCAGTCAGTGACATGCTGCACAGATGACTCCTGTTGTTTCATGGGCCTAGGGGAAGGGCAGGAAGTGGAAAAATACTGAGTCGGAGTGGAAAAAGTGTTTTAGTTAAGGCTCCCCCATCCATCCCCCAAAGAGAACTCCAGAACAGGAGTCACTATGAGATTATGGAAAGGCTTCAACAGACACAGTTAAAAGCTATAAAGTGTCTGCACATAGAAACTTATCAACAGTGTTTTAAGTTGGGAGTACAGTTTTCTGGATTTCCCAGACTCCACAAAGAAACATAGCTGTTGCTGCTAGCTACGTGGAGTGGGTGTCTGCTAAGTATGTAAAGAATTCCTTAACCATTTTAGGGGATTTTTATGGCCTTCAGGCTCTGCTCACTACTCTGGAGACTATAAAACAACCCTGGAATATTTCTGAGTACAGCATATTCTGTTCAAACACAGGTTTCTAAAACACCAATTAAGTCATATGCAATTGGAAAATAAGGGAATGATTAATAGTATAACATAGAAGTTGCATTGTTTACATGCACTTTTTTCCTAGGTACAAGGAGTTAGAATAGCAGTATAGTATAGACTTCAGGAAGGGGAAAGCTTTGCTAGTACACAGGCACCTGCCCTTTCAGATCTATCTTAAGAAAATTAAAAATGAGAAACTGCACCCAGGGCTCCCTCCCTAACTCTCAGCATTAGACAGACTATAGGCTGGAGGCAGGTTGCACTTCTTTCCTCACCTGTTTTAACCTCGGCTTCTTTGGCCAGGAGCTCCACTTCCATCTTCATAGTTTTGGCATCCTCAAGCCAACATTTCTGCTCTGTTGGCTATGCATTTGTAATATCACCTGAGGCAACCTCCAGACATACTTGAGCTAACTTATCTCCTGAGGCACCAATTATTGTTTTTGTTAGTTGTCTAGTTATAAAGCTGCATCAGTTTTAAATAGTCTGGTTGCTAACACTTACTTTTCTCCTGAACCCTGTTATTTTCACATGTGTGGTTTTGCAAAATACAAAAGTTTTCAGGAATATTATGCTGTGGCAAATATTTACTGTGAGATTATGTGAACCAAAGGTCAACTGCCCATGAATCCCTAGCTTTTACTAATCCTTACCTTCTGTAAATTTAGAAAAACAATGGGATTAAATAAATTAATACATGTGAGTGCTTAGAAGAGTTCCTGCGTAGAGAAGTTTCTCAATAAATACTAATTATCATCATCACCAGGCTCCCAATATGTTTGTTATTATCGTTATTACATTGAGGGTATCTCTTTATTCACCTAATTAATTGAATCACATTTCATTTCCCAGAGTGACTGTAAGCTAGTACATGCAATGATATATTCAGGTTACTATACTGGCAGTTAAAATATTGTATATCCATAGTATAATATTTATTAATCATACTTGCAAACAGTTCATTGATAAATTAAACTTTTCCACCTGAATGAAAGGTTAACTAACATTTAAAATCAGATATATCAGTTTACTTGTAGTCCCATTATAGAGCTGTTGGCTTTTCTGTGTTACTTTTGTATTCTAGACAGTATGCTCCTGGCACTGCCTTTAGGCAAAACTGTCAAATATGTGAATATGGTAAATAGATGGGAAGTCAAGTGGAAAATAGATTGTGAGCTCTCTGTGTCTATTAGAGGAAGGAGGTTGACTTTTTATCTAGAGCTAATTCTGTTTATTTTGTTTCTGGCATATGCTCACTGGAGAGCAGAGAAAAGCAATTGAGTAAAGATCAAGGGGAATACATGTGAGTGAAGGAGATAATTGTAAGGTGGTGATAAGAGATGAGGTAAGAAAGGAGTCCGGAGGAATATTGGGTTAGGACTACCGGCGTGGAGAAGTTCAAACTTAACCCAAGGAGACTGGATTTAGTTCTAAAAGTAGTGGGAAGCCACTGTTTTTTAGTAGGCAAATGACACGATAGAATGTCGCTATTCTATTTTACAAACAGCAAGTCAAGCTTATTAACGAGTCATGGAATCAGTTTAATGGGTCAGGGTTCCACAGGAAACTGATAGGCATACTGGTTAATTTGAAGTGGGTTTAATAAGAGACTTTTTTTTAAGGCATGGTGGGTGGGGGAGAAATGTTTACTACAGCCTTGACTTCAGAGATATTTGGAGAAGGGCTACTAGGTGGATACACTCATGTTTTTAGGTTTCTGGACAAAGAGACTTTCCCCCAGAGTTCTGGTAGCCACCTGGGACAATGGTCTCTTGGGTTTTCATGCCCTCTTGACTGGCAGGTATCACTGTTGTCTTCTCTTTGGCACAAGAGGAGTATGAAGAAGGAAGGACCAAACTGCCTAGCTCTTGCTGCTGCAGTGCCCAAACTGTTTTCCCTATGCATTGTTTGTTGATTCCCTTACCTACGGCATCAAGCTTGGAGTACCTTGGAAGTTGCTTTCATCTTTTACTGTAGTTCTTCCGTATTCTATTTTTTTTTATAAGTGCTGGGGAATGGTTAGAACTTTCTTCATCAGTCTGATCCCTTTAGTTTTCAGGGATTCCTTCTATATTGTGTCTGTTAAGAGGGTCTTCTTGTTTGTCAGTGACAACATGGCTTAAAATTTTAAAAAAAATTATGTATGCATGTATGTGCATGCACATAAACACGCATGTATATGGAAAATGACAAAGCTTTTGGGAGGGTAGCTGGATCATTGGCTTATTTTGTCATCTTAATCCAGTGTCTAGTAAAGCATTTTGTATTATCTTGGGTTTTTTTCCCCTTTAGATTACAGGATCTTAGCAGTCAAAAAAAGGCTGAGGACAAAGAGGGAAAAGATGAGCCCAGCAAAGATAACCAGCAGCAGACCCTAATTGACCAGAGATACTTTCAGGTATTGAACAGTTGACAGAAAGACTGGTGTTTACAGTGAACCTTGGTTACAATCACAGTATAACAAATTATCAATTGGTAAGGAATACTTACTTGTATCCTTTATTTGTGTTGCTTAGCCTGTCTTGTCTTGCCATGACATGCTATTTGGCTAAAAGTTGGTAACTTGACTGAGAATTTGTCTTACCCTTGAAAAGAGACTTTGGCCTAGTTCAAAGTAGGGTAGTGAAAAGCTGACAAGATTTTAACAGATTTTATAATCCTTTTCTCTACCTGCTTAAGCCATTTCCCTTTTTATTGTTTTTGTTTTTGCTGTTGTTGATATTATTATTATATAAGTAAATCTATTTCTTAAGGTCCTTGTATACTTTTTCAAAATTTAGATATTTAGTCCATCTGAAATTTAATTTTCTATGTGGTGTGATGTAAAGATCTAACTTTACTTGATTTTTAGACCATTTATTATTGAATAAATGAGCAATTAAGCCTGGTAGTTTACTGACTGAACTGGGCCTGCACTCATATTTTATTGGGCCCATACAGGTTTTTTTAAACTTTGAATTAATTACTTATTTTTTTTTAATTAAGGGATTTTTATTTAAGTCCTTATTTCTAGTTTCTCTTAAAAAGCCAAAGAATCTAGCAGCAAATTCTTGCATAGTCGTTATCAGCACAGAATTAGGCCTTTCCCCTGTCACATATGGGCATGTGCTCTTCAGTTAGCCACAGTCCCACCCCATCCTTGCTTCACTCATTTATGCTCTTACCTGGTTTCTATAGGCATTTGAGTTTGCGGCCTCTATAGGCATTTGAGTTTGCAGCTTCTAGTTGACCATTCTTTCTCTGCTTTATTGAACTGAGACATATATCATATACCATATGCCCTTAGATGCATAGGTTTATTTCTAGACTCTCTAGTCTCTTCCATTTCTATACTAATTTCTGTAGCTTTATAGTAGGTTTTGATACCTTTTAAGGTAAGTGTCTTGTTATTGTTCTTTAAAATTTTTTCCTTGGATATATTTTTAGCACATTTATTTTCCTGTATGAATAATTAGTCAAATGCAAAAACAGATCCCATTGAGATGAGCTGAAATTGAGTTAATATTTTAGATTACTATTTGGAAAAATAACACATTTACAGTTTTTTTAAAAAATTTTATGTATTTATTTATTTGTCTGCGCCAGGTCTTAGTTGCGGCATGTGGGATCTTTAGTTGCAGCATGTGGGATCTTTATTGTGGCATGAGAACTCTTAGTTGCGGCATGTGGGATCTAGTTCCCTGCACAGGGATTGAACCTGGGCCCCCTGCATTGGGAGCGTGGAGTCTTAGCCACTGGACCACCAGGGAAGTCACCACATTTACAGTTTTGAATCATCTCACTCAGAAATATGTCTCTAATTTTCTTTGGGTCTTCCTTTCTAGCTTTCAATAAAGTTTTATATATTTTTAAATTTAGCTTTTGCATATTTTTTGTTCTGTTTATTTCCTAGGTTATCTAGTTATAACTTTTATTGCTATTATGAATAGGATCCTTTTTCCATTACATTTTCTAATTGATTGTTGCTGGTTCTTCATACATCTCTGTGTTGACTTTATGTTCAGGCACCTTTGTGAAAACTGTTTTGTTTTAGAAAACTCTCTTGTATCCACTATATAACTAAATTTCATTTTGTTTCTTAGATTTACTTTCAGAGGCTTTGTTCTTTTAACAGGGGAATTAAACCATTTATGGACACTGAGACCAACTTACATATCTGCTTTTATTCCTGATATCTTACTTTCTGTTTTCTATTTACATGGTTTCTTGTTCCATTCTTTTCTTTCCTGACATTTGCTAGGTGGAGATTCCTTTGCTCTTTTTTTCTCTTCAAGTAGTTAGGACAATCATCATCTTAATTCTTTTCTATTCTTGTAATGTGATTACCCTTAAAAACATTTTTTTTTTACCCATACCAAGAGTTTGTCAGTACCTGCAAACTCTTTCTGAATAAGATGAGACCTGTATTGTGACTTTTCTTTCATAAATTCTAGTCTCTCTGGGAATTTATTTTGCCAATTTATTCATTGTTAATACATCTTTTGCTGCCAATCATCAGAGTGTGGCTAAGTTATAAAGAAGAATGTATACCTCTAGGAAATCTTGGGGCTTTGCTCTATCGAAATTGCTCATCTGGGTGATTTTTGGGCACCACCATCCAGAAGTGCTGGTGTCCAGATGCATTTTCCTTTGCAATGAAGAGTCGTGCACTTCAAAACCCTCCGAGGTGGATTATTAATCCTGCTTTGCAGGAAAGGAAATCCCTCCATTCTCGGCCACTGGCCACCCCTCTCCGGAGGCCCTGCTATCGCCCAGGTGCTCCAAGCCGGAAGGGCACTTTTTGGGAATGACCATGCTCCGTGGACGAACAGAGCCGGCCCCCAGCTTCTCTACACAGAGCCCCCTTCACTAAAGCTCCAGAAATCAAATACTGTAATTGCCAGAAGAATCATTAAAAAAAAAAGTCCAGCCACTAACCTCACATGCAAATGGAGTAATCACTCTGGATTCCTCATTGTGAGCTGTTCTCCATACCCTGAATTACCTATGAAGTCCATCTTTTTTTTCCTTTGAATTTGCATCTCTTCAAGACACAAGATTAAAACAAAATTCACACTAAATTGGATTTGAAATGATCTTCCTTTTATTTATCCTTTGTCTTTCTTATGTGGATATGCAAGTGAGAAGACTGAGACTGGATATTCCCAACATGCTCGCACCCTTAATCTGTCCGTCTAGAGGTTTGGCTTCTACAAACTAAGGCAAGACTCCAGCATCCATGACCTTCCCTGAATTCCAAAGGGCAGATTCGAGCAGTTGCTAATCAAGGGAGGAGTAGCCAACAAACCACCTGAGGCAGGATTGAAGGGGCCAGAGAAGATCATCAAGATTGGGAGACCTGAGATGAGATTAAAGGAGTGCAGGCCCGGCTCACACCCTAATCTTGTCAGAGACCCCACCTTTGAACCACTGTTATAAAACCCCTGATCAAATCCTCCCAGATCAATTGCAGTGTGGAACGTAGTGCTCTGGCAGGTGGCCTGCCAAGCTGAGGTGATGGGCGCAGCCGTTTCACACTACGAACTCTCGTCTGAAGAGCTGGGTGCACTTCAAGTGAAACTAGACAAGCACAAAGGAAAAGAGAAAAAGATACACAGGTGTTCCACCAGATGTGGCTCTGCCCACCAGAAGGACAAGATCCAGCCCCACCCACCAGAGCACAGGCACCAGTCCCCTCCACCAGGAAGCCTGCACAAGCGACTGAACCAACCTTATCTACTGGGGGCAGACACCAAAAATAACAGGAACTATGAACCTGCAGCCTGCGAAAAGGAGACCCCAAACACAAGTTAAAATGAGAAGACAGAGAAATACGCAGCAGATGAAGGAGCAAGGTAAAAACCCACCTGACCAAACAAATGAGGAGGAAACAGGCAGTCTACCTGAAAAAAGAATTCACAGTAATGATAGTAAAGATGGTCCAAAATCTCGGAAATAGAATGGAGAAAATACAAGAAACGTTTTACAAGGACCTAGAAGAACTAAAGAGCAAATGAACAATGGAACAACACAATAAATGAAATTAAGAATTCTCTAGAAGGAATCAATAGCAGAATAACTGAGGCAGAAGAACGGATAAGTGACCTGGAAGATAAAATAGTGGAAATAACTGCTGCAGAGCAGAATAAAGAAAAAAGAATGAAAAGAATTGAAGACAGTCTCAGAGACCTCTGGGACAACATTAAACGCACCAACATTTGAATTATAGCAGCCCTAGAAGAAGAAGAGAAAAAGAAAGGGTCTGAGAAAATATTTGAAGACTGTAAAATAGATAGCTAGTTGGAAGCAGCTCGGTGCTTTGTGACCACCTAGATAGGGAGGGTTCCAGGGAGATGCAAGATGGAGGGATATGGGGATATATGTATACATATAGCTGATTCACTTTGTTATACAGCAGAAACTAACACAACATTGTAAAGCAATTATACTCCAATAAAGATATTTAAAAAACAAAAAAGAAAAGAAAATATTTGAAGAGATTATAGTCAAAAACTTCCCTAACGCGGGAAAGGAAATAATCAAGTACAGGAAGGGCAGAGAGTTCCATACAGGATAAATCCAAGGAGAAACACACCAAGACACATATTAATCAAACTATCAAAAATTAAATACAAAGAAAAAATATTAAAAGCAGCAAGGGAAAAACAACAAATAACATACAAGGGAATCCCCATAAGGTTAACAGCTGACCTTTCAGCAGGAACTCTGCAAGCCAGAAGGGAGTGGCAGGACATATTTAAAGTGATGAAAGGGAAAAACCTACAACCAAGATTACTCTACCCAGCAAGGATCTCATTCAGATTCAGAGGAGAAGTTAAAACCTTTACAGACAAGCAAAAGTTAAGAGAATTCAGCACCACCAAACCAGCTTTACAACAAATGCTAAAGGAACTTCTCTAGGCAGAAAACACAAGAGAAAGAAAAAAACCTACAAAAACAAACCCAAAACAATTAAGAAAATGGTAATAGGAACATACATATTGATAATTACCTTAAATGTAAATGGATTAGATGTTCCAACCAAAAGACACAGACTGGCTGAATGGATGCAAAAACAAGACCCGTATATATGATGTCTACAAGAAACCCAGTTCAGACCTAGGGACACATACAGACTGAAAGTGAGGGGAGGGAAAAAGATATTCCATGCAAATGGAAATTTAAAAAAAGCTGGAGTAGCAATACTCGTATCAGACAAAGTAGACTTTAAAATAAAGATTACAAGAGACAAAGAAAGACACTACATAATGATCAAGCGATCAATCCAAGAAGAAGATATAACAATTGTAAATATTTCTGCACCCAACATAGGAGCACCTCAATACATAAGCCAAGTGCTAACAGCCATAAAAGGGGACATCAACAGTAACACATTCATAGTGGGGGACTTTAACGCCTCACTTACACCAATGGACAGATCATCCAGACAGAAAATTAATATGGAAACATAAGCTTTAAATGACACAATAGACCAGATGGACTTAATTGATACTTATAGGACATTCCATCCAAAAACAACAGAATACACTTTCTTTTCAAGTAGTCATGGAACATTCTCCAGGATAGATCATATCTTGGTAAATTTAAGAATATTGAAATAGTATCAAGTATCTATTCTGACCACAATGCTATGAGACTAGATATCAATTACAGGAAAAAAAAACTGTAAAAAATAGTTTAAACACATGGAGGCTAAACAATACACTACTAAATAACCAAGAGATGATTAAAGAAATCAAAGAGGAAATCAAAAAATACATAGAAACAAATGACAATGAAAACACTATGACCCAAAACC
>NC_041214.2:29798718-29802348 GCF_002837175.3 Physeter macrocephalus
TATTACAGAAATAAAAGAATCATGAGTAATTACTACAAGCAACTCTATGCCAATAAAATGGAAAACCTGGAAGAAATGGACAAATTCTTAGAAAAGTACAACCTTCTGAGACGGAACCAGGAAGAAGTAGAAAATATAAACAGACAAATCACAAGCACTGAAATTGAAACTGTGATTAAAAATTTTCCAACAAACAGGAGGATCATGAGAGATTACTACAAGCAACTATATGCCAATAAAATGGACAAATTCTTAGAAAAGCACAACCTTCCAAGACTGAGACAGGAAGAAATTGAAAATATGAACAGGCACATCACAAGCACTGAAATTGAAACTGTGATGAAAAATCTTCATCAAACAAAATCCCGGGACCAGATTGATTCGCAGGCAAATTCTTTCAAACATTTAGAGCAGAGATAACACCTATCCTTCTCAAACTCTTCCAAAATATAGCAGAGGGAGGATTACTCCCAAACTCATTCTACAAGGCCACCATCATCCTGATACCAAAACAAGACAAAGATGTTACAAAAAAAGAAAACTACAGGCCAATACCACTGATGAACATAGATGCAAAAATCCTCAACAAAATATTAGCAAACAGAATCCAACAGCACATTAAAAGGATCATACACCATGATCAAGTGAGGGTTATCCCAGGAATTCAAGGATTCTTCAATATACGCAAATCAATCAATGTGATACACCATATTAACAAATTGAAGGATAAAAACCATATGATAATCTCAATAGATGCAGAAAAAGCTTTCGACAAAATTCAACACCCATTTATGATAAAAAGTCTCCAGAAAGTGGGCATAGAGGGAACCTACCTCAACATAATAAAGGCCATATATGACAGACCCACAGCCAACGTTCTCAGTGGTGAGAAACTGAAACCATTTCTTCTAAGATCAGGAACAAGACAAGGTTGCCCAGCCTCACCACTATTATTCAACATGGTTTTGGCAGTTTTAGCTACGGCAGTCAGAGAATAAAATGAAATAAAAGGAATCGAGATTGGAAAAGAAGTAAAACTGTCACTGCTTACAGATGACATACTATACATACAGAATCCTAAAAATGCTACCAGAAAACTACTAGAGCTATCAATGAATTTGGTAAAGTAGCAGGATACAAAATTAATGCATAGAAATGTTGCATTCCTATAAACTAATGATGAAAAATCTGAAGGAGAAAATAAGGAAACACTCCCATTTACCACTGCAACAAAAAGAGTAAAATACCTAGGAATAAACCTACCTAAGGAGACAAAAGACCTGTATGCAGAAAACTATGACACTGATGAGAGAAATTGAAGATGATACAAACAGATGGAGAGATATACCATGTTCTTGGATTGGAAGAATCAACATTGTGCAAATGTCTATACTACCCAAAGCAATCTACAGATTAAGTGCAATCCCTATCAAACTACCAATGGCATTTTTCACAGAACTAGAACAAAAAATTTTAGTTTGTGTGGAAACACAAAAGACCCCGAGTAGCCAAAGCAATCTTTTTTTTCTTTTTTATAAATTTATTTGTTTATTTATTTATGGCAGAATTGAGTCTTCATTGCTGGGTGCGGGCTTTCTCTAGTTGTGGTGAGTGAGGGCTACTCTTTGTTGTGGTGCATGGGCTTCTCATTGCAGTGGCTTCTCTTGTTGCGGAGCACGGGCTCTAGGTGCATGGGCTTCAGAAGTCGTGCAATGTGGCTTCAGTAGTTGTGGCACATGGGCTCAGTAGTTGTGGTTCGTGGGCGCTAGAGCGCAGGCTCAGTAGTTTTGGAGCATGGGCTTAGTTGCTCTGCAGCATGTGGGATCTTCCCACACCAGGGCTCGAACCCATGTCCCCTGTATTGGCAGGCTGATTCTTAACCACTGTGTCACCAGGGAAGTCCCCCAAAGCAATCTTGAGAAAGAAAAACGGAGCTGGAGGAATCAGGCTCCCTGACTTTAGACTATACTACAAAGTGACAGTAATCAAGACAGTATGGTACTGGCACAGAAACAGAAATATAGATCAATTTTTTTCACAGAACCAGAACAAAAAATTTCACAATTTGTATGGAAACACAAAAGACCCTGAATAGCCAAAACCATCTTGAGAAAGAAAAACTGAGCTGGAAGAATCAGGCTTCCAGACTGCAGGCTATACTACAAGGCTGCAGTAATCAAGACTGTATGGTACTGGCACAGAAACAGAAATGTAGATCAATGGAATAGGATAGAAAACCCAGAGATAAACCCACACACATATGGTCACCTTATTTTTGATAAAGGAGGCAAGAATATACAATGGAGAAAAGACAGCCTCTTCAATAAGTGGTGCTGGGAAAACTGGACAGCTACATGTAAAAGAATGAAATTAGAACACTTCCTAACACCATACACAAAAATAAACTCAAAATGGATTAAAGACCTAAATGTAAGGCCAGACACTATCAAACTCTTAGAGGAAAGCATTGGCCAAACACTCTATGAGATAAATCACAGCAAGATCCTTTTTGACCCACCTCCTAGAGAAATCGAAATAAAAAGAAAAATAAACAAATGGGACCTAATGAAACTTAAGCTTTTGCTCAGCTTGCCAACAAACATGAAAGGATGCTCAACATCACTAATCATTAGAGAAAGGCAAATCAAAACCACAATGAGCTGTCACCTCACACCAGTCAGAATGGCCATCATCAAAAAGCCTACAAACAATAAATGCTGGAGATGTTGTGGAGAAAAGGGAACCCTTTTGCACTGTTGGTGGGAATGTAAATTGATACAGCCACTATGGAGAACAGTATGGAGGTTCCTCAAAAAACTACAAATAGAACTACCATATGACCCAGCAATCCCACTACTGGGCATATTCCCTGAGAAAACCATATTTCAAAAAGAGACATGAGGGGCTTCCCTGGTGGCTCAGTGGTTGAGAGTCCACCTGCCGATGCAGGGGACACGGGTTCGTGCCCCGGTCTGGGAAGATCCCACATGCCGCGGAGCGGCTGCGCCTGTAAGCCATGGCCACTGAGCCTGCGCGTCCGGAGGCTGCGCTCCGCAACGGGAGAGGCCACAACAGTGAGAGGCCCGCGTACGGCAAAAAAAAAAGACGTATCACAGTGTTCATTGAAGCACTGTTTACAGTTGCCAGGACGTGTAAGCAACCTCAGTGTCCATGGACAGATGAATGGATAAAGAAGATGTGGCACATATATGCAATGGAATATTATTCAGCCATAAAAAGAAACAAAATTGAGTTATTTGTAGCGAGGTGGATGGACCTAGAGTCTGTCATACAGAGCTCTATTTACAATAGCTAGGACATGGAAGCAACCTAAGTGTCCATTGACAGATGAATGGATAAAGAAGATGTGGCACATATATACAATGGAATATTACTCAGCCATAAAAAGAAACAAAATTGAGTTATTTGTAGTGAGGTGGATGGACCTAGAGTCTGTCATACAGAGTGAAGTAAGTCAGAAAGAGAAAAATAAATACTGTATGCTAACATATATATATGAAATCTAAAAAAGAATGGTTCTCATGAACCTAGGGGCAGGACAGGAATAAAGATGGAGATGTAGAGAATGGACTTGAGGACACGGGGAGGGGGAAGGGTAAGCTGGGACTA
>NC_041214.2:29802587-29856840 GCF_002837175.3 Physeter macrocephalus
TATATGTACAGCTGATTCACTTTGTTATACAGCAGAAACTAACACAACATTGTAAAGCAATTATACTCCAATAACGATGTTAAAAAAAAAAACGATTAAAAAGAAAAAATCCTCCTGGATTAGGACACAGGTTTTCGAGGCAGAATTCCAGTATGTCCCCCTTTGCCTGGCAAAGTAATAAAGCTGTCCTTTAATACTTCACCCCCCCCCCAAAAAAAAGAAGAAGAGGGATATACTCTGTTGTCAATAATAATTCTGTGGAGGGGAATTAATAAATTTTTCCATTAAAGGGATGTGTTTAGGGTCTTTTTTTTTTTGGCTGTGTTGGATCTTTGTTGCTGTGCGCAGGCTTTCTCTAGTTGTGGCGATCGGGGGCTACTCTTCGTTGCGGTGCACGGGCTTCTCATTGCGGTGGCTTCTCTTGTTGCAGAGCATGGGCTCTAGGCGCAACGGCTTCAGTAAATGTGGAGCGCGGGCTCAGTAGTTGTGGCGCACGGGCTTAGTTGCTCTGCGGCACATAGAGCACGTGCTGTGCAGCACCAGGGCTTGAACCTGTGTCCCCTGCATTGGCAGGCGGCTTCTTAACCACTGTGTCACCAGGAAAGCCCTGGAATATGTTTAAATAGAAGTGAAATGTTGAATACACTCTGTTGAACTAAAAAAAAAAAATGAGAAATAAAAAAGCTCCAAAATAAACATCCCAAGTCATATTACCAGGAGACCTGTGAGTTGTAGCTTGAAGTATGAGTAGGGACAAAAATTCAGTATGAAAATGGTATGTTGTCTTTATACTTTATAATTCCCTGATATTAGGGAATTATTGGTTTTTTATTTATTTTTATTATTTTTATTTATCAAATAGCCTGGGCTTGATGGTGGAAACAAAGGAAATGGCTTTACTCGTCTCTCTTTTTTTTTTAGAAGTATTTTTTAAATTTATTAATTTATTTTTGGCTGCGTTGGGTCTTCGTTGTTACACGCAGGCTTTCTCTGGTTGTGGCGAGTGGGGGCTACTCTTCATTGCGGTGTGCAGGCTTCTCATTGTGGTGCCTTCTCTTTGTTGCAGAGCACAGGCTCTAGGCACGCGGGCTTCAGTAGTTGTGACATGCGGGCTCAGTAGTTGTGGCTCATGGGCTCTAGGGCGCTGGCTCAGTAGTTGTGGCGTACGGGCTTAGTTGCTCCGCGGCATGTGGGATCTTCCCGGACCAGGGATCGAACCGTGTGTCCCCTGCATCGGCAGGCAGATTCTCAACCACTGTGCCACCAGGGAAGCCCCAACTCTTCTGTCTTTAAAGTGGTTGTTTTGAGTCTCCCTTTCCCGTCCTTGAATAATATATAAAGTAGAACTCATGGCTTTTGGCAAGGGGGTTATAGTCACATATTATACATATCAGTATATTTAAACTTCAGTCCAAGCATTGATGATGTTAGGGAATTATTGGCTTTTTATTTTATTTTTATTATTTTTTTCTTGAAGTGTAGTTGATGATAATGCGTTGTTTCCGGTGTACCACAGTTATTCGGTTATGTATATATCCATATATATTCTTTTTCATTATAGGTTATTACAAGATACTGAATATAGTACCGTACCCTGTACTATACGGTACAGCCTTGTTGTTTATCTATTTTATATGTAGTAGTTTGTATCTGCTAATCTGAAACTCCTTGTTTATCCCTCCCCCAACTTTCCCCTTTGATATCCATAAGTTTGTTTTGTATGTTTGTGAGTCTGTTTCTGTTTTGTAAACACATTTATTTATATATTTTAGCTTCCACATATAAGTGATATCATGTGATATTTGTCTTGGGTGCATGTGTCTTTTTGAATTATAGTTTTCTCTGGATATATGCCCAAGAGTGGGATTGCTGGATCATATGGTAACTCTATTTTTAGTTTTCTGTGGAGCCTCCATACTGTTTTCCACAGTGGCTGCACCACCTTACATTCCCACCAACAGTGTAGGAAGGTTCCCTTTCCTCCATACCCTCTCCAACATTTATTTGTAGATTTTAATGATGGCCATTCTGACTGGCATGAGGTGGTACCTCATTGTAGTTTTTTTTTTAACATCTTTATTGGAGTATAATTGCTTTACAGTGGTGTGTTAGTTTCTGCTTTATAACAAAAAAATATGGAACTCTTCACGAATTTGCTTGTCATCCTTGCACAGGGTCCATGCTAATCTTCTCTGTGCCTTTCCAGTTTTAGTATATGTGCTGCCGAAGCAAGCACTCATTGTAGTTTTGATTTGCATTTCTCTAACAATTAGAAGTATTGAGCATCTTTTCATGTGCCTACTGGCCATCTGTATGTCTTCTTTGGAGAAATGTCTATTTAGGTCTTCTGCCAATTTTTTGATTGGGTTGTTTTCTTTTTGTTATTCAGTTGTATGAGCTGTTTGTATATTTTGGAAATTAAGCCCTTGTCGGTCACATCATTTGCAAATATTTTCCCTCAGTACGTAGGTTGTCTGTTCATTTTGTTTATGGTTTCTTTTGCTGTGCAAAATCTTATAAGTTGATTAGGTCCCATTTGTTTATTTTTGTTTTTATTTCTATTGCCTTGGGAGACTGACCTAAGAAAACATTGCTACAATTTATGTCAGAGAATGTTTTGCCTATGTTCTCTTCTAGGAGTCTTATGGTGTCCTGTCTTATATTTAAGTCTTTAAGCCACTTTGAGTTTATTTTTTGTTTCTGGTGTGATGGAGTGTTCTAACTTCATTGATTTACATGCAGCTGTCCAGCTTTCCCAGCACCACTTGCTGAAGAGACTTCTTTTCCTCCATTGTATATTTTGCCTTCTTTGTCAAATACTGACTAGGTGTGTGGGGGGGAAATTATTGTTAATTTTCTTATTTATAATAATGGCATTATGACTTTGTAGAAGAATATGCCTACTTTTAAGAGATGCATGTTTAAATATATATGAGAGTGAAGTGTTATCATGTCTGCAGTTTCTTCACATGGTTCAGCTCAAAATATAGAGTGAGCAAATATGGCAAAATGTTAACAATTATTGAATCTAGGTAGTGATTATATGGGTGTTTGTGATGGTTCATTTTATGTATCAACTTGACTGGGCCACAGGGTGCCCAGATATTTGGTCAAACATTATTCTGGGTTTTTCTGAAAATGTTTCTGAATGAGATGAGAAAATCTTTTTGCTCCATACCTGTCAATAAGGACCACCACTAGTGGTTTGCTTAAACTGGCAAAGCCAATAATATACCTTCACTGTCATGTCTTAGGGGTATATCAGCTCTCCAGCCCTATATCATAATTTAGTTGACAAGGATCTTGATCACCTTTCCCTTCTATAAGATATCACACTGGCCAATTACATTGATGACGTTATGCTGATTGGACCTATTGAGCAAGAAGTAGCAACTTATTAGTAAGACATTTGCATGTTAAAGGATGGGAAATAAATCTAACAAAAATTCAGAGGCCTTCTACTTCAGTGAAACTTCTAGGGCTCAAGTGGTGTGGGCATGTCAAGATCTCCCTTTAAGGTAAAGGATAAGTTATTGCTCTGGCACCTCTTACAACCAAAAACCTGACACAACACCTAGTAGGCCTCTTTGGATTTTGGAGGTAACATATTCCTCATGTGATGTGTTACTCCAGCCCATTTACTGAGTGTTCTGAAAAGGCACTAGTTTTGAGTGGGGCCCAGAACAAGAGAAGGCTCTGCATCGGTCCAGGCTGCCGTGCAAGCTGCTCTGCCATTCGGGCCACAGGATCCAGCAGATCCGATGGGGCTTAGACTGTCATGGCAGGTAGGGATGCTGCTTGGAGCCTTTGGTGGCCCCTGTAGGTGAATCATAAGTCAGGCCCTTAGGATTTTGGAGAAAAATCCTGTCATCCTCTGCAAATAACTACTTTGCTTTTAAGTAATAACTCTTGGCCTGCTACAGGGCCTGAGTTAAAGGCTTAACGGTGGGCCACAAAGTTACCATGTGACCTGAATTACCCGTCATGAGCTGGGTGTCATCTGACCCACAAAGCCATAAAATTGGGTGAGCACAGCAGCACTCTGTCATCAAATGAAGGTGGTACATATGAAATTGGGCCTGAGCAGGCCCTGAAGGCACAATAAATTACATGAAGCAGTGGCCAAATGCCTGTGGTTTCCCACTCTTGCTGCACTACCTTCTCTCCCCCAGCCTGCACCTGTGGCCTCATGGGGAGTTCCCTGTGATCAATTGACATAAGAAGGGGAGACTTAGGCCTGATTTACAGGTGGCTCTGCATAAGCTGTAGGGACCACATTAAAGTAGACAACTGCAGCACTACAGCTTCTGTCTGGGACATCCCTGAAGGAAAGTAGTGAAGGGAAATCCTCCCACTGGGCAGAACTTTGAGCAGTGTACTACCACTCCACAAGGAAGGAAAGGAAGAGAATGTCTCGAATACAGGCCATCCCTTAGGGCATCTCTCAGTATTGCCATGCCTTGTGATAAAGGTCAATGGAAAACTCCAACAACCTGGTCTAGGCAGAACTACTAATGGCCCAGACCCTTCAGGAATGAAGATTTGGATTACCCCAGCAAGTAAGAACCAGGACCAGCTGAGGTGCTTGCTGAAGGCAAACATAATTTAAAAAAAAAGGCAATGGAAGCAAGTAGTGATAAATACCAGCTGTGACCATATGATGACTTATAGAAATGATTATAATTGTCATGTGTATTTCCTCCTTATTTGGTTATGAATATGTTCACACGGTTGTATGTGTGTATGTATATATTTGTAAATACATACATATATATATACGGCAAATATCTTTGTTCTTTTCCTGCTCTTATTCTCTTATCATATAATGACTTTTTGTCATCATATTTGAGTATTATTTTTATATCATAGTTTTTAAGTTACAGCGTATCAAGGAGAAGAGTAATCCTCACTTTAGGACTTTACCTCCTCTTCTGGCAAAGGGGTTAGTATATTTTTGGTTGTACACAGCACAGTTGTATCATGTTAGGTGATCCATTATCTTGTTATTGTCTTTATTTGGAGATTAAGTATGGTTTAAGGCAAAGTGTATGGGTGCCAAGTTGACAAGGGGTGGACTTGTGATGGTTAATTTTATGTGTCAGCTTGACTAGGCCAGAGGGTGCCCAGATAATTTGGTCAAGCCTTGTTCTGGGTGTGTCTGTGAGGGTGTTTCTGGAGGAGAATAACATTTGAAATGGTAGACTGGGTAAAGCAGAGTGCCCTCCTCGTGGTGGCTGGGTCTCATCAAGTCACTTGAAGGCCTGAGTAGACCAAAAAGGCTGAGGAAGAAGGAACTTTCTGCCTGCCTGACTGCCTTTGAGCTGGGACATCAATTTTTTTCCTGCTTTCAAATGTTGAACTGAAACATTGGCTCTTGCTTGGTCTCAAGCTTGTGGGAATTCAGACTAGAACTATGCCATTGGCTCTTCTGGGTGTCCAGCATTGCTGACTGCAGATCTCAGGACTTGTCAACCCCTATAATTGTGTGAGCCAATTCCTTATAATAAATAAATAGACATTTGCACACACACATACACATCCTATTGGTTCTGTTTCTGGTGAACACCGACTATATAATATAGTATTTATTGTTTATATTCTTTTTATTTTCTGTATGTTTCAAAATTTCCTTGTTGTAAAATTGGGAGAAAAAGTCATTCAAATCTCAGTCAAAACTTCAGTCTCTCATCCAGTTCAAGGCTTCTACCTTATGCTTACTTTATCTCATGTCTGACCTATACTTGTCCAAATAAGCAGTGTGGCAAGCGGGTGTGATCTGTTTCTTTATTCTTATTGCTCCCCTTCGCTCCTAGTCCTCTTCTGTATCTAGCTTCTTCCAGGTTGTCAGTGAGGGTGAATGTTGAGTGAGAACACAAAGCAAAAGGGTAGAATCTTTCTCAACTGGTGCTGGTATAATCTAGCACTGGTGCCCTTTGTGTGGCTAATGACCAAATACTGCCTGTTTTTCTCTATCACGGAATGTGTGTGTGTGTGTGTGTGTGTGTGTGTGTGTGTGTGTGTGTGTGTGTGTGTGTGTGTGTGTATGTGCAGTTATTTCCTCCCTACCAACTAGGGACCTTGGCAATGTACCATTCATTCTGTGGTCAATGCATTTTCCAGCTGATCTCTTATGAATCCCTCTCCTCCTCTTGTTCAAGTGACACTCCCTTAGGGTCCTCCAGCTATAGCTAGCTTTTTTTTTTTCCCCATGAAAGCAAAGCTTGACTGTCTTCCAAAGTGTCCACTTGGTCACAGGGTATATTCTTACCCTACCACCATGTAAAAAAGGGCAGGCTTCTCTTGTTGCTGCCTCCTCTCCTTGCTCTATTCTATCTCTGTCTTTGTATACGTATCAGTTTATTTTTGCTGTTTAACGAACCTTTCTAAAACATAGTGACTTAAAATAACACCCCTTTAATATTATGGTGCTTGGACAGCTGGGCAGTTCTGTTGATTGCAGCTGGGCTCCCTCATGCATCTGCAATCTGGTACAAGTCAGCTAAGTGGCTCTGGAGTTGTATTAGTGATTGGGTTGACTGGGTTATGTGTCTTTCATCATTCACCATCCAGCCTGGGCTGGTCCACGTGGCAGCAGAGCTCAACGGGAGAGAGCAGAAATAATCAAGGCCCCTTGAGTCTTGGGCTTCAAGCTGGCACACCATAACTTCCTTTTCTGTATGCCAAAGCAAGGCCCAAGATTACCCCAGATTCAAGGAGTAGAAAATACTCTACCTCTTGATGGGAGAACCTGCAGTGTCATACTGCCAAGGGAAGAGGATGTAAGGAAGAGTAATAATTGCAGTAATTTTTGCTAACAATCTACTACAAGGTATGGATACATACTGCTAGACATGTATGTAATCCCCCTTGGTTCACTACCACCCTCATGGAAGGGAATTGTGCTATGACCTTCTGGCACTCAGCTAATATCAGCTCCCTGATTTCTTTTAGGAGTTCTGCTGCCCTCTTTAATCTTTGGTGTGATGCAGAGGGAGAAGAAAGACTATGTTCCTGTGCTCATTAATAATTTAATGAAGGGGAATTAATTATTTTTTTCCATTAAAATGGAATTCAAAGTAGAGTTTAAATATAATAGAAGAAAAACATTGAAATGCATTTTCTAAACCAAACAACAGCAACAACAAAACTGCTTGTTAATAAGCATCAGAAATCAAATTCTCAGGAGCTTTCTATGGGAAGAAAAGAAAAATAACAGCATTTTTCACTCACTTGTTCTGTACAGTCCTTTGAAAGACACTTGTTTTGGTGAATCCTGTCCAATGAATCTCTAACTCGGTAATGATGTTACATTGATTTGTAAAGCACTCCTTTAACATATATCACTTTGATAGGACTGTGATAAACATTTCAACTAAAAACACTGTCTTTTTTAAAGGTATTAAGGAGCATCAATTCAATTATTCACAATCCAAGAGCTCCAGTAATAATTTATAAACAGAGCAAAGGAGGAGCCCAACATTTTAATAAAGATCTTGTTCAAGATTGTGGATTTGAGCATCTTGTTCCTATAATAGAAATGTGGGCAGATCAACTGGCTTCCTTAAAGGTAAGGGGTTGAATATTCTTTACAGGCTTTGAAAATCTGTAGGAGTCCATGGGCTTTATATACTTTTATTCTCAAGCACAGTTTTATATTTTGTGTGCTTTTACCATAGACTTTTTCTTTATAATTGCACCTTACTGATGAAAAGTGTTGGTTAATGAAAGTATCGTTATGCTCTGACTTCCTGACTTTTTTTCAAATTCTGGTGGCACTTACTGTTTAATACATTTATTTGGCACTGAATGTGTTGCCTTGAATTGCTAAAATAGATAACGGCCTTCTTACCAAATGAAAGATTAAAGATATTAATATGTGAGGTCTGGGTATTAATTGGAGAGTGTTAAATAAGTGGAGGACTAAAATAAGAAGTTGAGAAAAGTAAGAATTTCCTGTATTTCTTTCTGTATTCTAGAGTTGCACTGTCTAATACAATAACCACTAAGCCACATGTAGCTTTTGATCACATGAAATGTGACTAGTCCCAACTGAGATGTGCTGCAAGTATAAAAATATACACCAGATTTAGAAGACTTATTATGGAGAAAAATAGTTAAAATATTATCTGTTAAATGATAATATTTTGGATATATTGGGTTAAATATATTATTAAAATTGTCACCTATTTTTTACTTTTTTAAATGTGGATACTAGACAATATTACTGTGACACACATTACATTCCTTCTGATGGCATTGTTCTAAAGGGCCAAGCACTGTGCCATGCACATAGTAGATGCTCAGTAAATATTTGTTTATTGATTGACCAGTCTTAGTTAGACTTCTAAACTTTCAGGAGCCTGGCCTCTTGTGCACAGTTTTAAATAGATTAGGACAACATATCTAGGTCAGGAAAACTAAGTAGGCTGTCATGCAAATCAAGTCGAATTACCTTAGGCATCCTTTCGAATTAAAAACTTTCCTGGAGATACGTACTATAACATGGATGAATCTTGAAAATATCCTAAGTGAAAGAAGCCTGTCACAAAAGGCCGCTTATTGTATGATTCCATTTTTTTTTAATGAAATGCTCAGAATAGGCAAATCCATAGAAACAGAAAGTAGATTAGTAATTACCCAAGGGCTGGGAGCAGGAGAGAATGGGGAATGACTGTAAGTGGATACAGGGTTTCTTTTTGGAGTGATGAAAATGTTCTAGAGTTGGATAATGGTGATGATTGCACATCTCTGTAAATAAGTCAAAACTACTGAATTGCACATTTAAAGAGGATGAATTTTATGGTATGTGAATTACATCTCAGTAAATCTGTTATTTAAAAAGTCAAGGGCAAAATATTAAGGACAAGCTTATTTTTTATTCATCAATAATTCAAAATAATTACTTAAATAACATATGCTACTAATAAATAACATATAATTACTTTAAACATCCAGATTCCAGATAATCAATTATATATAGGTAAGGCCTGGAGAAAACTAATTTAACAGACTTTTTCTAAACTGATAATGGTATTTAAAAAAAAATAATGATGATGGTTAATATATATATTAAACCTGCTTGGATAATTATATTTTATTGGCATTATTATGAAAACTTTAAAAATCAGTAATAGCATATTGTTTCTTTCATAAAGGATTTGTATAAGTCCTTGAAAATACTATCTGCAGAACTGGTGCCTTGGCATAATTTAAAGAAGCAGGATGAAAATGAAGGTGTCAAAGTTGAAGATCTGTTGTTTATAGTAGATACCATGTTAGAAGAAGTGGAAAATAAGGAAAAGGTAATACTACCTAATACTTACATAAATGTTCACATTTTAATGTACTCTTTATCTTAGAAACTAATAATGATATGGATATAGATACTCTACTAGAACTCTATTTCTCTTTTTAAAGTTTTTATTAAAGATTTGGAATAATTTTAAGATGTAAACTATCTTTCTTTTTCTTCTTCTCTTTTGGGCAGGACAGCAATATGCCAGACTTTCAAATTTTGCGAGCTATTGTTTCTCACTTCCAAAAATTATTTGATGTGCCTTCTTTAACTGGAGTCTATCCCCGAATGAATGAAGTTTATACTAGGCTTGGAGAAGTGAACAATGCTGTGAGAAACCTCCAGGAACTCTTAGAACTAGGTGATGACTCTTTGTGATTTTTGGCCCCCCATTTAAGAATTATTATTAATAAATCAACAAAAAGTAGTTAAAAAATCAAGGCTAACTGAAGCATAAAGTGTTTGATTTTAATGATTTTGAAAATTCTCTTTTAAAATATCCTATCCTTTTATTTCTCTTTTGCAGATAGTTCATCCTCATTGTGTGTGCTGGTGAGCACAGTTGGAAAATTGTGTAGGCTGGTTAATGAAGATGTGAATGAACAGGTTATGCAGGTATTGGGACCTGAAGACCTCCAAAGGTATTTATTTTGAAAAGGTTGCAAAGTACCATCCAGAATGTTTGGAGTGGTAAAATTAAAGACTTCCAAAACTTCATAAGTTATTTACCTTTCCTGTTTGGAATAGAATTTTTTAAAATAACTTGACAATCTAAAATAATCTCACCCCTTAGGGATGGAGAGAATGTTAAGTGTTTTCAAGATAAAGGTAGACTCTAGGGCCTATAGGTTTACATAGGGTGGGTCAGGACTCCAGCATTATTGCTATAAGCTTGTTCCCAGATTATTTATGGAGAAATTAAAACTTTATTAGCAACTTCATGTGAATTCAGAATATATAAGTAAGTCCAATTTTTAGTACATTACCATCAATCACTGATCACTAAATAATCACTAAGAGTATATGTATTATTTGATAAGAAGATAAGGATTTTTTTTAAAAAGCTAGACATCTCTGACATAAAACCTAATGTTTTTTTTTAAATATCAAAATGTTATAGCTATACTCTTCCTCCCTCCTTCCCCAGATTTTATACTGCAACATATGTTCTGCAAGTTTTCCAAGAAGAACCCTTACCTGACACTTGAGTTTTCTGATACTTGATGCTTTTAAAAGGAATGTATGTCTCACTATTGGTCTTTTTCTCCTTCCCACAGTTTTACTGATTACTGATACTTATTCTTAATGTTTAATAGAATACAGGATATAAAAGCCAATTCTTTTAAGAAAATGTTATAAAAGCATGGTCTCTTAAGAATCCTCAAGCTAAATAGAAAGTTCCTATATTAGGAATGTTATATAGATTTAACTTTAGAACAGATGATTACACTGATAATATATATATTTTTTAGAAAAGTGTTACTAGATGAACAAAGAGCTGAAAAAGGGCAGATTGCAGTAAATGATCATTAAACTTATATTTAAATTAGCAGGACAATTTCTTTCCATTTTGAAATGTTCTATGTCCAATGAGATGCAAGTTGGAAATTCAGTGTAAACTGCATTTTTTTTTTAAAAGCATTATCAACAAATTGGAAGAACATGAGGAATTTTTCCCAGCATTTCAGGCATTTACTAATGATCTACTTGAAATCTTAGGTAAGATCTTTGTTGGTGGTGGTAAATTTTGAGTCTCAAGATGTCAGTGGGTTTGAGGAAACAGTGCTCCTTAGTCACTGTATTAGTGTTTTTACCCAGAGTGGTAGAAAGTGTCTGGAAACCACTAACGGTTCTGGAAACACACTTCTAACTTGCAGTTAAAGTTGGTTGGGATTAGTCTGCAGAACATAGACGCATATATCCTTTAAGGAGCTGGGGGCTGCCTTTGTTTTAGGACCTTAAAATGAGAAATGACATTACTCTGGCTAGGCCTAGTGTAACCTTGACTCTGTCATTGGCTAATGAGAAATGTCCTTAGAATTTATGATCTTGGAAGGTATCTTTTTTTTTTCTTCTTCCTCCTTCTTCTTTTTCTTCTCTCTTTTTTTTAAAGATAGTTCCTACTTACTGTGTTTTTTAGATATACAAATTAAGTTTCCTTCTAAGGTGATAAGAAGTAATATAAAGTAAACATCTGTAGAAAGGAGATAAATTTATAAATCTGTAGAAGGGAAGAGATACATTTTACACTCTTGGTCAGATTGAGGGCTTCATCAGTAGTAATATCTCTTAAAGGGAAAAAAAAATGTAATTAGCTTAGGAATCATAGGCAAAATAGAGATCCAATTCTCTTACTTTAAGTGTGATTATATATGGCTATAAAAATAATTTATCTTACTGTTAAGAACACTTTTTAGGGAATTCCCTGGTGGTCCAGTGGTCATTAGGACTCTGGGCTTTCACTGCCGAGGGCGCAGGTTCAATCCCTGGCGGGGGAACTAAAATCCTGCAAGCTGCGCAGCGTGGCCAAAAAAACCCCCACTTTTTAAAAAGGTTAAAGTGATTTATTTATTAATGAATTCTTTTTTTTTTCCATATAGCTCATTTGAAATTGAAAGTGTTTTTTTGGTTTTTTTTTTTGTTGTTGTTGTTGTTTGGGAAAATGTAACTTGAAAGTTTAACTTGAGATGTGGAATTGTATAAATGTGTTGCCTTGTATTTCAAAGAGCCTTGTTTCCTGCAATAATATGATTTTACTTGCTTTGGGGTAGCAATTAATTTAAACAATGAGTTTCTTGTCATTAATAAACATTTTAATAGGTGTGCTAGCAGCACTTATTTCAGAATCCTTCTATAGAAACTTCCCCTCAGATATGATACTCAGCATGGTTCATGTGGGATCATTTGCTTCAATTCAACAGGTGTGATTTTAGAATGTGGGTCAGGGAATAACTTGATCTTTGTACCTTACCACAATGTAAGATGTGAACCAAATTCTCTGCTGTAGATTTGCTCATATTTTTTTCCTTTCCTATATTTTGATAAGTGGATTCAGATAAGAATTCTGACTGAAGTCAGGAGCTTAAACAGCATGGGTCATGTGTTTTGGCTAAAGGAAGAACAATCAAAATCCAGCTAAACATGGAGGGAGAGAGATGGAATCCAGGGAATCATGTTTTATGTAAAAGAAGTGAGTTTATGAACAGTGACCTAGCAGAATAATCTAGAAAAAAGTGGTGAGAATTTAGAGAACCTGCCACTGGGGCTTACCTTAAGTAGGGCTGGAGTCTACATAATCAGAGAAAGGACCTGCCTTAGTGGCTAGGAACTTCCAGATGGTGAATTCTAACTTAGGCTGGTTGGAAGAAGATAGTCTTAGGAAGAGAAGTCAAATTCGGAAAGAACCTGGCAGAGAAGAACCTGAACTATCTTGTAGGACCAAGCTAAGCTCTATAATATTTAAAAAAAAAATGATGATGGTTAATATATATATTAAACCTACTTGGATAATTATATTTTATTAGCATTATTATGAAAACTTTAAAAATTAGTAATAGCATATTGTTTCTTTCGTAAAGGATTTGCATCTGAGATTTTACTCTGAGATACCTCACACCTTTTATTAGGTAGATAGGCTTCATCCTGAAAGGTAGACCTAAGAACCATTCTGCTAATGAGAAATCTTTATCATAGAATTAGGACAGGACTGTGTTCCAAGAGAAGAAATCCCTAAGTCCTTAGATGGGGGCCCAGGAGAGAGAGTGCCTCTACTGGGGATTTCACCATGTAGGCTCACCCATGTAGTTAAAGAGGCAGTAACATAATATCATAAGTGTTGCTAGTAGGATCTGTTAATAAGAACACACTGCTAATGAGATTAATATCAGAGTCAGAGGATGCTTTTGTAGGTATGTGGTAGCTTTTACCCTTTTTTTTTGCCCTGTGAAGCATCTGTGTCTGAATCAGTGATACGCTCATCACCACTATTGGAGAAAAGTTTCATGTGCATGAAAGCACTAGTGATGTTGCCTTTGTGTCTGAAGTTTGCCTTTGCATAGAGATTCTCATTTCATCTGAGCCTAACAGTGGATAAAGCAATTCTTTTATTATTGTTTTTCTGTTACAGAAATTGATGACTTGGATGCCATTGTACCTGCAGTAAGGAAACTAAAAATACTTTCATACTGAAAACAAATCATTTTTACTGTGTAAATTGCATTCTTAACATTCTAAATATTTTGTAGGATTGATCTTACTCTGAGACAAGGGTTATAAAATGTATATACTCTCAGAATTCACCCCCTTCTTTCTGTTGAGTCCTTCTCCATCCATATAATTTTTATTAACTTTGAGATTCTTTTATAGAAAACATTGCTAAGTTTAATTACTAAATTAACTTTAGATCCTTTAATCATTTCTTAAGCAATTCTTGAGTGCTTAAAATGTAAGATTGTTTTAAAGTACGGTGTGTAAGAGAGAAACTCAGGGAGAGATAGTGCAAGTAATAGAAAGGTTGCATTTAAGTTCAGAGTTTTTGGCCTGGGAACAAGGAATGCCACTGGCTCTCTTTAGTCCAGCCAGCAGGAAGCTTTTGCTTTCCTGGCAAGGAAATGGCACATTCTAGTAAGATATCCCTCATTACACTTGCCCTTCAGAGCAGAAGGAACAAAAGGAAGAA
Source organism: Physeter macrocephalus (assembly GCF_002837175.3). Lineage (NCBI taxonomy): Eukaryota > Metazoa > Chordata > Mammalia > Artiodactyla > Physeteridae > Physeter > Physeter macrocephalus. The sequence continues at coordinate 29,816,561 of NC_041214.2, forward strand.
GGAAAGAAGTTTTTATCGTGTTAGGGTAGGAAATGAATTAGGAGGTAAAATAGATGAGTGGCTGTGAGTCTCTCATAAAAAAGTGTCCTTTTTGCTATCTTGATGTGATGTACTTTTTATAAGGGCATGAAATCTTAAATAAAATTTTTGTTAAGAATTTCCAAACGTAAGTGTTCTCAGTGACTTATTTGTATTCCTCACCAATAATGAGTCGTATTCTCTCACTAGGCTGAGCCTTCCTTGGGCACCCTTCCTGGTTCACCCTTGCTGCGTTTTACATAAGAGTAGCTTTCTTGATGCTTTCTACTTATTCTCTGTTCTCCATATTCATTCTGATTTTCTTAAAGGACAGGTGTTTGGCTTCACATCCGTGAGTATGGGCCACTTTTGGTTACTGCCGCTCCCTCACCCCCTACCCCCACTTTTATAAGTAACGGGCCTAGGGAGACTTCTCAGTTATTCTTGTTCATTGCCATGTAGAATATTGTAAAGAATTTCCAGGAAGCAGCATAGTGGAATGCAGAGAGTAAATGTCAAGTATAGTTAATAGTTAATAGAAGTATAGTTGATTTACAATGTTGTGTTAGTTTCTGGTGTACAGAAAAATGATTCAGTTATAGATATATATATATACACATATATATATACACACATTCTTTTTCATATTCTTTTCCATATTCTTTTCCATTATGGTTTATTATATGATATTGAAAATAGTTCCTTGTGCTATACAGTAAGACCTTGTTGTTTATCTATTTTATATATAGTAGTTTGTATCTGCTAATCTCAAACTCTTAACTTATCTCTCCCCTACCCCCTTTCCCCTCTGGTAACCATAAGTTTGTTTTCTATGTCTATGAGTCTGTTCATTAATAAGTTCATTTGTGTCATATTTTAGATTCCACATATAAGTGATATCATATTTATCTTTGACTTACTTCACTTAATATGATAATCGCTAAGTCTATCCATGTTGCTGCAAATGGCATTATTTCATTCTTTTTATGGCTGAGTGGTATTCCATTGTGTGTGTGTGTGTGTGTGTGTGTGTGTTTGTGTGTGTGTGTATAACATCTTTACCCATTCATCTGTCAGTGGATGTTTAGGTTGCTTCCATGTCTTGGCTATTGTAGATAGTGCCACTATGAACATTGGGGTGCATGTATCTTTTCGAATTATCATTTTCTCTGTATATATGCCTAGGAGTGGGATTGCTGGATCGTATGGCAAAATTTTAGTTTTTTAAGGAATCTCCATACTGTTCTCCATAGTGGCTGCACCAATTTACATTCCCACCAACAGTGTAGGAGGGTTCCCTTTTCTCCACACCCTCTCCAGCATTTGTTATTTGTAGACTTTTTAATGATGGCCATTCTGACTGGTGTGAGGTGGTACCTCATTATAGTTTTGATTTGCATGGAAGAAATATAATTTTAAAATTATGTTAATCTAAATTTTGTCAGCTAGTTTAAGAGCCTGTGGTTAACTCTTAGTTTAAAACAGAGGTTTTCAAACTCTTCCTCAGAGGCCTAAGAGTTTTTTTGGAGGGCCACTGAGAAGGGACAGTGCTGCTAGTAGGAAGAACATTAGGCCCTCTCTATCAGGTCTACTTTTATCCAGTTTTAATTATTTAAAATATAAGTACTGCAACCATTGTTTAGCTCTTGATTTTTTACAGTTTTATTGATGTATAGTTGACATACATGTATAGTTGCTGCACGGCATGTGGGATCCTCCCAGACCAGGGCTCAAACCCATGTCCCCTGCATTGGCAGGAGGATTCTTAACCACTGCACCACCAGGGAAGTCCTATTTCACTAATCTTTTTTGTGTGTTATAATTATAACACATATGCTAAGTATGATAAAAACCATGTGTCAAGTATGATGAATGATTATAAAGTGAACACCCATGCAACAATCAAGAAACAGAACATTCACCAGCACTCCAAAAGGCCTCCCCCACATACCATATGTGCCTTCCCCCATTAGCCTGACTTATGTTAATCACTTACTTGTTTTTTTAAAGAGTTTTGCCAGTTTTGTATGTACGCCTAAACCAAGATAGTTTAGTTTTGCCTATTTTTGAACTTTATAAAAATGGAATCATATTGTATATGTTCTTTTTAATTCTTCTTTTGTTCAACATTATGTTTGTACTATTCATCTATGTTGTTGTGTGTAGGTCCAGGTCATTTGTTTTCATTGGTGTCTAGTATTCCTCTATGAATGTTCCATAATCCATTTGTCTGTTCTACTAGGGCTTGGCATTTGGGTTGTTCCTAGTTCTTGGCTGTTGTGAGCTACTGCTGTGAACATTCTCATATGTGCATCCTCGTTCACTTGTGTGCAGGTTTTCTAGAAGCAACATCCAAGAAGTAAAATTGCTGGGTCCTAGAGTAAAACACATCTAACCATGTGAATGGAGCCTCTGGGGTTGTATAGCGTGCAACTTTGATAGAGAATGTATATTTCAACTTTAGAAGAAAATGCCAAACTCTTTTCCAAAGTGGTTGTACCAGTTTATACTCTCACCATTAATGTATGAGAGTTCCCACTTTTCCATATCTTGACCAATTTTTGGTAAGTCAGATTTTTTATTTTTGCCAGTATAGTGTATAGAGCTCTTAGTTTGGTTTTAATGTTTATTTTCCTGATTACTAATGAAGTTAAACATCTTTTCCTTTGTTTATTGGCCATTTGTATTTATTTTTTGAAGTGCTTGTATGTATCTTTGGTTCACTTTTCTATTGGACAGTCTTTTCCTATTGACTTGTAAGAGTTATTTATATATTCTGGACATGAGCCATTTGACAGTAATATGTGTTGCAAATGTCTTCTTCCATTCTATGTCCTCTTTCCATTTTCCTCTAGTTTCTTTTTATGAACTGACAAACTTAATTTTAATATAGAGAGTATAGTTAAAGATGTAGAGATTTATAGTTAGTGCTCTAAGTGTCTTATGAAATCTTTCTCTAGTCACAAGTTGTAAAGTTATTCTCTTATTTTATAGCTGTACAGTTTTGCCTTTCACACTTAGTCTAATATACCTGCAGATGTTTGATTTTTTAAATGTGGTATAAGTAAAGGACCATTTTTACATTTTCCGTCATAGATACCCAGTTATCTCAGCACCATTTATTGAAAAATCTATTTCCCCTCTGCTCGTAGTGCTACCTCTGTCATGAAATGAATATCTGTGTGTGAATGGGTCTATTACTGGACTCTCTTTTCTATTCTTTTGGTCCAGTTGTCTCTCCCTGCACTAGTACCCCACTGTTTTCATTATTTTAACTTTAAAATAAACTTTGGTATCCAGTTGAAGGCTTCCCACCCTTTGTGTTTCTATGTGTATTGAATCTGATTATCAAGTTACACACACACACACACACACACACACACTACCTATTGAAATTTTTTTTTCATTAAACATAGGATCAGTGAGGAAAATCAGCATCTGTAATGTTGGGTCTTCAAACTCCAAATACAGCATAGCTCTCCATCTGGTTAGATTCACTTTAACGTTTCTAATAAAGTTTCATAATTTTCCTGTAGGGATTATTGTTGGATGTATTCATAGTATTTGACCTTTTATACATTTATAAATTATCTTTTTAAAATTTCATTTTCCAACTACTTCAGGAACAGAGAACTACAACTGATTTTTAAATATTAACTTTGTAGTTAGCAACCTTGTTAGAAACTCTGATTAACTCTAGCAGTATATCTAGATTATTTTGGATTTTTATGCTCATGATCATATCATCCATATATAACAACAGTTTTGGTCAGATATACCTGTTTTTTCTTGCCCAACTACATATACCACAATACAGGGCTGAGTAGAAGTGGTGATAGGAAGCAGCTCTTTCTTATTCCAGATTTCAAAAGGAAAGCATTTAATGTTTCACCATTAAATATGATGTTTGCTACCATTACTATAAACAAATCTAAACTACCCTTGAGTATATCTTTTTCATCCTTTTATTTTCAACACTTCTGTGTGTTTGAAGTGAACCTCTTGTAAATAGCATATACCTGTACCTTTTATTTTCATGGAATTTGACCCCCTTGCAGGTTTTAATAGTGGGTTTATTGTGATTACAAATATATTTAGAAGTCTTTTGCCTGTCTTCTTTCGTATTTTCTATTTATCATATTTTTCTATGCTACTTTTTTCTTTCCTATTTTTTGGGGGGGTATTGAATTTCTCTTTATTTTTTTTCTTCTTCACTACTGATTTGGAGTTTTATATTTCAGCTCTGTTGAGTTTTCTATTGTTACTCTTTTTTATTGGTTATCTTAAAATTTTTAATATACACTTAGTCAAGGTCAGGAGATAGAAACTACATTGCACAGGTAGCCTAACAGGAAAAATTTAAAACAAGAATGGCTAACTAGTAATGGTAGTTACCTACTAAAAGGGGAGAAAAGAAGACTCTAAGGGGTATGCAGTAGCGACTTCAGAAAGCAGATACTACCCCCAGGGATAAAGGAGAGTGAACAAGGAAGGAACTTAGAAACTTAAAAATTGCCTTCCCACTAGGCTGAGATTTAAACCTTTGAGTAGAGGTCTGGCTGCTATAGGAACAGGCAACCAACTTGTGGCAAAGAAACTTGCCAGAGGGTGCTGGATGGTGCTGAGCCATGAAGGCTGTATTTACGTTTGCAAAGCCCAAGGGCGTGAGCCAAGAGTAAACTGTGGCGGTGCTTAGGTAACGGAGGATGAGGACGGCCCTCACACAGCCAGGATGGACCTGGAGTCTGTCATACAGTGAAGTAAGTCAAAAGGAGAAAAACAAATACCGTATGCTAACACATATATATGGAATCTAAGAAAAAAAAAAATGTCATGAAGAGCCTAGGGGTAGGACGGGAATAAAACACAGACCTACTGGAGTATGGACTTGAGGATATGGGGAGGGGGAAGGGTAAGCTGTGACGAAGTGAGAGAGTGGCATGGACATATATATATATATACTACCAAACATAGGGTGGGTAGCTAGTGGGAAGCAGCCGCATGGCACAGGGAGATCAGCTCGGTGCTTTGTGACCACCTAGAGGGGTGGGATAGGGAGGGTGGGAGGGAGGGAGAGAGACACAAGAGGGAACGTATGTATATGTATAACTGATTCACTTTGTTGTAAAGCAGAAACTAACACACCAATGTAAAGCAATTAGACTCCAATAAAGATGTTAAAAAAAAAAAAAAAGGATATCTAAAAAAAAAGAAAGGCCCTTTCTTCCCACTCTGGCCTTGCAGTGTCTCTCCAGTGCCCTCAATTGGCAAGCCGAACCACAAGCCCCCTGGCAAAGGAGAGGAGGCTGTGGTGTCTCTAGTATCAAAGCAGGGCAAAGATGGGTTGATTTGGAGCTGAAAGGTAATAAACTAGTAACTGCCACATACTTATAATTAATTTTTAAAATAGAAAACTATCTTTAATTTCTTAAATAAGGACTTTAACATTCCTCTGAACCAGCTTCATGGTCCTTCTTAGATGTCAGTACTAGCATTTCAGTGCCACTGGCTTTTTGAACCCAGTTTTTGCAGACATTTTTGGTTGCTTGCTTACTTGTTTATATTTCTTAAACAATCAAGACTTACTTAGGTTTACCAACATATTTTACAGATTTCTTTGCCCTCCGTTGTTTCCCACATGCCACTTCTGCCTTAATGTTACATTTTCTTTCTTGCTGAAATACATCTAGTGGCCATTTTTCAGTTGGTATTCCCATGTGCTTCATATTTTTAAAATTGTTTTTGTGTTTATAATTTTTGCCTGTGAGCTTCCCTTTAGTGGGAATTATCTGCTGCAGTGGTCCAACATGTGCCCTAGGTGGGCATGACAACCCTAAGGGCTAGTTTTGTGGTTGCCTCTGTCAGGGCTTCACATGGTTCCAGGTTCTAAACCAATTTTCACATTAGTTTCCAGGTGTGGAGGTTTCCACACCAAGTCAACTGTGTGTAACTTCAGACCCCGTGGTCGTGTAGGAGAGAGTAGGTGATTGTTTCCACCCGCTGCTGACAACCAACTCCTTGTCCTCATTGGCAGCAAAGGCATTTTCTGATGACAAAACTTTTCAGGCTCCTGTGCCTTACACAGTAGCTTTGCCTTCTCTCTGGTGTGTGCTAAAATTCTGGTTCTCTTCAAAACACCCCCTTCAACTCTTACACCCTCCTGTAGATTTTCTCTTTGGATCATCACCAGAACTTTACCTGTTTTACTTTTTAATCAACCATGTTTAAAATAAATGTTGTTCATGGTTTAACTAGGTTTTCTATGTGTTTGGAAGAGGAAAGATAGGTTTGCACTTGTCTGCTTTGTCTGCCATCTTGCTCAGTAGTTGTTTTAGGGTTGCTGATATTCAGGACGTGATATATGATACATTCCCTTCTACTCCTCTGGCACTTTATCATTTTCAAGCAACTTGTCTGTGTAGTGAACAGTACAATGCCACTGTGAGGTAGATAGGACAGGCATCAATTGTCCCATTTTATTATGAGAATTTGTCACTCAAAACAGCAGAAACAAATTTTATTACATGTCGGCCACGTACTTAGCATAGCCTTGGATGATGGGGGCGAAAATCAATTCAAGTAGCTTCTAGGTCAATTGGAGAGTAAACAGAAACATTGAATACCAATCACAGTACAGGTAGTTGCTTAGCATATGACCTTAGTAGATATTTAATAAACATTTTAAAAAATGTTACATGGCAGGGATTTGCTAAAATGAAAAATGTACAGTGTTGATAGTAGATGCCCTAGGTCAGGGGTCCCCAACCCCTGGGCCATGGACTGATACAGGTCCATGGCATGTGAGAAACCCGGCTGCACAGCAGGAGGTAAGCAGCAGGTGAGTGAGCGAAGCTTCGTCTATATTTACAGCTGCTCCCCATCACTTGCATTACCGCCTGAGCTCCACCTCCTGTCAGATCAGGGGCGGCATTAGATTCTTACAGGAGCGCGAACCCTACTGCGAACTGCGCATGCTAGGGATGTGGGTTGTGTGCTCCTTATGAGAATCTAATGCCTGATGATCTGGGGTGGAGCTGAGGCAGTGATGCTAGTGCTGGGGAGTGGCTGCAGATACAGGTTATCATTAGCAGAGAGGTCTGACTGCCCAGAGGCCATAATAAATCAATTGCTTTCAGACTCATATCAAAATCCTATCAGTTGGGTATAAAATGGTAATTCACTATTGTTTACATGTACATTTCTCTGATTACTTAGTGCAGTCAAGGCATCTTTTCATGTGTAGCCCGCATTCAGATTCTCTTCTTTGAATTGCCTGTTGTGAAAAATATCTTCAAAGTGACCCTTAGCTGCTTCTGCAATGTGAGGAAATTATAATGAGGAGGGTATAAAAATGTTAAGGACTGCTGCTAACCAATGACTGAGTTTTTAAATACCTGGCCAGGATAAGAGTAGTCTTTCCTATTTTTGTAAAGCTATGATTCATTCTCCACCCCACTGCAATCTGATTTGTGCTTCTGTTAACTATTTCTTTTTAAAGTGGAGCATTAAATGTAAACCAACCCTTTCTATTTTTGTCAAGGTCTAAAAACATCCATTTAGAAATATGAATACAATAAACCTGACATCTGCAACAACAAAAACCCTATCAGTGAGTGGCAAGTGAAAACAAGCTCAGGGCCCCACTGATTCTGCATTATGGTGAGTTGTATAATTATTTCATTATATATTACAGTGTAATAATAATAGAAATAAAGTGCACAATAACTATAATGTGCTTGAATCATCCCAAAACCATTCCCTTCCCCTCCGCAGTCTGTGGAAAAATTATCTTCCATGAAACCGGTCCCTGGTGCCAAAAAGGTTGGGGACCGCCGCCCTAGGTCGGGGGAGAGGCCCTGTCAGTGTGGGGTGGCTTAACAGAGGAGGTGGGTTTGTCATAGGCCTCTAAGAGGTAAGTAGGATTAGTAGGCAGGATATATTTGGACTATTCTGGAACAGAGCATCTGCACATGAATAAGGTAGCAGAAAACTGGAGACCTGATTATGTCAGGTCTGAAACACAAGGAGTGGGCTTGAATTTTGTAGAAAGCGGGAAATAATAATTCATAAGTGAGAGTAACATGACAAAAACTTTGTTTTAAGATGATACCATTCTTCAGAAAAGTGGCGGTGAAGGCAGTGGTAGGGAGAGGAAACTGATGGCAGGGGGTACTGCCTGAGTAGATAAGTGAAGAGAGGATGTGACTCGACAACAGCTCTAGGAGCATGAGAAAGGACAAGAATATGGGGTTTTATAAAGTCTGAAATGCAGAAGAGGCACTTGTTTAAATGTACAATTTACATATTTTGCTTTTAACATGTTATTTAGGTGAACGAGCCCTCTCTTAGAAGAGTGGAGCAGAATTCCCAAGCCTATCTGAGAGAGATACAGAAAAAGCCCCTTGTTCTCTGGCACTGACACTCGGCAGCAGCCTCCAGTGCTCTATGGGAGTGCAGACGTAGACCTGGGTGTGAGACTCTCCTTGCATTTTCCTATGGAAATGATGCCAAATGCTAGAGTTTGGTCCCAGGCCATCCCACACTGGAGTACTATCACTAACATTGTTGCCATCAGGAAAGTACATTTTAGTTCCAAATCAGATACATGAACGAACCTCCAGGCAGAGAAGTACCAGAGGTGGCAACCAGCAGGGCTTAGGTAGAGTTAGCTCTTGGCACTTTCTGGTGGATCACTTTTTAGTCCCATAAAAGAAGCCTCCTCCATTGGTCAGTCACTGCCCAGGAATACTGATAGCTGCTCCACAAACAGAGCTCCCTCACCCTCTGTGTCTGAGACAGGACCCTTCTGGTGCGTACATTCACGCGAGTCCTATGTCAGTGAAAATTCACCACTGAGGTTCTGATAATTTGTTAGGCACAAATACACCGCTTGTTTATGGATTTAAACAAATCCAATCAAGAAAGAGTAGTTCTTGCTTTTACATGTGTTTACCTCTTCCTAATACTATCCAGTCATGCCATTATACTGCACACAAGAATGTGTGTGTGTGTGTATGTATATAGATGTATGTATTTTTTTCAAATGGCTGTTCTGATTTAAGGTACAAAATATACATATGTACACATTAAAAAAATAAAGATGTTGTTGTTCATCATCAACTTCTGGGCTGGCCATCTGGAGTCAGCTCATACCTGTAAGATAGTTGGGTTTGGACTTGTGTTAGTATTGAGAGTGTGCTGTGGCAACATCAGGACAGATGGCCTAACCTACCCTACCTGGGCCTCTGTGGGACCAGTAGAACTCATCTCCGTAAGTTGGCTGGCCAGGGTTAAGACCAGAGCTTACAGAGGTCCTTTAGGTAAGTGAAATCTGTAGGCAGTAAAGCCTTAAGGTGATAATGTCTCCTTGATAAACAAAGGAGCTGATATGTACTGAAAAGGGAAGAACTTTGGAGAGAGAATATGGGCAACTGTCTGAGACCATGTCTTGAGTAGCAGATTTAATGTGATAAAATGAAAGGTCTCACTTACCACTGTGAGAAGCCCTTATTCAGATCTTCTTTTGATAAGTCAATCAGTACCTAAACAAACACAAATAATCAGTTCCCTTCCCCAAAACTGCATTAAATGGAAACATATTGAGGTAAATGAAATTGATCATAAAAAGGGCCTCCTTGAGTTTTGAGCAGGAGCTCTTTTTCCTTTGGCTTTCAATATGGAACCTCTCCAGAAGGACAGTACTGACACTGACCTCGGTGTCCTGGGAAAAGGTGACACAAAACAAAAAGCCTCCCAATGAGGCTATACCTTCCTTGAAGTCAGTTCTGATAATAGCCAGATGATCCCATCAGAATTTCTGCAAGGGTGTGTTCCACCAGTGAACTCCAGTTAGCCACCAGGAGGGGAAAGAATGACAAAAGTCCCTTTTGTACTTACTTTTCCTAGCTCCTTTCTTCTGTGTGAGCCAAGTGGCCTACTGTTTTTCACTGCGATGTCTAGTGACCTCTTCTTTACTTCATCCAAGGGAACAAAAAATTCAAATCTTTAAGGAGCAAAAAGTCAGGAAATGAGATTTATATATTTTAATCATTTTCACTGAAAATCTGAAGTGTTTCATCCATTTTCCTACCTTTAAAACAGAAGATATAGACTATTGAGAAGAGCATCTAGAACAGTACTGGCTTACAGCAGATACTCAGTGCATCATTATTACAGACAATCACTGTCCTGTGTTATATTCACAAACCCTGGAAGTGTCAAGAGGCTGTTTGCTTCTCTGAGAAGTTCCTTGAACTATTGTGCTTTGGGGTTTGCTTCTTCCCTTCTCTGACTCTACTCTTTCACTCTTTCGGCTGCCCCTCTCTCTCTGAACCAGTGCCAGCTAAGGGCTAGGATGCTGAATAATTAGCTTTGCTGGAATTGCATAGAAAACAGTGGCCTTTTCCCACTTACGCCTGTGGAGTAAGGCAGAGGAATCTTAGTATACAAGCTTTGTCGTGTACTCATAAGACGCCTCTGGAATCCTTACTTTTCTGGTTTAAAAAAAAAATCTTCAAATTTTTTTTAATTGAGTGAAAGATTCTTTAAATTCTATAGTGCTTCACACTTTTGAAAAGTTTGACACACATGATTCAATATAATCCCATAATATCTTTTAATATTTTAAATTGAGATATAAGTGACATAGCATTATTAGTTTCATGTTTACCATAATGATGTGATTTGGATATGTTGTGAAATGATCAGTCTAATTAACATCTATCACCATACATAGTTACAAAAAATTTTTTTTCTTGTGATGAGAACTTTCAAGATCCACTCTCCTAGCTACTTTCAAGTATGTAATACAGTATTATTAACTCTAGTCACCATGCTGTACATTGTAACTCCATGAATATTCATTTTATAACTGGAAATTTGTACCTTTTGACCCGTCATCTATTTTACACACACCTCAACTGCCACCTCTGGCAACCACCAGTATGTTCTCTATATCCATAAGCTTGGGTTTTTTTGTTTGTTTGGTTTTTGGCATTTTTAGATTCCACATATAAGTGAGATCATAAGTAATTATCTTTTTCTGCCTTATTTAACTTAGCATAATGCCCTCAAGGTCTATCCATGTTGTTTCAAATGGCAAGATTTCATTCTTTTTCATGACTGAGTAATATTCTATGGTGTGTGTGTGTGTGTGTGTGTGTGTGTGTATATACACACACACACACACACACACACCACATTTTTAAAAATCCATTCATCCATCAGTGGACATTTAGGTTGTTTCCATGTCTTGGCTGTTGTAAATAATGCCACAGTGAACATGGGGGTACATATATCATTTTGAATTAGTGTTGCTTTATTTTGATAAATACCCAGAAATGGAATTGCTGCATTGTATGGTAGTTCTATTTTTGATTTTTTGAGGAACCTCCATGCTGTTTTCCATAGCAGCTGCCCCAATTTACATTCCCACCAGCCTTGCCCAAAGGTTCCCTTTTCTCCACATCCTCACCAACACTTGTTATTTCTTTTTGATAACAGCCATTCTGACAGGTGTGAGGTGATATTTCCTTGTGGTTTTGATTTGCATTTCCCTGATGATTAATGATGTTGAGCATCTTTTCATGTACCTACTGACCATCTGTATGTCTTCTTTGGAAAAATGTCTATTCAGAGCCTCTGCCCATTTTTTAATCAGATTGTTTGATTGTTTTTGCTATTGAGTTCTATGAGTTCGTTATAGATTTTGGATATTAACCACTTTTCCAATATATTATCCGAAAGTATGTTCTCCCATTCGGTAGGTTGTCTTCATTTTGTTGATGGTTTCCTTTGCTGTGCAGAAGCCTGTTAGTTTAATGTAGTCTCATGTAATCTCACTTGTTTATTTTTGCTTTAGTCGCCTTTGGTTTTGGTGTCAAATCCAAAACACCATTGCCAAGACTGATGTCAATGAGCTTAACCCACCTATGTTCACTTCTAAGAGTTTCAGAGTTTCAGCTCTTACTTTCAAGTCTTTAGTCCATTTTGAGTTAATTTTTGTGTCTAGTGTAAGATAGTGGTTGAATTTTATTCTGTTGCATGTGGCTGTCCAATTTTCCTAACACCGCTTATTGAAGAGACTGTGCTTTCCCCCATTATACATTCTTGGCTCCTTTGCCATAAGTTAATCAGCTATACATGTGTGGACAAAAGCAATCTACAGATTCAATGCAATCAAAATTCCAATGGCATTTGTCACAGAAATAGAACAAACAATCCTAAAATTTGCATGGCACCACAAAAGAGCGAAAGTAATCTTGAGAAAGATGAACAAAGCTGGAGGCATCATGCTCCCCGATGCCTCCAGGCATCAAACTATATTACAAAGTTATAATAATTAAAACAGTATGGGGCTTCCCTGGTGGTGCAGTGGTTGAGTCCTTCTGCTGAAGCAGGGGACACGGGTTCGTGCCCCGGTCCGGGAAGATCCCACATGCCATGGAGCAGCTAGGCCCGTGAGCCATGGCTGCTGAGCCTGCGTGTCCAGAGCCTGTGCTCCGCAACGGGAGAGGCCACAACAGTGAGAGGCCCGCGTACCGCAAAAAAACAACAAAACAAAACAGTATGGTTCTGGCCTAAAAAGAGACAGATCAATGGGACCGAATAGACAGCTCAGAAATAATAATGTTTAACATTATTAATTCTTCCAGTTCATGAGCATGATATATCTTTCTATCTGTTTGTGTTGTCTTCGATTTCTTTAATCAGTGTCTTATAGTTTTCAGAGTACAGGTCTCTTACCTCCTTAGTTAGATTTACTCCTAGATATTTTATTCTTTTTGATGCAATTGTAAATGGATTTTCTTAATTTCTCTGATAGTTTGTTGTTAGTGTATAGAAATGCAACAGATTTCTGTATATTAATTTTGTATCCTGCAATGTTACTGAATTCATTTATTAGTTCTAATAGGTTTTGGGTGACATCTTTAGCATTTTCTTTATAAAGCATCATGTCATCTTTAAAACAGTGACAGTTTTACTTCTCTCTTTGGATTCCTTTTTTTTTTTTTTCCTTGTCTGATTGCTGTGGCTAGGACTTACAACACTATGTTTAAACCTGGTAAGAGTGGGCATCCTTGTCTGAGGGTAGTGCTTGTCTTGTAAAATGTATTTTGCAAGTGTTCCCTTTTCTATATTTTGGAAGAGTTTGGGGATGGCTGGTGTTAATTCTTCTTTGAATATTTGGTAGAATTCACTAGTGAAGCTGTGTGGTCCTGGACCTGTTTGTTGGGAGATTTTTGATTACTGATTCAAACTTCTTTGAATTTGGTAGGTTGTATCTTTCTAGGAATTTATCCTTTTCTTCTAGGTTATCTAATTTGTTGGTGTATAACTACTCATAGTAGTCTCTTATCCTTTGTATTTCTGTGGTATCGATTTTACAGTTCCTCTTTCCTCTTTTATGTCATTTTTTCTTGGTGAGTCTAGCTAAAGGTTTATCAATTTTGTTTATCTTTTCAAAGAACCAGCTCTAAGTTTCATTGATTTTTTTTTTCTACTGTCTTTTTAGTCTTTATTTCCACCTGAACTTTATATTTCCACTCTGAACTTTATTTCCTTCCTTATGCTGACTTTGGACTTTATTCTTCTTTTTCTTATTCCTTGAGGCGTAAAGTTAGGTTGTGTATTTGAGATTTTTCTTATTTCTTACTTATTTTTCTTGTTTATGATGTATGCATTTATTGCTATGAAATTCCTTCTTAGAACTGCTCTTGCTGCATCCCATAAATTTTGTTATGTTACATTTCCATTTTCTTTGTCTGAAGGTATTTTTTGATTTCTTTTGATTTCTTGATATGATTTCAATCTTCTTCAATCTTCTTAAATTTATTAAGACTTGTTTATTAAGACTTGTTTGTGGCAAGTCTATCCTGGAGAATGTTCTGTGTGCACTTGAGAAGAATGTGTATTCTGCTGCTTTTGGATGGACTGTTCTTTGTATATCTGTTAAGTTCATCTGGTCTAACATGTCATATACAGCTAATGTTTCCTTACTGAATTTGTCTGGATGATCTATCCTTTGATGAAAGTAGGGTATTAAAGTACCCTACTATTATTATTTTATTGCTGTCTATGTCTCCCTTTAGGTCTGTGAATATTTGCTTTATGTATTTAGGTGCTCTTATGTTGGGTACATAAATATTTACAAATACTATATCCTCTTGTTGGATTGACCCCTTTATCATTATGTAATGCCCTTGTCTTTTATTACAGTCTTTGTTTTAAAGTCTGTTTTATCTAAAGCAGCACCCTGGCTTTCTTTCAGTTTTTATTTGCATGGAATATCTTTTTCCATCCTTCACTTTCTGTCTGTGTGCATCTTTCAATCTGAAGTGAGTCTCTTGTGGGCAGCATATAGATGGGTCTTGTTTTTTTTTTTTTTTAATCCACGAGTCTCTTGTGGGCAGCATATAGATGGGTCTTGTTTTTTTTTTTTTTTTTAATCCACTTAGCCACTCTCTTTTGATTGGCGAATTTAGTCCATTTACATTTAAAGTAATTATTGATAGGTATGTACTTATTGCTATTTTATTAATTTTTTACTGGCTGTTTTGTAGATCCTCTCTGTTCCTTTTTTCTTCTCTTGCTCACTCCCTTTGTGGTTTGATGACTTTAGTGGTATGCTTAGATTGCTTTTTCTTTATCATTTGTGTACCTACTATAGGTTTTTGCTTTGTGCTTACCATTAGGCTTACATATGACAACTTACAACAGTCTATTTTAAGTTGGTAACTTAAGTGTGAATGCATTATAGGGGCTTCCCTGGTGGCACAGTGGTAAGAATCCACCTGCCAATGCAGGGGACATAGGTTCAAGCCCTGGTCCGGGAAGATTCCACATGCCTCGGAGCAACTAAAAGCCCATGCGCCACAACTACTAAGCCCGCGCACCTAGAGCCTGTGCTCCACAACAAGAGAAGCTTAAAGAAACATCTTGTAAGCTGGTTTAGTGATGGTGAACTTCTTTAGCTTTTGCTTGTCTGGAAAACTCTCCTTCAATTCTGAATGATAACTTTCCCTGGTAGAGTATTTTTGGTTGGAAGTGTTTTCCTTTCAGCACTTTGACTATTGTGCCACTCCATTCTGGCCTGCAAAGTTTCTGCTGGTAGTCTTATAGGGGGGCTCCCTGTAATGTAACTACTTGTTTTTCTCTTGCTGTTTTTAAGATTCTCTCCTTGTCATTAACTTTAGAGATTTTAATCATAATGTATATGGTATGAATCATGTACTCAACAAGAGACCTCTGAACTCCTTACTTCTAGGTTTACATTGTGATCAACTTGAAATCAAGAATTAGAATATTAAGGTTAAGACTCGACACCACAGACCCATCAAAAGCAAGAAATGTGATTAGACTCTGTCTACTGGTTTGTCCCCAAGGACATGGGTGGACACGCGATGGGAGGGTATCTGTTCTACCTGCCACCTGTGCTTTGTTGTGGGTGGGAAGACAGGCCAAAGAGCCTGGAACTTTGGAGGAAATTTTAGGTCCTTAGGTTCAAGGTATGTTTATTTTTGATTGAAAGAATACATATTTGACCAGATTCAAATCCTTTTACTGCCAAAGAGGCTTCATTTAAAGAGAAAGAGTATGGAACATTTCATAATCAGGAGCACTTTAGTCCCTATGGACAAGAAAAGTGGGTAGCTGTTTTGCTAAACTTCCCTGGCAGTCCTTTTCTCTAAAGTATAGAAGCTTTATGAAAGCACAGACTGTGTAGTCCTGTTCAACCCCAGCCCTTCCCAGAATCTGGCAGCTGCCAGGTACATGGGAGGTGCTCAGCAAATACTCGAGCAGCTGAGGCACTCTAGGCAGGCCACCTGGGCCACTTACGTCTCATCAAACAGGGGATCCAGGGTCTTCCGCTTCACTGAGGTCTTCTTACGACTTGCCCACCTCCTTTCTGGCAACAAGTAGAGACGGACGTAGGGATCAGCTCCACTGCTGGTACAGGGCATCAGGTTTCTGATTTGGTTTCAAAGACATTAAAGAAAAAAGGCCCCTGGTTTTGAAATACTGAAAATACTCATTTAGAGAAAGCTGTACTATCCATACAGCTTTAGATGGCCTTGAGGATAAAAATGCCCTGCAGTCTAAACCAAAAAAAGCAAAAGTCTGCAGAATTCGGAGGACATCAGGTGCATGGTATTGTAAACATGCATTTTGTAGAGTTGGGTGTAGAGCCAAGTACGATTCCATCTAAAGGAAGTTGAAGATTCTCACTTGAGAAAATGTCCTGGCTCCAAACCACCCCAGACAATTTTGCAGTGGTTGTGTCTGAGCAAAGCCCTTGGCTCTGGAGCCCATCAGCACCATTGAGGATCTGTTACAGCATGCACAGCATGCAGGCCTTCAGACCTCATTCCTTCCAAACGTCTATCTTGTCTACCTTGGGGCTGCCTGCCCCTGCCACTGCTCCAAGTGCCCCCACTCTGATTTTGGTCACCTAATGCTCTCAGAGAACCTTTCCTGGCCCTAACATCCCTTTACCTGCAGCCGTTGATTAGCACGCTGAGACAGTGCTGCAGACACACATAGCGCACCGTGAGCTGAATCTCACCCAGCCCCTGATGCCTGAGATCCCCGTCTCTGTAAAGAAAGGCCTTGTCATTTCTCTTGCCGTTACAAGTGCTGGCCTCTCCCCGCACCCCCAAGAAGCATGTAAGTTAATAAAATAATTCTCAGTAAGGTTCCTTTTAGTTGGAAGTCAGTTCTATCCAGCATTCATGTAAAATTATCCTATTTCACAGTAGGAAGAGCATGGCACAGTAGGAAGAACCCTGGAGCAGCATCTGCCTTTATACTATGATTTCTTGTGGAACCTTGGGTGAGTTATTCGACCTTTATGATTGTAAGTTCTATCTTGTAGGGTTATTGTGAAGATCAAATTAAATAACATGCTAAGCCCAGAGTCAACATTTGATAAACGGCAGCCACTGATTATATAATTCCACATTCTAAGCTTTCCATATCATCCCAGTATAAATAACTCTTTAGAATTCAGGGTATGTTTCTGCTGTAAGGAACCTTAACAACTGAAGTCCAACATCTATTTTAATAGTTGGTGTGTAGCTAGAGCCACATGAGACTTTTTGGCACGTGCACACGTGCTTTCTCTCCCCCCAGCCTGTGTTCTTTCTATCTCACCATGCTGCCTCTTATGAAGCCATTTTGTGAAAAACCAGAACTTGCACAGAAAAGTAAGTTCATATCTACTTTTCCATCCAGGGAGGTATTTTTCATGCAGGTCATTTTAGAAAAGATTAAGCAGAGAGGTGCGTACTCAGTGTTGAGGCTGATATCTGTCAGGTCAAAGCAGGAAGAGGCCAGGGAGTTGAGTGAGGACATGCTGGGAGCCGGCCTCTTGGGCGGCCATGCGAATAGGGAGGCAGGACATTTCATGGGTCTGGGTGACTTGATGGGCCCCGGACAGTGGGGGCCTGGGACAGCCAGGAAGATGGTGGACACACTCTTCTTCTCCCCCATGGGTGCACAGAACCCTCTGGCTCTGTCCTTGCCTTTGGGCTCTGGGCCCACCTCTTGAAGTGAGGGCTTGGTGGCAGCAGTGGTGGCACTGGTGGTGGCTGTGGTGCTTTTGGAGGCTTGCTTGATATCAGAAGCAGGGTCTGGAGGGCATGGCAAATCTGCAGGGCCCTCTCCCTGCGGTGGGACTCTGGGGCCCTGGTTGGTGGCAACCTTCTTAATGAGCAGAGGGCCTTTCTTTACGGCTTCAGGTCCTGTGTATGGGCTTCCCAGCTCTCGTTCTTCCAAGTGCAGGAACTGTAAGCAGATGACAGGGTGGTTTATGGGCTGGGCACACCACTACCACTCTCCCCCCCTCTGCTCTCACCTTAACCTCTGGGAAATGGTTCCTTCTCTTTTCTCAAAACTCAGTTTTCTCAAAACTCAGTTCCTTCCTGACTCCCCAGTCCAATGGATTTTTACCCCCAGACCATATCTTTTTACCCCTAGACCATATCTTCCTTAACCTCTCTGCCTCTGACTCACTCTGACCAGACCTTTTGTCTTTTCCCTTCCTCCTGCCTTACCAGTCTTCATGAAGACTCGGTTCTGATCCCCTTTTCTCTATCCACTGGTACTGGATGCTGGAGACCTGGCCAATTCGCAACAGCATGTACTTCCCCTCGGTGCAGAGGACTCCCAGATCTATACCTCCAGTCTTGCCCTCACCTTAACCTTCATATAGATCACCAGCTGCCTTCTGGATATGGTCATTTCTAGCTGTCACCTTATTATTTACCATTGCTTTCCCTAAAATGTGTTTCCTATCCAGACACACCCCTGTGCCCATAGCACCGAAGTTTCAAACCTCAGCCATTGTGTCTCTCCTTCCCCTTTTCCCATCAGTCATTAAGACTCTTCCTAGGAACTTCCATTTCCAGCAATAAGGTGATCAAAATATTCTGAAAAACTTCCTGTTAGGAATGCTCAATAAAAATGAAACAAACATACTTTTAAATGCATAGCCACATTCATAAGAAAGTAAGGAAAAATCCCTCGGTTAAAAAAAAAGAGAGAGAGAAAACTGAAAAATAAAGGTTAACTTTCCTGGGGTCATTTATCAACCATGGAATCCAAGGGGTTTGGAGAAGAGACCTAGGGTCAGAGTAGGACCCATGAAGGTGGGATATCTATCTTTTAGTGAAAAAGTAGTCTAGGATAAATAAACATTTCACCCACCAGCAAAGATTGACAACAAGAAATATATCTATCTATCTCAGCCTGTACTCTACTCTGGTTGGGGGAAATAAAGTCTTTCATGAGAATATGGCATCTTATAGCCTATCTATCTCCTATACATTTCGGGTTCATATTTATACTACCCGTGGGGTTTTGAAACCCAAAGTTTGAAAATTAACATAAAAGTGGACTCAGGTGTGTAATGTTCCTGAGGTGCTTGGTTGCAGCCAAAGCAAAACTTCCTTGGAAGTGAACAACCTCAATCCAGGTCACAAAGGCAACACTGAACATATGTCTGCGACCCAAGTTACCAAACGTAGAAATGAGTCACCATGTTTAAAAAGCATTAGCAGACACAACAGACATCAAAATTTAACTACCAAGATCTTCAGGTAATAGAATTAACATACATTTTAAGTATTTTCAAATGATTAAAGATGGGATAGAATCATGAGAAGATAATAAAACACAACAAAGAAAGAAAAGACATTGTAGATTTGGAAAAGATAAAGTGAAAGATGAAGAATAGCCTTTGAAACAAAAACTGTGAACAGGTTAAACAGCAGATTAGGCACAGCCAAAGAAAGAATTAGTGGTCTGCAAGACAGGTCTGAGGAAATTAGAATGTAGCGCCAAGAGATAAAGAGATGGAAAATATGAAGGTGAGATCAGGTTAAGCCATGGAGATGATGAGAAGGTCCAACATAATAGAAGGAATTGTAGAAGGAGGGATTAAAAGATTAGGAGAGGCAATATTTGAAGAGAAAATGGCTGACAATATTCTGAAATTGATAAAAAAATATGAATCCATCTCCTAGCTTCTTCCCAACACAGTGCAGATACTTACTGCTGGGGCAGACCACCCCCTTCCTACCCTGGGGGAAAAGGGGAGAGGTTTACCCGAAGCACCAGCCTCATGGAGATAAGGCTGTCCAGGCCTGAGTGGTCCAGGTGGAAGCGTTGCTCGAGGGTAAGGTCTGCATAGGGGAGAATCTGGCACAGGGGGAACTCCAGCACTCCTAGAGCACATTCTCGGTCATCATCAAGCACCTGGGCAGTGGGCCAGTCACAAAACAAGAGGATAACCAAGTCCCACCCTCACCATACTACTCTCTGGGCTCCAGCCAAGACTGAGTTCACTTCAGTAAATATGTTCTGTGTTTCTTTTGGCCTCTGGTCCTGTTCTGAAAACTGGAAATGGGACCAGGCCTGGTCCCTGCCTTCAGTCAGGGCAAGAGAGTGACTCAGGGTAGAGGCAACTATGATCTGTATGAGGCAAGTCTGTCAAATGCCTGGGACCATCAGGGCTTTAGGGACTGGTGAGCTGTGCTGCTCTATGATGGGACTTCCAGACAGGGCTGAGGGTCCCCAAAGACACCAGTTCTACTACTGGTTGGTCATGAGATCTTGGACAAGTCATCGTTTGAGCCTCTATTTGCTCAGGTGTAAAGAAGATCTCTCTCTTCCACAGATCTTTTTTTAAAGAAGTACATTATCATTAATGTCCTGAGTAGATTCCAACCCAGGCCACGCTGGGTGCTAGGTAATAACTGGAGAGACTGGCAGGGAGCACCAAGGGACTTGAGGGTTTGTCCTTCCACAACCTCCTACCCAATGACCTTGGTCACCAGGCTCACGAAGATGTGGGCCCTTAGTATCCTCTCCTGACTTTACTGCCGGGGGAGCCTGCTCAAGCCCCCTACCCCTCCTAGCTTAGACGCCTCTTAGCTGTGTTCCAAGAGCCCAACTTCAAGCAAACCTTCAGATGCAGCTGTTCAGCGGCCACGTTGTGCACAAAGAAGGAGAACACCTGGCTCCACACAGGGTCCTTGCTGTGGGGACAGGTCTGGGGACAGGAGAGGGAGAGATCACTGAAGGGTCAAGTTGGGCAGAGCAGGATACCGGCACCCTGTGCTCTCATTCTGGCCCCCCGGTGCCATTGGGAGCCTTCTCTCTGTCCGCCCAGGGATAGACCCAAGCACGCTATGGCTCGTGGGAGGCACTACGGCAGGGCAGTCAGACTCAAAGGCAAGGAGAGTTTGCCAGGAAATCTCACAGGGGCTGAAACCCTACCAGCATTAGAGCTCACTTCCAGGGGGACTTTTGCTGCTGGGGGTGGGGGAAAGGACATAGGCGGAGAGCCATGCCTAAGCTTGAACCCTAGTTCTTCTGCTTGCTAGCCTTCAGGTGAGTCACTGGTCTCTGGCCTCCAGATTCTTGAACTGTGAAACTATCTTGTGAGGTTATTTTGAAGACAGAGTAATATAAAGTGCCTATCGTGTGCCAGCACCTACTAGGCATTCAGTGTAAGCGAATCACCTTTTGCTTCTCTCCCTGAAGTGTTGGGGCATCCGCCCATTTCCTTAGTCCTTGGCTACACACCAAGCTGTCTTACCTTGCTCAGGTGTGTCTTCTTGCCTACAGATAGCTTGACATAGGAAGAAGGGTCTCTGCTGACTTTATTCTGTGAGGGGACAAATCCACAAAATGGAGGTGGCACCCCCAGTGCCAACTTGAGACCCTGCCTCTGAACCGTCAGGAGCGTCGGTGGGACCTGAGGCCACCCAACCAACTTCCCTTTGAGAGAAGCCTCCCCTGGTGCTCCCCAGAGCCCCGGCTGCCATCACTGTGCCAGCACTTGAGCTTCCGAGTCAAAGATGGGAGGCCTGGCTGGGCACAGGCCCTTGTTCCCTAGAGCTGTGGAGACAGACAGGGTGAAGCCGAGCTCCGGCTCCCCCCTTAGCTGTGCGGCACAAGCACTCAGCTTTCCGGGTCCTGTTTTTAAAATGGCAATAAAATGGACGCACGGCCACCATGGGACTCAGGCATAGCAGATGTGGGGGCTGAGCCGCCAAGCCCGGTGCCTGGCTCGCTGCAGGCTCAGTGAACGGCGGCGCTCGTTGGCCCCGGGCTGTGTGTGCACGGTGCCGCCCAGCACACGCGGGGCTGGGGTTATTCTGGGGAACAGGAGCTGTGTGACTTGCTTTCACACCCACACTTACCCTGGCAAATCTGGAGAGCTTTTTGGCTTGATATTCACCATTTAGGTAGTCAAAAGGGTTTCTCTGCAGCACGAGAAGAACAGGGTGAATGAGCAACACGTGGACATTTGAAAGTGACGGGCACAAGGCAGGGTGTGTGTGACACTCTGGCTGTGTCACCACTCACCGGCAGGTTGCAGGCGCTCTCCAAGAAGACCATGAGAATGGCAGTGGAAAAAATACCATGGTCCTACAAGCAGACACAGACCTTCACTAGGTGCCCCCAGCAGCAGGAGACACAGACTGATTTAGGAGAAGCCTCTTCATGCCTGAAGAGCCAGCCCTTGCCCTCCAGACTGGCCATACCTTCCCTCACAACCTAGCTCTTTGCTGAGGCTGAAAATACAACTGCAGCATGACAGACTCAAGTCAGAACCAGTGGACTTCCCTATGAACTGGGCTGACGGGCACTAACAGAGCTTTTAAGGATCCCATCCTCCCTGTGTGGCGATGAGGGCTGAGGGACATGCTCCCCAGAAGGTGGGGCTGGCTGGAGGACTCTGTGGGCAAGATCTGTGGCTTCAGCTCGCTAGCTCCCTCCCTGCCCCCCCGCACAGCTCTCACACGGACCAGACCTGCCACGAGTTCCCCCCTCCACCCTTCTGCCAGGGAGCACGACAGCCCGCACTCACCTTCATCACAGCTTCCGGGTCTGTGATCAGTGAGAGCCACTCCAGCCTCAGGTGCAGCTGCCCGCTCTTTGTGTCTTTCAGGGCAAACCACTGCAGGGGGAGGGGGAGGAGAGCTTGGGGAAAGGGCCAGTGGCACGCTACTGACTCTCTTCAGGCAGCTCAGTTCTGGGGCCCAGTAGGGCCATAATAGGGGCTTCAGGGAAGAGGTGAACCAGCCCAGACAGGGTAGGCTCTGGACTAGGAGAGGTGGTTATGGAAGGACAGAAGTACTACACTTTGGGATGGAAATGATGCTGTCCACAAGGAGGGGTTTGCAGGCACCAACTCTACCTCATCTACCACTCTGTTGGTCATGACGTCCCCGAGGCAGATCTGCAGGCTGGAATACACAGGGAGCGGAAAGTCAGCTCAGCCCAGAGGCGGCAACAAGCAGCAGGCATGGAGGCCCACCCCGAAATCTATTTTGAAATATCTGAGTGAGACCCTCAAGACAGAGGACCTTATTCATCCCAAGAATGAAGGGGAGACCACTTTGAGCTCAAGCAAAGGAAGGACTGTCTAACCATCGGGGCTGCTCCCACTGGGCATGCTGCCCGAGCAGGCAGGTGGCTCTGATCCCAGAGGGGAGTAAGCAGACACTGCTGGGCACACTGGCTCTGGATTGCTCAGTGAGGGTGCTATTGGTATTTGGGCTGGGATGAGTCTTCACCGTGCAGAACTGCCTATGCATTGCAGGAATTTAGCTTCCCTGTTGTGTGTCCTCTAAATGCCCGTGGCACCACCTCCCGCAGTCATTGTAATAACCAGAAATGCCCCTCCCTTTCCAAAACTGGCCCAGATGCCCTCCGGGGGCTACGTATAGTTGGCATGTGTGTGAGAGGCGGTAACACATTCACGGCGTGCCTTCCGCCTTGCCTGACCCAAGCCCAGCTGGAGGGTCCTGAGAGCCAGAGGGGAAATTAATTCCACGTAACTGTTAGAAATGTGCTTGAGCTCAAAACACACTTGAAATCAGTTACCTAACACACGAACCACAAGACACACTTCTAATCTGCAACATTACAAAAATCACAACTCCTTTCTCACAACTCCTTTCATTAAGATGAAAAATTAAAAATGATAAGTAACGTGGTGGTGAGCTATTTCTCCGGTGGTCAGATTGTTCCCCTCCCATTTTGCTTTGTTTCTATTTTTTAAAATCACCTGTTCACAGAAACAAGCTAAAAAATTTAGGAGTAAGAAGATTTGGGTAAAACTCTCTTTTCTGCTGCCTCCTAACCCCGGCCTCTGAGATGAGCAGCGGTGTAGCATCCACACGAGCACATGCAAACACACGTACATGTCCATCCTCCCTGGAAAGATGTATCACCTGCTCAGGTCACTCCCAACTTCTTCCCCTACTACTTCCCTAGATAGAAATGAATATCCTCGAGGTCAACATACATAGATCCTACTCATCATTTTTAAAAGTTGCGGGATATTCTATAGTTTGGCAGTGACAAATTTGTTGAAACATTCAGGCAATGTCCTCTGACTCTGGACATTCACGTTTCCAGCTTTTTTGGTTTGTCACCACAGATAGGTCTGCAATAAACATTTCAGGTATAACGCTTTTATAGGAGATTCCTGGAATTGGGATGGCTGGACCAAAACACATGTAAATTTAGAGTTTTGATAGCCAGCCCCACGCCGGTCATTTCAATCCTCTCACAGCCCTAAGGCTCTGTGTTCCTATGAACTGGAAGGAGAGAGAGGTGACTTGACCTGCAGGCCACAACGGCTGATGAAGCAGACCTCAGGCATGACCCCAGGGGAGCCAAGTGCCAGCTCAGAGTGAGCAGACGGTTCCTGGGTACCGGGGGCCTGGCCATCCGTGCCAGCCTTGGCCCTGCCCACTGCTCCAAGCGGGGACTCTGGGTGCATTATGAGGAGCACAGAAAGCAGAGCCCACGGTACACAAACGTTGGGGCCCTCCCTGTATCCCCAGAGGGCTGGCGCTCAGGGCTGGGCACTCAGGAGGCATCTGGGGGGAGGTTTGTGGCAGCGGTGCGGAACGATGGAATGGGTTGCCTGGTACAGTCATCACGTCAGAGTGCAGCGAGGGTTGCAGGGCTCTGGGCGGTGGAAGCAGGGGTACCTGTGCCTCAAGACCTAGAGCCCTGTGCCCCAGGCCCAGCTTGGCCCTCCTCCTCACCTGCCCAAGAAGTCATCCCTGTCAGGATCCTCGTCGTACAGGTCCACCACCAGGTCCTGCCCAGGGACTTCATACACTATGAACTGGAAGGAAAGAGAGGTGACTTGACCTGCAGCCCACAACGGCCGATGAAGCAGACCTCAAGCATGACCCCAGGGGAGCCAAGTGCCAGCTCTGCCACCTGCCAGCTCGGAGCCCGGGGCAGGTTCCTGCCCTTCTCAGTGCCTGGAGAACCCCACCTGTAAGAAGGGAGTGATGCCCTCTCCTGCGGGGTGCGGAGGATTAGAGGCAGCTTGTGCAAGCCTGTGGGAGGGTGGGTGCTCGGGATGCTGGCTGCTGTGTTTTCTGCCCGGGGCTTGCCGCTTCCAGACTGCAACACTCAAGCTGTGGGCCTGCCCTTCACGCAATAAGGATTGTGGCTGAACTTAAGGCAGAACTTCAGGCTCCTGGTGTCGGGCTCTGGGAGGGGAGGCTGAGAGGACTGGGGCAGAACTGCCCCTGAGGTTCTTTGATTTGATTTGAAAACTTCCAACAAAGTCGGCTCTGGTTGGGAAGGGACGTAGGAATCTGTCTATAGGCTGGCCCTCCGTCAGGGGCCAGAGCGGCCCACCTCTGGAAGCCTGTCCCCAAGGGCCACGCCTGTGGCCCAGTGTTGCCCGTGAGTGTGTGAGGACCATGAAGGCAGGGGCCTCCCTTGTTTGGGACAGAACCACCCAGAGTGGAGCCCTGGAGGGCATGGAGAGCAGCTCGGAGGCGCTAAGGAGACCCTCACCTCAAACACCTCGTTCCAGGTGGGGTTCAGGTTCTTATAGATGGTCCTGCTCCGGAAATGCTGCAGGCCGATGCTCACCTTGGCGTAGGGGTCTGACTTGCCTTGGAGTCCTAGGAAGTTGTCCTTCTGGGCCAGCTTTTCTGCCTCCAGCAAGTGGGCTCTGATCACTCCCTGGAAAATGCCCCAGCCCAGGCCTCACAGCTGTTTCTAGGGCCCTCAAAGCCCCTGACATCAGAGCCCAAGCCATCAGCTATCACCCCAGCCCCACCTTACCCTCCGCATGTCTGGACAGGGAGACAGAAGCCAGAGACGACAGCCTCTTGGCCAGGGCCACGCAGCAAGGGACGGCAGGGTCCAGGGCTCTGTCCACTGCACCACGATGCCCGGCCACATTCCCGGCCCTCCCACCCCTCCGTGCCTCCAGCCTGCCCCGTGTAGGGCCCGTTCCACCGCGGCCACTTCCTCGTCCTGTGCCAACTGCCACGCCACCCGAGCAGCTTTCCTCCTGCGTTCCAGCCCCTCTCTAGCTTACACGTAGACTGAGGCCCGGTGTCATTTCTTCCCACTACCCAGGTGTACACACCCCTGTGGCCACTGCCTGCTGCTGGCAGTGGGTCCCTGGGCTCGTAAAGGCCCCAGCACTGAGTCACCCCACTCCCAACACCCTAGGCTATGTCACAAGTCAGAACAGAGCACACGAACCAGGAAAAACAACAGTTCAGGGGGCCAGTAGGCCTCCGGCCTAGAACTATTTCTTTTAAATATCAGTAAATACATATGCATTTGCCCTTTGACCCAGCAATCCCACGTCTAGAAATCTATCCTAAAGACATACTGGCAAACATATGAAAAGATGTGGACAAGGCTCTTCATGACGGCACTATTGGAAATAACAGAAGACCAGACACAGCTCAGCCGTCCGTCAGTAGAGAACTGGTTGAATAGATGCGGTACATTCACGTGGTGGAGTACCACGTACCACACTGTCATGGGGTGACCCTCATGACACATGCATGATAACAGCAAGGTGAGGCGAGCTGTGGCCTCCTGCCGTCCATCCAAGAAAGGGGGACTATGCGTGTAATCAGATGCGTACCCACAGCCATCACGCGAGTATGTGCTTGTATTAGAAAACAAATAATGAAAAATACTGGAGGAGGAGGGACTAGGTGGTAGAAGCTAGACTCTAGTCTAGTACAGTTTGTTTTTCACACTGGCCTTTAGAAGTGTAAAGATATTTTACATGATTGTAAAAGGAAGTTAAGGTAAAAAACTCTAGAAACAGAAAATGGAAGGAAACAAATCCATGTAAATATTCACGGCCAGTTGTCATAGACACACAGAGAGGAACTATTCCAAGTGAGTTTAAATTGTAGCCACTTGACGGTACATCTCTAGTGGGATATGCCCTAAGGACAGAATGTCTGCAGTAGCTATGATGGAGGGGACGGTGCTGTACTGAGACTGCTAACCACACTGTGGGGTACGGGCCATGCATCACCCCTGCGTGGCCTGATGCCTCACACCTGGCTCTGATGGTAAAAATAGGCACTTTTCCCTCTCCTGAGGCCCTGACTCCCAGCCCCACGGCCAGGACACCTTCTGCAGGGAGGCCATGTGGCTGTCCTCCTGAGGACAGCCCTGAGGGCTGGCCCCCTCCTCAGGGGCCTCCTGAGCTCCCAGGACGGGCGGGGGCAGTGGGGCTGAGCACCCAAGGAAGCCCCACGTCCTGGCTCCTTCCCAGAAGACGTAAGCGTTCTTCCTGCCGCCAAAGGATGGAATGGGAGCCTCCTGTCCCTGAAGGGAGAATGGGAGGCTCCTGGGGTTTCCCGGGAGCGAGTGTGACTGCCCACAGTCCCCAACACAGGCTGCACGGGGGACCAGGATCCAGGAAGGAATGCTCCCTGGGCCTTTCCCCTCCCAAGACGGCTGACTTTGGGCAAGTCATTCAACCTTCCTGAGACTCAGTCTTCGCCCCATAAAATAGGGTGCCAGGCCCTCACAGGGCGGAAATGAGCATCGCCATCTGAGGGTGCAGCTCCCTGGCCCGTCTGTCCCTCAGCTCTGGGCCCAGTGCTCCGCGGCCCGTGCGGGTACTCACGCGGGGCAGAGGAAAGCGCAGGTTGGTCAGGTCCAGCCCCTTCTTCACGGGCACAGTCACACGGTTGGGCAGCACCAGGTGGGCAGCGATGAGGTCCTCCAGCAGGCTGTCTGACACCTCACTGGGGACGGTGGGCCCGCACAGCTGTGGAGGGTGGCACCACCTCCCCCAGACCGCCTGCCCATCCGCCCATCCCTGGAGCTGGAACCAGGAGCAGAGCTTGGGGGCAGGTGGGCCCGTCTCGGGACAGAGCAGCCCCGACCCCAGCCTGCCTGGATGGGGGGTCAGGGGGAGGATGTAGGGTGTACATTTTGACCGCCCCTGAGCCCCCCCACCCCAATCCTGCTCTGTTCTCTGAGGCATCACAGCATGGTAGCCAAGAGCGAGGACATGGATCCTGGGTTAGAATCTTGGCTCCGTCAACCACAAGCTGTGTGACCTTGGAAAGTTGCTGATCTCTCCAGACCTTAGTTTCCTCATCTCTAAAATGGGGATAATTATGCCTACTTCCTGGGGTTGTTATGAGGATGAGTTAATACGTGTGAAGTACTGAGAACAGTGCTTAGTGCCCAGTAAATGCCAGGTACGTGTTCACTGTTGTAGCCCTTCTACTCTCTGACATCACCTTGAAATCCTCCTTCTTTATTGCCTGACTCTATCTCGCCAGTAGAGGGAGACAGGGGCAGTGCCCAGAACAGGGCCGGCACTCAGTAGGTGCTCAGGAAATATCTTCTAAGTGAAAGAATGCATGACTGGATTCGCTGAGCCCAGGGGGCGAAGATCAGTGGGCCTGGGCCTGGCGAGCCAGCCAGGGGCTACCCTGGATGGTCCACTGTCCCTCCCTCCTGGGAGGTGTGTCCACACGGGGCTGGAGCCCTTCTCTGCTCCTCTCAGAGGCCTGAGGCTCTGAGCGCAGCACCACACCAGCCCCAGGAAGGTGGGTTGCCCAGAACGGCTCCTCCTCACTGGCCTCTGCTGTGACAGCTGCCCCCTCCCATGCCAATGTCTGTGTCTGGGCGGGAGCCACTTGGGCTTCTCACACACACTTGGGTCGGGGAGGGAGTGGATGTGGACAAGGAGGACACTCGTGTGTATCCACACCCACTGTGCCAGCACCGCACATAACCTGACTGTTCTCCCAGGGGCCTCAAGACAGAGGAACCAGGCTCCCCATTTACTGAGGAAGAGCCCAGAGAGGTGAAGTAACTTGTCCAAAGGCACACAGTGACTGGGGGTGGGGGCAGGAGCCTGGTCTGGCTGGCCTGGTTCCAGAGCCTGCGCTCGCCCCTCATTAGCCCACGCGGCCTCCTCTAGGACATCTCACCTGATGGCATCACTCCAAACACACCAACGCTGTCCCTCTGGAGGGGGCAGCTGCCCACCCCTCTCCTCGTGCAGAGAGGGAGAGGGAGGGCACAGCCACGGTGTGGCTCCCGTCACTGGCTGCACGGCCCGGAGGGCCCCACCTCGGGCCTGCCTGGCAGTTCACACAGGCACTTACTTGATTCCTGGCACATCCAGCAGGTTGGTCAGGCCTGTCCAGTTGATCTGCAGGTGCTGCAGGGGCAGAGGGAGGCCATTAGACTGGAAGGAACCAGAAGCCCAGGCTGAGAACACTCTGCCAAGGACCCCGCCCCCGCCCCCACCCCCACGGAGAATTCAGCCGACTGTGGGGGGGGGCGCCCTCTGCGGGGGGGCAAGGCGGGTGAGGGTGCCTCCCAGTCCTGCTCAGGACCAGGGCTGTCAGGCGGGCTGCTTCTGCCGGGACCACAGGAGAGGCCCGAGGGCATGGCCACAGGCCAGCCTGGCATCCGAGGGCTCTGAGTTACAGCCTCCTCTCTGTGACCTCAGCCACTTCTCCAGGCTGTTTGCTGGGCTCGGGGAGAGCAGAGTCGAGCACCTCAGGCCGCCTTAGGGAGCGCATGAGATGGGGGGGTCCAGGTGGGCTTCGGCAGCGTCTGTTCTTCGGCTCAAACCCAGTACCTGGGCCCAGTGGGCGAGTGCCGACCCACAGGGAGCGGCAAGCCCGCCTGGCCCTGGGGACTCACCGGCTTTTGAAGGAACAACATGGTCACAGCTCCCACGAAGGGCTTGTTCACCAGGAGAGGCTCCAGGATGACCCGCAGCGTGCCCTGCAGCTGGACGGCACAGAGGGTCGGGAGGGACCTCAGCCCCCCTTCTTCCCGCACCTGCTCTGCACATTCATGCCCGAGCCATCTCCAGATGTCAGGGCCACCTGCCGTCACAGCAGGGACCACACTCGGGGGGAAAAGAAGTCAGCGTGCAGCTGCCACCCCTTTCCCTTCGCCGGTTCCCAAGCTGGCCCCCACTGCCCCCCACTGCCTTGCTGCCGGGCGGCTGCAGCCGTGACCATGGCCGGGACCCGGGAGTGCTTTCCAGCTCCAGCTCAGCTCCTTTAGTCCTACCATAAGATAGCTCTATCTCCTCCATCCGCCTCAGTTTCTCAGCACCGGCTCTGCATCACTTCACAAAGAGAGCCTCTCACTTCCCAGGGCAGTTGAAGCCTCTCTGGCAGGGGGATTTGATGAACAGAGGCAGGCGTGGGGCTGTCCTGAGCAGCGGGTTGGTGAAGCCCAGCCACCACTTCCTGGCCCTGTGATCTCGGGCCTGGAGTCCCTTGATTGGTACCAGCCTCTGTGCTTGGTGTCAACACCCCCGCTGCAGCCTCCTCCAGCATAAGCCCGCTTCCCCTGCCCTGACCCCCAACCTGGAGGCAGTCACGCAGGGCTCCGCCCACCTGGATCCCTTTCACACCAGCCTGTATCTTCTGCAGCTCCACGCTGATCTCACAGTCCCCGATGTAGCTGAAAGTGGGGAGGGAGAAGGAAGGCAGAGAGGAGGGGCAGGTCCTCGACTCAAGAGAGGTTGGGAGACTTGCCCAGTGCAGCCCAGCCCAAGCCCAGATGGCCAAGCCCGAGCCCTGCAGCACCTGGATGTGGACTCCCTGACAGCCTCGGCTTTTCTCAGCTCTGCGCAGACACTGCCCAGACCCCCCCAAGGCAGTCCCCGGGGTCCCCACACCCAGGGGTCCCACGTGCATCCCCACCTCTGCCCACGAGGGCAGAGACCTCTGGGCACCACTTCGCCCCACGACACCCCACAGATGCGAAGGAGGGGGTCTGGGTGCACACACTGCTATGCCTCTGCCCCACCTCTGCCCAGGCCTCTTCCCCAGGGACACAGAGCAGCCTTGCAACCAACATCCGCCATTCATGCAGGCTGTTGCTGGGGGTGGTGAGGTGGGCACAGTAACAAGTTCTCAGAAGCCTGAGTTCAGCAGGCAGCTCCTGCCACGCGATGGGCACAGGAAGCCCAGAATGGGTGCCCTTGAAAGTAGAGAGCAGAGACTCCATCAAAAGACTGAAGGAGATGTGGAGGGAGAGGGTGGCCATCAAATATCTGCAGGGCACAGGCAGAGGAGCCAGACGCTACAGAAATGCTGAGTGTCCCCTGGAAGGGAAGGGGAACTCAGGGACCCCAGGGGCTCCCTGAGATGACTGGAAAGCTGGGTGCGTGGGCTAGATGACCTTGACGTGCCCCAACTATTCACACAAGGATCTTGTGGCAGAGCCTTGGGGCTGGGAGGGCCCAATTGCCATTAGCATCTCAACACACTTGAGACCAGCCCCCATACAGTGATGGGTGTTCTGGCGTTGCCTCCTGTCTTCCCAGCGTGTTCTCAGCGCCAGCCTCTGGGCTAAGGACAGGAAATAGAGGCACTGGAAATGAATGGCAACCTTCTGGAACCTCAGGAGTTAATCCTTGGTCCTTTAAGCACAGTTCAAATCCCACCACCGCCAGGAAGACTTCCTGGATTGAATCTCCATTCTCTCTCACTCAAGCCTATTACGAGCCTCATTCAAAAGGGGTGCCCCTGCCCGACCCACTGAACAAGTCACTTGTGTGTCTTTGTATCCTTTAGTTTTTCTGAGGTACCACAGAGCCCAGTTCTCCTGCTGGCCTTTCACAGCCTGTGCTCGGAGCTCCCTGGGTTACACCACAAGTCCCCACATTTTCTTGTCACACTTGCTTTCTCTTGCTACATCCTCTCTGAGACAGCTGGTCTGACCCTCCAGGTGACCTGGCCTCCAAGAAAGCTCTGTTGCCCAGGCCTTGGTACCCAAAACACGCCTGGTGCCTGGTCTATGGGAGAAGCCAGGCCTGGGCTGAGGGCTCAGACAGTAGTGGCTCCCCTGGGACCATCCGTTCTCTTGCCACTCCTCCCCGTCCCAGCAGGGACCTTGTGCTCCAGCCCAGGGGGATGAAGGGGCATATGTACTGTGAGGGGCTTTCACACCCCAAATGAGTGTTTCCCTGCGACTCCATCTTCAACCTGGCTGTTCCCACAGTGTTCCCCTGCCCTCCACACCTGGCCCCAGGGGCACGAGGGCTCACCAGATCTGCAGGTCCAGGACCACCTGTCTCCGGTTGCACTGGTTAGTGTGCACCTTGATGCCGTTGATCCTGGGGCACTGGAAGAGATGCCAGAGGACTGGGTCAGCAGGGGTCTTGCAGGCAGGGGGGCGGGGTGCGCTGCTGGCTCGCTGCCCAGAGCTGGGCTTCGTCCACAACAACCAACGTGACCACAGCACTCCCAGGATGAGGCATGAAAGCAGAAATCCACCCTGCAGTCCCTGCCCATCCTTGGCACCCTGATACCTCCCTCTCCAAACAAACAAAAATTTTTCATAATAAAACGTTGGAGAAAAAAATTCAATCGACCACACTAGAGGAAAGATTCTATTATCCTTCTATTCTCTCCATGGAAAGTGATGCTTACAAATGCATTGTCACATGCAAAGGTTATCAGAGTATGGAGCCAAAAATGCAGGAACAAAAGTATTACAGGGATATCTTGAACTGTTCATTTAAATGATTATGTAACTTTTCCCAGAGTTTGTGATAGGTCAGCTTTTTTAAAAGTACAACTTGTTGTGATTTATTTTCTCATATGTTCTCATATTTATTCAACATTCATTTTTGTCCTGGTTTTACACTTGTTTAAAATTCTTTTTAAGAGGGCCCCCAGAATTGTAGAAGCTTCAGGCCACACAGCACCTGGCTTGATGTAGAAGACCCAGAAAAACCAGCAGAAGCCTCGGGAGGAGGAAGGCGCCTGTCACCGACCTGCCCCAGCCTGAAGTCTGCTCCTGGGCTGGGGGCTGGTTTGCAGGCACCTGTGGAAGCTCAGCCAGCCCCAAGACCTCCATCTGCAGAGACCAGCTCTGGAGAAGGCTGCCTACCTGGAGGTCCCGCCACAGAGAGGAGGGATAAGCACAGTGAGCATCTCCTCTGTGCCAGGCAGGGCGGCCCTGGCTCAGGGCTCACAGTGAGTGTGGGGCGCCAGGCTGGTCAGGTGCCCCACGTGGAGCACTGCTCACCCACCCACGCAGACTGGCCCTGACGCCAGGCCTGTTAGTCACGCTTCACAACCACCCTTAGAAGTGAGTCCTTTCCTTTTACAGATGAGGAAACTGGAGCTCAGAGAGGTTAAGTCACTGGCCCAAGGTTATCACAGCAGTGAGCAGAGTTGGGCTTGGACGCGGGAATCAGAGGAAGCAGGAAACACTCATGGGCGTGAAGGGAGTGGGTGTAGTGAGCGCACTGAGCCTGGCCAAGCCCAGGAAGGTCACGTGAGGAAGTCCTCTGTGATGCCCCCGCCACTTCCCCCGCAGTGGAGAGGAGAGAGGTGGGAGGAGCCAGGACACGAAGGGCTTTGAATGCCAGGACCAGGAGTCAGCTATTTCTCCTGCAGGGCTGGGACATCTGGTCAACTTGCAGGTCCCACCCACCCCCACCTCGCCACCCGGGCCCCGCCAGGTGTTCGTGACAGGGTGAAAATCATCTCTCAGGATCAGCCACTCCTAGTGAGATGGGAGATGGATGGGCCCCTCACTGGACAGCTGGTGTTTGTCAAGAGGAGTAAATTTGAAGCTTGTTTTTCCCCAGACACTCCAAGGACAAAGTTGGTGGCAAGAGCTGAGCTCTGCTGAAGTAAAGAGATAAGATGACCAGTCCTGAGGTCAAGGAAAACTTCTCTGTCTGCACATGCGCAGGAAGGCTCCTTGGGGGTCAAAAAGGGAGGGGGCGCCACGCTATAATAAGTGTGGACATGCATCCACAGTCCTCTGCGGTGGGATCCATCTTAGGAAAAAGTTGCGCACGCATCTTGGGGAGGGTCCAGTCAGATGTGGGAAAAGAAATGAGACCATTGGCCAAGTGTAAACAAAGACCTGGAAGAACTGTCCTACATAAGACGATTTAACCGCCGCTTTACGGCACTCCTCCTCATTAGGGAGGATGCCCACCCCCTTTCTCTCTGGGTGTGTATTTCTGCCTCGATTCTGCCTTAAACAAACAATTTCTCCGTGTGTTCTCTCACATGTTATGCTGTGTCTCTGATAATAAACTTTGTGCCTGTTTTTACAGTTTTTGCCTCCTTGAAACATTCTTGCTTTCAAATGGGGGCAAGAGTCAGGGCCACTTTGCTTCTAGCCTCTAGCCCCCGGTGGTCTAGTGCTTAAGATTCCTGGTTTTCATCCAGGCTCCCCAGGTCCAATTCCTGGGCAGGGAACTAAGATCTCGCTTCAGGACCGCTCACTGAGGTCTCTCTGACGTCACTAGGCCTGCCTACTTCTGCCACCAGCAAGGGCCCGCTGTCCCACAGGCATCACCACCCAACAAGCAGCCTGGCCCGGCAGGCTCTGCTATGAACACAGCGGTCCGCAAGCTTCCTGACTGTTTGCCTGCTGAGTTCTTCAAACGCCAACTCAGACATCACCCCTCCCAGAAGTCCTCCCTGACTACCACACTCCCACGCCCCTCCACTGCTGAAGCCACGCGTTCCTCCACGTCGTGCATGCACTGCCATGTCGGTGTCCATCACCCACCAGTTTATACATCTGTCTCCACAACAGGACAGGGACCTTCCTGAAGGCAGGGGCACAGCCACACCATCTCTGTCTACAGTGCCTTGCACACG
Organism: Physeter macrocephalus; assembly: GCF_002837175.3. Lineage (NCBI taxonomy): Eukaryota > Metazoa > Chordata > Mammalia > Artiodactyla > Physeteridae > Physeter > Physeter macrocephalus. The sequence goes on from NC_041214.2 coordinate 29,851,027, forward strand.
GCCATGCTCAGGAAGTCATACGTGAGTGAAACAGGGAAAGAACAAATGAGCCAACAGATGCTGGGACAAGCGAGTCCTGGCAGAGTCTGAGTGGCTTCAGCCAGAACCTCCAGGGCTCAGGTAAGCCTGATCCGCCCCCACTTGGGAGGCTAGCGGGGCACACACCCTGGGGCTGGCCGACAGCTCTCATCAGCCTGGCCTGCCCTCTACATCTGCTTCTTCCGGAGCTGACCAGATGCCAGTGCCTCTGATTTACGGGGTGATGGAGCTCACAGCGGCTCTGCCTGGGGTATGCATTTTCTGATGATCAAAATAAGACTTTTACAACAGTGGGGCAAGAGGCTGGAATAGGAAATGCAGCCTAGAATAGGGACATGACATTAGGTGTGTTCAATATACACACTTTTATCCTGGGTCACCAAGTATCTTCACAGAACTAGCCTGGGCTTATAACACGGATAGCCAGCATCAACCAATTGGTAGAGAATTAGTCACTGCTTTGAGGCACTGACTATCTCACTCTGCGATGGTGAGTTCTCCCCAGTTGATGCTGAGGTTAGGAAGCGTGACTTGTATGTCTTTGTGTCAGGCTGGCTTCCACCACCACATGGCATGTTCTCCAAATTTTGCTTAAGAAGAGTGGAATTATTTCCCACCTCTCCTTTTCCTTTTCTCTGAGCCAGGCTTCCCCAGAACCTGTAGAGATGGTGGTGATAGGACTAGGGGCTGAGGGGTTTATCCTGAGGCCGAGAGGCTGGGAAGTACAGGTGGGGAATGGGCCCCCTGTGAGTGAACCCTGGCAGGGGCTGGGGAAGGGCCTGCACCGTAGGTCCGGCTGCGCTGCCCGAGACAGCACTGACCTTCTGTCCGAAGTAGAGCTTGGTGAAGGTGAAGGTCCTCAGGTGCACGTTCTTCTCCCGGATCTTGGGCTCGAGTTTCTCCCGGAACTTGTTTTCCATGATCATGCTTAGGTAGGGCCAGATCTGGGAGATGATCTGGGAGGACAGGAAGGGGCCTTTGGTGGTCAGGTCTGTGCCCCCTGCCCCAGACCCATGGCTGCCCAGGGGTGGCCCTTATGCTGCAGCACCCATCTGCCTGCCTGACCCCCTATCCCATCTACCCACCTATCCGTAAATCTGTCCATCAGACATCGGATAACTACAGCCGTCGTTTTCACTCTTACAGTTAGATCCCAAGATTTGCTGCCATTTTGCAGCCCACGATGAAATAGTCACTCACTAAACTTAATATGATGAGGCCCTTTAGTTCTGTGCTAAAACATAAGCTACCTGAACAACACTGTGGTGTAAACAAGAAGTAGCAGGTGCCAGAGGTTTAAGAAGAAAAGAAAAGAAAAAAACAAAAAAGCCACAGAAGAGAAATTTAAATTGTTTCCTGTGGATTTAATTTTTTTTCTAGCAATCGGGAAAGGCTGCCTGTAGCTGATTTCTGCAGCAGGATGATTCACGGTGCTGGGAACCAAGTGTAGGACGTGTGGAGAGGGAAGGTGGTAGAGAGATGGAACCTGGTGGCAGAAGATGGTGAGCAGAGAGGGGTAAGCAGCGGGGAGGGGGAGGGGTGGGGGGAGAGCAGCCTATATGTTCTGTTTGGGGCAAAGGCCTCTTCCATCTCTGGGACTTGGGCCTTAGTTTAAAGATGCAGCTCCCCCTTTAGAAACCCTAATCAGAGGAGCCTAAAGGAAGTTCAGTTTCAGGGTTTAACGCCCCTATCCCTCCCAGGCCTCGATGAGCCAGGCATTGTGGTGTTTTAATTACCTCATTAATACTCACAACAACCCCATGAGGCAGGGACCATCATTATTCCCATTGCACAAAGGAGGGGACCAGCTCTGAGACATTAGGCAACCTGCTTGAGGTTGCACAGCCAGTGCTGCCAGATCCGGGCTGGGAACCAGGCGAAACCCTGGTTCCCTAATCACCAGGGTGTTTTGGTAATTAGGAGCTGTTGTCAAATCCCGAATCACTGCCTTCCTCTCCCCAGGATGTGCTGATCTCGGCCTGGTGGGCCACTGGAGGCCTGCATTTTGCTCTGTGCTTCTCTGTACTTTTAAGTTTTCTGCTGTGGCCATGCATTAATTTCACAATAAAAAATATTTTCTTTTTAGAAAAGAAAGTCATTGGTGATGACAAGAACCCGGAGGGTGGGAACAGCAAGCGACAGACAGAAGGCCCCCACCCCAGCGACTAAGGGCCATCTGTGCTCCTCCCCGGGCAGGGCTCCCACCAGGACCGCCTTGTCCACGTGCTGCCCGCCCCGTCCAGGCTTCGGGTGACTCAGCCAGGGCTGCAGGGGAGGACAAAGCCTGGAGTGAGGCCGGTGCCCCCAGGCCCGCCCTGGCCTTACCTTGTTGGCCCACTCGACCCGCTCCACGTCCGGGAAGTGGATCTAGGGAACAGAAGCCCCAAGGGGAAGTTAGACTTGAGACCTGCCCGCCCTGCGGAACCAGGTGGGTTCCCACTCCCAAGCACAGAGCTGCACTGACCTGGCCTGGAAACTGGAAGCCGGCCCACCCTCAAGGAGGAGCGCAGCAGGCGGCCAGGCAGCCAGGGGGAGGCAACCAGCCCGAAGGCGCCCACATGCGGCCTGACACTGACCTGACCTTGGCCGCCAGCTCCTGGCTCAGGAGGCACAGAGGGGCAGCTCTGCAGCGACCCTCCGCCCTCCCCTCGCCCACCTTCCCAGTGGAAGTGCAGAACCCCAACCCGGGCCTTCCCCAGGGTGACACCCGAGTCTGCTTCTTGCAGATTCTGTCCCTCTTATTCCCTTTAATGACACAAGTAATAGCCCCTGTAGAAAAAATTAGAAAATACAGCTAAACGAAAGGGAAAATATTTTATGAGAGAATGCCACCCGGTGATAACTGTCATTACCAGGTTGATGCGTTTCCTTCCACTCTTTTCCAGAAACAAGTATGTGTAGTTTTCACAGAAATTGAGGTCACAGTGCTTTTCTGCAGGCTGCTTTTTTTCACTTAATATATTGTGATTGTGCTGACTCCAGAGGTAACTGGTGCCAATATAAAAGGCCAAAAAGGGCACCGTGTTGTTTCCAGGGGCAACTGGGGAGTGGACGTGCCCCTCCTCGGCTCTCGGGGGTCCCCCTCCCAAGCCCCCCCATCCCCTGCAGGGAGGCCCCTGGGCCAGATCCTATGGTCACAGCACAGCTCCCTCCAGGGCCTGCTGGGTGAGTCCCGCCACATCCCTTGGGTGAGGGGGGGAGGTCCCTGAGGGGAATTGACAATCCTGTCGCCTAACCGTCGCGTAACCTGATTCTGAGGGTGCTGAACCCCCTCCCCACAAGTCTCAGTCTCGGAATATGTCTACTGAGTGCACTAGAGACCCCCCACGAGGGCCGCCCCTGCACCACCACCAGGGCTTTCTGGGATGGACAGAGTAAGAGCGTCTGGGTGTCTGGCACAGAACACGGATCAGTAAATCGGAAGGGACGGCCATCACTGTCACCCTGCCGCAAGTCCCCGGAGGACGAGGCCGACTCCGGATCAGATTCACGGTGGGCCTGGGACCTCCGAAGGTGGAGAAAGGGCCTGCCCTTCCCACCTGGGGGCTCGGAAGACGCACTGTCCAGGGACCGAATAAACGCGTCCACGCAGTTCACACACCTGGTGCAGCCCTGCCAAGGGGATGCCCCGAGGGCCCAAACGCAGACCTAGGCCTAGGCCACTCGCCCAGGAGGAGACGGAGAGACATTTCATTCTCTCAGGAGCAGTTTTTAACAGCCGTGACAGTTCAGAGGAGCTCAGTGTTTCTGAGACTCCCGGGACATCACGCCATTCTCCCAGCCTCAGTTTCCCCACCTCTGGGCAGTGGCCCATACCAACTTGGAGAAGCGTCTAATATTCCCAGGTGCTGCCAGAAAAATACTGCCTGGTTCCCAGAAGGGGAGCCAGCCCAGCCCAGGAACAGAAGGGAATCGTCGGGGGAGTCGGGGGCCAGGAGCCAGGGTCAGCCCGGCCAGTTCACCACACATGCCCTGCAGCTGCCCTGGGTCAGGTCCCAAGCTGGGTACCAGCCAAGTGTAGGGTGAGACCCTTCCATTGCCCCCTATTTCACTCACTGCCCAGCACTAAAGTAAAAACTCCTGCACATGGGCCTGAAACACACCCCCTTCTTCCCCGTTGATGGCTCCATTCACCACCCTCCTAGACTTCCCTTCTTCCAGGCAGCCTTTCCAGATCGCTCGAGCGGGGGCTAGGTGTCCCTAGTATGTGTTGCTGCTTCTCCATCACAGCTTTCAACGCACCTTATGAGAGCCGCTTGGTCTTCCACCTGCCTCCTTACCAGACCACAAGCTCTGGTGGGCTGACTCAGCCGTGCTTCCTATTAGCGCCTGTCCCTGGTGTATGAATGTCTTAATAACTATTTGTGGAACGAATGAATGTATGAATGAATGAATGCAAGGTTCTTGCCCTCAGGAGCTCTCAGGCTGGTGAAGGAAGCATGCAATTAACAGGCTATTCCAGCACAGGATCAGCACCGAGGCAGGGGGAGGGGGACCGCCACAAAGGGGAGAGTTTGGTTGCAGCGGGGCCGTCACTGGTGCCTCCGCTCCTCTTGTGCCCAAGCCTACTGGCTGGACCCCTCACACCCTTCCTGCCGTCCTAACACCGCACTTCCCATCCCGTCCCCGCACACCCTATGTGCATACCCCTGACAATGTCCTGCACCCCCGTCCAGGTGATTCTCACCCCTGGAAGCTGAGAAGCTCTGATCTGCTGAACACTGGAAAGGTGATCCAGCTTGGTGGGTCCAACCTTTGCCCACACTTGGGATCTAGTCAGACGGAGATTCCTGCACCGCCTCACGCCAACTGAATCAGGGTGTACCTAGGCGGGGCCTTCCAATTTATTTTTAACAAGTTCCTGGCGCGATCCTGAAGTTCAGTCAGGGTTGATGTGAGGTACCAATGACCTGCCCAACCCTGCATTAGAGTGACCCACACTCACCCTGACATTGAGGACAGCAATGGAATGCCCGGGGCCCACTCTGAGGACGTTGTCGTGGTCTCTCCTGGCCACCCATGCCTGTATTTGAGGCTCCTGTCTAAGAGATTCCCCCAGAGAGTGAGTCTGAACCCCTGACCAGAGCAGCGATTCAGACAAAGAAAATAAGAGACCATCAAGACAGCTTATTCTGCCTTAGGCACCTGTAGGGCCTCCCTGGGTCCGAATCTCAGCCATGTCATCCCTCCCCAGGGAGCCAACACAAGAACCGGGCCACCTTCTTTGTGACTGCCCCTGAGTCAGTTCTGGACCAGGGGAGGAAATGAGACAGGCTGACATTCACGGAGCAACTGCTCACACCCAGTGCTTCCTCAATTCCATGAAGACAAATGAGTCTGTTCTCCCATTATAATCTGGACCTTTCCCTACTGCAAATTCTCAAAGTTATTCTGTTTTTATCTACTGGTTTTGTGCTTTAGCTTTCGCATTTAAAATCTGTCTGGAATTTTTTTTATAGCAGGTGAGATAGGCGTATAATTTCTCTCCACACTCTCACTAAGGCAATTTTTTTTTAACATCTTTATCGGAGTATAATTGCTTTACAATTTTGTTAGTTTCTGCTTTATAACAAAGTGAATCAGCTATACATATACATGTGTTCCCATATCTCCTCCCTCTTGCGTCTCCCTCCCTCCCACCCTCCCTATCCCATCCCTCTAGGTGGTCACAAAGCAACGAGCTGATCTCCCTGTGCTATGGGGCTGCTTCCCACTAGCTATCGGTTTTACGTTTGGTAGTGTATATATGTCCATGCCACTCTCTCACTTCGTCCC
>NC_041214.2:29857003-29866993 GCF_002837175.3 Physeter macrocephalus
CTTAGGTTGCTTCCATGTCCTGGCTATTATAAATAGAGCTGCAATGAACATTGTGGTACATGACTCTTTCTGAATTATGGTTTTCTCAGGTTATATGCCCAGTAGTGGGATTGCTGGGTCGTATGGGAGTTTTATTTTCACTAAGGCAATTTTATAATAACATACAAAAAAGGAAGGAAGGGAGGGAGGGAGGGAGGAAAAGAAAGAAGCCCATGTTTCCTCCTAACTAGTGAAGCTACTTCCCTCACACATCAGCTTCCCATGTGTACTTTGGTGTGTTTCAGGACTTGGCATTGACTTCCATGGTCTGTTTGCCTGTTTCTGCATCAGTACCACAGTTTTAATCTCCATGGCTTCACAATATGATCTGGGTAGGGTGATTCCCCTCTTTTTGCTTTTCTTTTTCAAACTGATTAGATAATAGTAGGTATTTATACTTCCATATGAATTTTAGAATCATCTTGTCAGTCTCCCTGCCAAAATCCTCCTGAGATTTTGATTGTTGTATTCCTGAATATATAGATTAATTTGTGGGAGGACTGATCCCTTTACTACATTTTGCATCCATGAACAGAATATTTCCCTTTATTTATTCACATTTGATTGTATTCACATTTAGGATCATAACCTTTTTTTCTACCAAAGTCCTGTACATTTTTTGTTAGATTACTTTGTGGGTTTTATAGTTATTAAAAATGGTATTTCATTTTCTGGGCAACTTTTGTTGAAATTTGTTACTAGTTCTAATTGTCTGTTAATTCTCATAGGTAGCTTACAAATATTTATAATCTCCAAATAATAACAATTTTTTTCTTTCCACTCCCCATCCTTATCCTTACTTCTTTCTCTTGGCCAGTCCTCTGGTACTATGCAGGCACACTGGTGATAGCAAGCAGCTCTGTCTGGTCCTGACCACAAAAGAAAGTTTCTCCATTAAGCACAATTTTTGCTATAGATTTTGGAGGACAGCCTCTATCAGACTGAGGAAGTTCTTTTCAATTCCTAAATTTCCAAGAGCTCTCATTATAAATGGGTATTGAACTATATTCAATACTTTCTCATATCTATTGAGATAATCATGTTATTTTTTTTCCTTTCATCCATTAATGTGGTCAACTTAACTAATATTTCTTTCTAAAACAGAACCATCACTAGTTCCCAGGATAAACCCTACTTGAAATATTTAGCTGTCCTGATATTTCATTTAGGCTTTATACACTAATGATCCAAAGTGATACCTACAGCTTTTGTTCTTGTACAATTCCTATCTGGTTTTGGTATAAAGATTTTATGATAAATTGTAAAATGAGTGGGACAGCTATCTTTATCCTCCTATTTTCTGAAACAACTTGTAAATATAGGAATTATCTGATCGATGGAATTTAGTATATCTTACCTCTGAAACCATCTTAGCCTGAGACTTTTGTGGGTGGTAAATTACCATGTCTCTCTTTAGAGGTTAATGGTGTATTCAAGGTCTACTGATCTTAGTCTGGTAATCCTGGCATTTATATTTTTCTAGAACTGTATCTAGTTCATCCAGTTTTTCAAATGTCTTGATATATAGTCATTTACAATATTTTACTATTTTAATCTGTTATATCTGTAGTTATTTCTGCCTTTTTTCATTCTATATTTTATTTTCTATTTTTTTCAAGATCAAGCTTGACAAAGTTTTGCCTATTATATTAATCTTTTGAGAGAATGAACTTCAGTTGTTAATAATTTTCTTTCCCCTTTACCTTTATTTAAAAATTTTTTTGCTCATTTTCATCCCTATATTTATCATTTCCTTCCTTCTTTCTTATTTCTTGATCTAAATCTGTTCTTTTATGTTCTTAGGGTCAACTCTATGAGTTTTAGAGTTGAATCATTTATTTTCAGTTTTTCTTGTTTCATGATAAATTCAAAGTTATAAATTCCCTTACAATTTTTAACAGTTTTTTCATCATTATTCATCATTATTCAGCTCTCAGTTTTTGTAATTTCCATTATGACTTCCTCTTAAACAATGATTTTTTAAAATAGTAATATTTTAAAATATCTAGGTGTACGAGATATCTATACCTGTTTTTGTTTCCTAATTTAACTTCTTTATGATCTGCACAGTCTGTAGGATGGCAATTCACTGGAATACAGTGATAAGTCCTTGGTGGCCAGGTACATGATTAATTGCCATGGTTGTTCCATGTATGATCAAGTTATTAATCATTTCCTTTTAATAGTCTTTCTCCTTGCTTACTTTTTGTCTACTTGATTTTCCATGTTCAAAGAGGAATATATGAAAAATTTCAAGCCAAACTGCTGATTTATCTACTTCTCTATGCAGTTCTGTTAGCTGTTGGTTTATATTTCAGGTTTATATTATGCAGTACATATATGGCCATGATGATTATTTCTTAATTATGGCTCCTTTTATGAGCATATAACATCTTTCTTTGTCTTAAAGATATATCCGAGTTACAGTCTATCTTGTCTAAGATGAAAATTGCTACTACAGCTTTCTTTTGCTTCAAAGTTACCCAGTTGAATTTTTTTCATCTTATTTTCAGCCTTTTTGAGTTCATGTTAATCTCATGTTGTTTAATACTCATCTTAATCCCTTATTAGACCCATTTTCCAGATAAGGAAACTAAGGCTGAGAGGTTACTTAGAATCACCAGCTGTGGAGTGCTACAGCTGTGACCCAGATCTAGGTCTGTCTGTGCTTTTCCACTCCACCACTAACTCCTCTTAAGAAAACATTACATACCATTGTTTTCCTCTCTTACAGAAAGTCTAATTGGACAGAGGACTGCCCTCATGGGACCTGAGCCTTCACCGGTAGGCCATGCTTTCTAGCTAAGGGCTCCACAGACACTTTCATTTGATCCTCCTCATGCTGTATAAAGTGAACAGCAAAGATGCAATTATCCCCGTTTTACATATGAGGAGAGGCTCAGAGACTAGCACTTGCCAAGATCAATCAGGCGACCAGAACTCAAGATTTTCTCACCTGAGCCCAGCCTTCAAATCTTTTTCTCATGTTTCCCCTCCCCTTAAGCCATCAGAAATGTCAACATTTGAAGTCCATTTCTCAGTGTTTTTCTAACCTATCCCTTTTGCATTTAAAATTCCATCGCTTTAAACCTCAGTTTTCTCAACCACAAGACGGGTACAATACTACCAACTTCACAAAGTTCCTGAGAAAACTAAATAAAACAAGGCACGTAAGGTGCTCAGTACCCTTCCTGACTCAGAGTAAACGCTCCAGAGATGGTGATTCTTGATGGAAGTTGTACAGACGTCAGAGGTGCGAACACTGACACTTCTGACCTCAGGTACATGCCAAGAACAAGATCACGTGGGCTGTGTGTCCAGTTCTGTCTGACCCAAAGCCCGGCAAATTCCCCGGGTCTCCTAGTGCTTGCTGCTCTGTACTTTGGGAGACCACTGAGAAGGCGGAACGGAAGATGGGAAGAGGATAACACAGCGAAAGTGGTGGAGGAGGAGGGGGAAGGACCACGTAGATTCTTGTTTCTCTGGCCTCCGTTGATTGGCTGAGACATCTGTGCCCCCAGATAATGAGCTACAGATAGGCTGGGCCCAATGCCTGCGAGGCTCCACGGGAAACTGCCCAACGCAGGAGCTCCACAACGAGGTGGGGCAAAGCGGCCCAGTCAGAGCCTCTGTGACTTTCCCTTGCCAGGGAAACAAAGGGAAGGCAGAAAAAGAATCCACACGGCTCACTCTCGGACTGAGGCCTAAAGTCACTTTTGTACCAATTCCCACGAGGCTGGGGGTAGCCGGGAGTCTTTGGGACCAGCTAGGAAGAGAGACGCTCACACCACCAGGCAACACAAAGGGCTAGACTCTGAGTCTGAGCGATTCTCAAACTTTTCTGTATAAAAACACCACCTGGAGAGCGGGTGAAAACGTGGATTCTTGGTTGGGGCCTGGAAACTTGCATCTTTAACAAGCTCGCCAGCTTGTCCTGATCCTGGTGGTGGAGGATGTGGAAGCGTGAGCACACAGGGCCCCCCAGGCTAGAGGACCTGTGCCAGCCCTGGGACTGGGTGGCTTTTCTGCTCTCTGGGGTTCCCGACCAGGGCTAGAGAGTCACAGCCTGTGTTTCCAGCTGTCACTCCTAGGAGAACATCAAATTCCTACCAGCAGCCTGTGGCCCTCAATTCTTTTACAAATCTTTTGGACCACAAAGGGCAGGGGAGGCAAAAGCTAACAGGTGAAAAACACAGTATCACAATTCTGCCTCGCTTGAGGCGCTGCCCTTGCCCCTGGAAGGTGTCCTCCCTCCCTTCCTGCAGCCTCAGGTTTCTCCTGGCTGCGAGGAGTGAAGTCCTCATTCCTGTGCTGCCCACAGGATCTACAACCACGGGGATAATGGCCAAAAATCTACTCCCAAATGGAGACAGAGCTCTTGAAGGTTCATCTCCACGGAAACATGAACACCCTTCTGACTGACGTAGTACAGGTATGAGCATTTCCCCAAAGCAGGCCTGGAAAATTCGAAAGTTGTCGGGCCGTGGTCAAGTCACCAGGATCTCAGATGCTTGCTAGTCCGCCTGCAGGAGCCCTCGGGGAGGTTTCCGCAAGAAGGGGCCTCAGCCCGCATCGAAGGCTAAACTAACACAGTCATGCTGCTTTTCGCGCACTTGGGCCAAAGCCTTCCAGGCAAAGTGGGCTAATAATTTAATGACGGCGTTCTTTAGACATTGTCAAGAGAGTGGTGGTAATGGCAGCTTAGAGAGGAGAGAGAGACTGGAAATCAAACCGAGTCTAAGAATTCCAGACCAGCAGAGGCCACCAAAATGGCCTCTGCACATCGGTGCTTCCCTTTAGGTGGTCACGTGCCTTATGTCTTAAACCCTTTAGGAAAAATGATTCCACAGCAGTTGAGGAAATGGAGCCAGAGTGACGGCTGCATCCCATTGGGGGGTGGGGTCCACAGATGGGCTGGGGTTTGAGAGGCCTGGACAGGAGCTTCTGGCCACCAGACGCTCTCAGGAGGCAGGGGGTTGGAGAGCTTCACTCACAGAACTTGCCTGTCACTAGGTGACTTCTGCTCGCTCCCTCGCACAGGGACGGTGGCTCCTCCCGTGGAAGCAGGTGTGTGCGGACGCAGAGAGACACACAGACATACAGAGGTGGCCGGACACACGCAGGCAGACATACACACCAAGATATACACAGACACACAAAGACACACGTACACACATAGACCCACACACACTCAGAACTACAGACCCATCCACAGAATCACATGTACACATGTACACAGACCCAGGTACACACCCTCTTTGCTAGGAAAAAAAAAAAAAGAAAGCCTAACGCCTCTGCTCCAAAGGGCTTTTTTTTTTTTTTAAGATTTTTTTTGATGTGGACCATTTTTGAAGTCTTTATTGAATTTGTTACAATATTGCTTCTGTTTTATGTTTTTGATTTTTAACAATGAGGCGTGTGGGATCTTAGCTCCCAGACCTGGGATCGAACCCGCACCTCCTGCACTGGAAGCGCAGAGTCTTAACCACTGGACCACCAGGGAAGTCCCCCAAAGGGCATTCTTTTTTTTTTTTTTTCTCATTAAACTTTTTTAATGGGTCTCAAATTCTGTGACAGATTTTTGGTCAAGTTGTTTCCATTAAAAAGTACTGATTTTAAAGACTACTAACTTAAAACTGCCACACCCAAAACAAACGGTCCACAAAACATTCTCCTTCCCTTCTGAAGGTTTTACGATGCATTATCATTAACCAGTCTTTTGCTATTAAACTTAAATGGCCAATCGAGACAAACAGTTCTGGGGCCGTTCTTCCACCACTGATAAAGACTGGGGTGGCAGGTATTGGGGATAACATTCATTTAGCCTTCTGAGCTTTCTGGGCAGACTTGGTGACCTTGCCAGCTCCAGCTACCTTCTTGTCCACTGCTTTGATGACACCCACTGCAGCCGTCTGTCTCATGTCATGGACAGCAAAGCGGCCCAGAGGAGGATAGTCAGAGAAGCTCTCAACACACATGGGTTTGCCAGGAACCATATCAACGATGGCAGCATCACCAGATTTCAAGAATTTGGGGCCATCTTCCAGCTTTTTCCCAGAATGACAATCAATCTTCTCCTTCAGCTCAGCAAACTTGCAAGCAGTGTGAGCTGTGTGACGATCCAGACAGGTGCATATCCAGCACTGCTTTGGCCTGGATGGTTCAAGACAATCACCTGAGCTGTGAAGCCAGCTGCTTCCGTCGGTGGGTCACTTTTGCTCTCACCGGCCACACTGCCACGACGAACATCTTTGACAGACGCGTTCTTGACACTGAAGCCCACATTGTGCCCAGGAAGGGCTTCACTCCAAGCTTCACGGTGCGTTTCGACAGACTTCACTTCAGTTGTCACGTTGACTGGAGCAAAGGTGACCACCAGGCCAGGTTTGAGAACACCAGTCTCCACTCGACCCACAGGGACTGCGCCAATACCACCAATTTTGTAGACATCCTGGAGGGGCAAACGCAGGGGCTTGTCAGTTGGGCGAGTTGGGGGCAGGATGCAATCCAGAGCTTCAAGCAGTGTGGTTGGTTCCACTGGCATTGCCATCTTTACGGGTGACTCTCCATCCCTTGAACCACGGCATGTCAGCACTCGGCTCCAGCATGTTGTCACCATTCCGGCCGGAAACTGGCACAAATGCTACTGTGTCGGGGTTGTAGCCAATTTTCTTAACGTAGGTGCTGACTTCCTTTACAACTTCCTCGTATCTCTTCTGGCTGTAGGGTGGCCCGGTGGAATCCATTTTGTTAACTCCAGCAAAGAGTTGTTTCACACCCAGAGTGTAGGCCAGAAGGGCGTGGTCACGGGTCTGCCCATTCTTGGAAATACCTGCTTCAAATTCACCAACGCCAGCAGCAACAATCAGGACAGCACAGTCAGCCTGGGATGCGCCTGTAATCATGTTTTTGATGAAGTCTCTGTGTCCTGGGGCATCAGTGATGGTCACATAGTACTTGCTGGTCTCGAATTTCCATAGGGAGATATCAATGGTGATAACCACGCTCGAGTTCAGCTTTCAGTTTGTCCAAGACCCAGGCATACTTGAAGGAGCCCTTTCCCATCTCGGCAGCCTCCTTCTCGAACTTTTCAATGGTTCTCTTGTCGAGGCCACCACGGTTGTAGATCAGATGGCCAGGAGTGGTAGACTTCTCTGAATCTACATGTCCAATGACAACGATGTTGATGTGGGTCTTCTCCTTTCCCATTTTTGCTTAGGTTCAGCGGTGGCTTTCACGACACCTGTGTCCTGGCGGCAAACCCGTTGCAGAAAAGCCCAAAGGGCATTCTCATACACGCACTCCTGCTGACTCAACTGACGTTGCCGACGCCCTCCCCACCCGCAAAGAAGAGAGAAGACCCTTTTCTGAGTGTCCTGCAGCGATGGGGATGGGATACAAGGAGGCCGCGCTGGGCTGTCGTCCTCCTGAGACAGGCCCTGCTCTCTGTGGGTGCCTCTGCAGTGGTTTCTCCTCTACCAGAAAACGGCCCCTCATTTCATTCACTTTTCTCCTGATGAAGCACTGACTTTCATCCCTTTTCTTCTCTGTTCTTGGGAGGTAAACATTTAACCATGAAAACTGCTTTTAAATCTGCCCAACTCTGCTTAACATCACCCTGCTAAAAGGGCCTTAAGGGAAACAATTGCTTTGCCAGCTTGGAATTCTGTCTAGCACTGTTCTAGAATCCATAGATTCCTTAACAGCACACCCAACCCAGCCTGCGAACTGGCCTAAGTCGGCTGGACCCAGCAGGACGACAGAGCAGATAAAACTCCAAAGAGAGTCATCGCTGAGGAGAATGCGGGTGCCAGGAGCCTGTCACCCTTGCTGAGGAATAAGGGCTCGGAGCAGAGACGACTGCCCTGAGCTACCTGCAGAGTCGTTTCGAGGAGACCTGAGTGTAATCCTAAGTCGCCAGAGAGTTCAGTGATCCAGTTAGGTCTGGTACAGCCTGGAGGGTAAAAAAATGTATCCTCTTACTTATAAAACTAGTAAAAGGCCAAAAACATCATCATCTTCTTCCTCCTCCTCCTCCTCCATGCTGATAAGGCCAAGGTGAGGTAGAAATGAGGATCTTTAAAGTCCTTAAGTTTTGACAGGTCGGTTTAACGTGTAATCTGCGTAAAGAACTGGAGAAACAGGGACTGAGATTTACATTGCAGATGTTCACTGCGGCATTCATGCCACAGATTTTTTTTTTTAAATAAAATTTTTTAATTTATTTATTATTTTTGGCTGTGTTGGGTCTTCGTTGCTGCACGCAAGCTTCCTCTAGTTGCGGCGAGGAGGGGCTACCCTACGTTGTGGTGCGCGGGCGTCTCATTGCGGTGGCTTCTCTTGCTGCAGAGCACGGGCTCTAGGCACACGGGCTTCAGTAGATGTGGCACGTGGGCTCAGTAGTTGTGGCTCGTGGGCTCTAGAGCGCAGGCTCAATAGTTGTGGCGCACGTGCTTAGTTGCTCTGCGGCATGTGGGATCTTCCCAGACCAGGGCTCGAACCCGTGTTCCCCGTATTGGCAGGCGGATTCTTAACTACTGTGCCACAAGGGAAGCCCCACAGATTTTTATTGAATGCCTATATGAACTGGGCACTGAGCGAGGAGCTGAGTGTACAGACAGGAACAAGAAACACACCTGAAAAGAACATTCGATCTGGAGAAAAAGTTGGACATAAAAATAGGTAAGTGCAAATCAACACGGGAAGTGGAGTGGGTGTGAGAGAAGGGTCCCAGTGCCGGTGCCTGAGCTTGGACTTGAAAGAGGAGTCAAGGGAGTCAGACTGACAGATCAAGGGAGAAATTCCAGACAGATAGAGGAAACACCCCCCACCTCGGCCTGCCACAGAAACAGGGCAAACTGGGACATAACCAAAATAGTGATGTTAGAGAAATGGTCAGGCAACTTCTGGTCTATTCGTATTAAGGATATCATAATCCTTACGAATGTTTTTGAAGAATGTTTGTAAGACAATGTTAAGGACATAAAAACAAAAAATTTTTCAAAGGTACAAGTTTTCAAAAAACTTCTCATAGACCTTTTATACAAAGGAAGTGCACCCAAACAGAGGGTGTATCTCTGGGTGGCAGGAATGTAAATGCTTACTCTAATATTTACTTGTAGACCATTTCCACATTTTCTAACATGGGAATATTTGCACTTTTATAACCGGAAAAATGAGATTTTTAACCAGTTACTTTAAAAAGTAAACAGAAACGGGCGCGAGCCGCGGCTGTCGGCGCGGACACCAGAGACGGGCGTGGGGCGCTAGGGCTGCTGCTGCCGCCTCCAAGAGGCCTGTGTGCGAGCACAGGTCACTCTCCACACCGCCCCTCCCAGGAGCCTGTGCAGCCCGCCACTGCCGGGGTCCCGGGATCCAGGGACGGCTTCCCCGGGAGAGAGCGCGCGGCGTGCCTCGGGCTGGTGCAGCGTCACGCTGGCCTCTGCCGCCGCAGGCTCGCCCCGCATCCGTGCCCCTCCCTCCCCCCAGCCTGAGCCAGACCCCTGAATCAGCTGCTCCTTTAACCCCGTCCTGTCTGAGCGAAGGGCAGACGCCCTCGGACGACCTACGTGCAGAGGCGGAGCCAAGTCCAAAGCTGAACCCCAGGAGCTGTGCAAACAAAGAGGAGAGGGGGAGGTCTCTCCCAGCAGACTCAGAAACAGCGGATTAAAGCTCCACAATCAGCTTGAAGTGCCCTGCATCTGTGGAATACCTGAGTAGACAGTGAATCATCACAAGTTGAGGAGGTGGACTTTGGGAGCAAGAGATGGTATTTTCCCCTTTTTCTCTTTTTGTGAGTGTGTATGTGTGTGCTTCTGTGTGAGATTTTGTCTGTATAGGTTGGCTTTCACCATTTGTCCTAGGGTTCTGACCATCCCATTTAAAAAAAATTTTTTTTTAATTTTTCTTCTTAATTATTTTTTATTTTAATAACTTTATTTTATCCTACTT
>NC_041214.2:29871642-29893399 GCF_002837175.3 Physeter macrocephalus
ATAACTGATTCACTTTGTTGTAAAGCAGAAACTAACATACCATTGTAAAGCAGTTGTACTCCAATAAAGATGTTAAAAAAAAAAAAAGTAAACACAGTATGGGCAAAAGAATGGAGTGGGTGAATCTGGGGTCTTGAAACACCCCATGTCCTGGAGGAGTTCCTTGGCTTTTCACTGTGAGCATTTCAAGGACTAGTGACCCCGGGCACACTGGGAAGGGACTTCTCAGTCCCACCTGGCATCCTACAGAAAGAGGGTACACTGGAGCTGAGCCCTGACTCCCATTGTGGCCCGAGGGACTCAAGTGTCATCCCTTTGACTTGAAGTGACAGGGTGTGTAAAGAGAACGAGGCTTTGTCCCTTTAACAGTTCCCACTGGGGCAGAAAACACCTTAACTGTCTCTTCACTCTTTGCCATAGAGGAGGGGGAGTGGGGAAGCATTTTCCTCCAGCACATGGGGACACTTCTGGGCTATGAGCTCTAGGTTTCCTGAGATTTAAAAATCCTTAGGACTCTGCCAGGAGAAGTAACTCTGAATGGCGGGGTGTGGGGAGCAGGCAGAAGGGAAGGCAAGGCCCCAGTCCCCTGCTGCTCTGTGTAGCTGGGTGGTGGCCTTCACAGGTCATCGGGGCACAGCTCACACCTCCCAGTGGCTCCCCCAAAGTCACTGGGGACATTCCCACAGAGGGGCCAGCTCTGCCTGCTGTCTCGGGCTCGATGAGCAACCCATAACCATGGGGCAGGGAAGGGCAGATTGCGCACAGATCCAGGAGGCAGCCTTCGGAGCTCCAGCCAGGGCCCAGGCCTCGGGGGCGGGGAGGCATCAAGCAGCAAAAGTTACCCCAGGAAGGGTCTTGAAGAGCCCAGAGCACGAAGGACTGACTCTGAAGACCAGACGGGAAGTTTCTGGAGCGCCAGAGCTGGAATTCCATGAACGGAACCCCAGGAAGGGCTGAGGGCCAGGCTGCAGTCTCCGACGGGCCCTGCCCCTGGCAGCCGTCCATCCCTGGAGCCACGTTTGCTGCTGGGCCACTTGGTAATGAGTTTCATATTAGAAAAAGGGAGAGTTAGGAGGCCTGGGAAATTGAGGAGGATACAGTGACAGCCCCCCCTGAGCACGTACTCGTGCCAGGCTTCGAACAAGCAACTTTTCAGACTCAACTCATCGCAAACGCATGTAGAAACTGAGCCTTCGAGGCTGACAGCTAGGTGAGTGGTGGAGCTGGGGTGTCACCAGCTCTGTGGGATCAAGGGCTCCAGTTTTGTCACTGTGCTGTCCACGGCCCCCAGCCCTGGCAAGGTGGGCTGATCGAAGAGGCTCCTTATTTCTTGAAAAATATATCTAAAAACTGAGTGGAAGGAGCATTCACATGTAAACAGCAGGCAGCAGCCGCTCCCCTGTTCAGAAGACAGAACTGCCTTCTCTCCATGTGGCCGGGCCACGTCCACAAGCCAAGGGGCTCCCCAGCATCTTCACTCGTGACCCCTTCTAAAGCAGAAGAATCCTTTCCTTGAGCTGTGTGTTCCATGGACGGGAACCAGAGGAGGAGCAGGTCTCTCTGAAGTTGGACCAGAAACAACCTCCTTTAACAGGTTTTTACAGGTGGGGACAATGAGACCCAGGGAGGGAAAGCAACTTCTCTGATCACCCGGAGGCAGCAGCTTGGAGCGAAGTGTTGAGAGAGTCTAATGGCGCTGGAAAGAACAGCTCCATTGAGAACGGACCGCCGTGGCCTGGCAGGGGAGAGCGATGGCCTCTGGGCTCTGGCTCAGCCTGGCCTTGGCCTCCATCCCCTCACAGGGACTTGGTGCAAATTAGAGCAAGGTGCACACACAGCCGGGCAAGCAGCAGGGGGGCTGGGATCCACCCTCACTCACTGGGTGCTGGGTGACGGCCTGCATGGCTGCGAGGCCCTCAAGACCTTTTCTTCAGCCCCCTGACTACTGGTTTGCCATCTGTTAATTAGTAAAAATACTTCTCAAAGGAGGTCAGAAGCCATCAATCCCCATTCATGCAAGAACACCAGTTCTCAAAACAGGAAGAAGGTGTGCTGAAAGGCCCACGTGTAAGATAGAGACACCGGGCTCTGAAATTGTGGACAAGGGTCTCTCTGTCTTCATAAACAGTGTGTGTCCTCGGGAGGCAGGGAGAGACCAGAAGGATATTCAACCAAGTAGGTTCCAGATTTTCCATATCATCCTTGGGCTTGGAAACCTTCACGAGGCGGGTCCAAAAGCCCACATTTACATCTATGTGCGTGCTCTTCACAGGTGTTCACACAAACAACCAACTTCCCCAGACCAGCTTCACATTCTGGATTCCCAGTCCCAGTAATGGGCACCCAGCTCCCCAAATCAGAAAGCAGAAGACCCTGATCCCTCCCTCACTGCACTCTAGAGGCCGCCAAGCACCTGGAGTCCCACTCCGCACAGCTCTCACCCTCAGCTCTCAGTCTCCACTATGACCATCTTGGCTCAGATCACTTTCTCAACTGGTCTCTTTCCTCCAGCCTCACTTCTCCCTGCATGCTGCTTGTTCCAGGCCCTTTCCAAAACCTTGCCCAGACTCCTTTCAGCCTTCAGAATCAGCCCCAACCTCCATCAGACCTGCCTCAGTTTGGGCCCTGTCCCTCAGCCTACACTGCACACGCCAGCCAGGCCAAACCACACAGTAGCCCTCAGATACCAGCCACCACGGTGCCTCCATGCTGTGCTCGCAAGCCCCCTTCTGCTTGGATTGCCCTTTGCGGTACCACTGCCTCAATCCAAAAGGTTATCCAGGCCCTGGCCCTGCAAACTGGCCAGCCAAGCCTGCCAGAAGGGTCTGGAGAACATAGGTGGAGGCCAGGCCCTTCCCAGGACCCTGCCAAGGAGGCAGGAGGCTGTGGTCTGGGGACAATCTGATGTGGAAACCAGGTAGGGTGCCCTTCCCTCCAGGCCTTTGACCCTGGACTGGACCCTGTTCAGACTCCTGTTTCCAGCTTCCCTGAGACCTCTATGGCAACTACCTGTTACGCATCTGCCTCCCGCCCCAGACTGCCCTCTTGGGAGGTGAGACACCATCGCCTTCCTCTGTTGTGTCCCTGCACGCAGCTGGGTCAGGCCTGGGGTGTGGTTTATGGGGTGAGAACCAGGAGATACTGTCTTGTGTTCTGTCTCATCCATCAGGATGAGCTCCCTGTTGGCTACGTCCACGTAGTTCCGGGGACCCCTCCCCAAAGAGAAGCCAGAACGGTTTCTGTGGCATTTGTGGGCAGGGGATGTTGGGGGATTGGGGGTGTCAAGGCCCCTACGGGATCTGATTCTTACCCCAATTTCAGAAACGTTGCCTTTGCATACAGCTAAGTGTCTGGAGGCCTCCCTAACACTGGGAGGGGCGGAAAGAAAGGGCTGTCACTTGGTGAGGTATCACGGGCCCACCCTTGTGGGCTGAGGCTACCATGGGGGTCACGACAGAGGTCTGACAGGCAGCCTGGGCTCCCTCAACAGTGAACAAGGAGTGTGAACAGGTCCAAGCCTGCTCTCTGGGTCCACATTTTCCACGATCACAAGCCATCAATCCCCTTTCATGCAAGAAAACCAAGGTCTGGGCGAGAGAGGCCCCAAACACTGTCTCCATGGCTGCTACCCAATATATATGTAAACCTATTTACAAAGCTTTACTGTCAATCCATATATTAGTATTATGGGCTAAATTGTGTTTCCCAAAATTTATATGTTGAAGTCCTAACCCCTAGTCCCTTAGAATGTGACTATATTTAGAAATAGGGTCTTTATAGAGGTGATTAAGTTAAAATGAGGCCATTAGGATGGGCCCTAATCTAACCTGACTGATGACCTTATAAGAAGAGGAAATTTAGACACAGGTAAGTACAGAGGGAAGACCATGTGATGACACAGGGGAAGACAGCCAACTACAAGCCAAGGAGAGGCCTCAGAAGAAACCAACCCTGCTGACACCTTGATCTTGATAAATTTCTGTTGTTTAAGCCACCCACCCAGTAGTACTTTATGGCAACCCTGGAAAACTAATGCAATAAGGCTTAATTTCTCTTTTAACATAAAATAAATATACATAGGCCTTTCTAATATCTTCTCAACCCACTTCAGATGCTACTGTCATGGGCAAGTGTGAGGAACCTATAGCCTGGCTGGATTTTAGAGTACAGGCCTCAAGCCAGAGGAAATGAGGGGTCTGGTTGCCTCTGGACACCTCTCCCTGTGTGCCTGAATGTTTCTGGAAGAAATCAGAGACAACCAACACCAGCTCATCACCCAGAGAACGGGGTTTGCTGCAGACCAAGTCTTAGACTGAATGCCCCTCTTGCAGTTGTTTCCCAAACTCACCTGATCATAAGACTCACTGAGGTTCCTTAGTCCCACCTGGGGGTTGTGAGGTGAGGCCTAAAACTTGTTTTTATTAAGTGGGCCACGTGATTCTCAGGACCCAGAAGCCTTTGAGAAGCCACAGTCCAGGCCATTCCACACCAGGAGATGGTTTTGTAGATGTAGAGTGTGAGTGCGTGTGTGGGTGTGTCTGAGCATCCTACCAGGTGAGGGAGCGAGAGAAGCCCCTGAGCCAGCGCGGCGGCCGCCGGCCTCTCCCCTCCCCCAACCCCGGCAGCCCCATCCCGCACTCCCATCTCTAGCCTCTCCCTCTGACCGGGCCTCTGCCAAAGGCAACCAGTCTGCAGTTTCTGTCACAGCTGTATTTCTCATTGCTGTGCCCTGCGTTTCTTCTTTCACTCAACAGGCGGGTGGAAGAAGTGTCTTCTGCTTCCCTCACGAGTTAACTTTGCAGAGTCCCAGACGCCCTTGTTTTTCTCCTGGGTGTTGCCCGCCCGTGATTTTTTTCCCAGGTTCTGGGCCCTCAGGTGAAACCCAGGTTCCCGCTGCCAGCACAGCCGGACCAGAAGTGGCAATGAGGCCGAGGGGCGCAGCGGCGAGGGACACGGCCACCGCCCCCAGGGTCTGTGCGCCGCGATCCGCGGGGGACCAGGTGTGCGGGTTTCCCGGCTCCCTCCCTCCCTCGGGTCTGCGCGCCCCAGCTCCCCGGAAGACCACAGGGTCCTTCCGAACCTTCAAGGGCATCCGCCCCACCTCCGACCCCCGCCCGGCTCGGCCCGGCTCACCCAGGCAGGCAGGTGCTGGCCCCGCAGCTCGCGGCTGATGAACTGGCGTTCGTTGTTTAGGAATTCGAAGGCGGCCGCCAGGCGCCCGAGCTTCCCGCGGCGGTTCCTGCGCCACCACATCCACCCCAGGGCGCCGAGCAGCAGCCAGGTGAAGCTGATCCCCAGGTAGCCGACGAGATAGACGGGCGCCAGGTAGAACAGCACAAGCGCCGCGAAGGTGTAGAGCTCGGGCAGCAGCTGGCTGGACAGGCGCGGCTCGGGGCCCGGCGCTCTCTCGGTCCCCCGGGCACTAGGGGCGCCGGGGGCGCAGGGCTCCTCCGCTGGCATCTCTTCGTCTCCGTCTGCCCTTTCCGAGAGCTTCACCTGAGGTCAGGTCCGCGAGCCGCGACGCCCGGGAACAACTGTCCTCTAAGGGGGAGGGTGGCTGACTCGCCCGCGCAGTTTCCACGCCCCGAACTCCGAGTTCTAAACTGGGAATGCGCTGAGCCGCCGCCGCGATCCCTCCCTCGCCTAGCCCGCAGCTCCGGATGTCTCCGCCCCTGGGGGCGGGCCCAGGAGGAAGGGGGCGGGGTCAGGCTGCTCAGCGGGCGCCGCGGAGGTGTAAAAAGAAACCTTGTGTTGAGGCAGCCTTCAGACCCAATGTCCCGCGCAGGCGTCCGAAGAGGGTGCAGTTGCCACACCCAGGTCCTACCCCAGGCAGTTGATGACTCACCGAGGCATGTGGACAAATGGCTTGTCATGGATAAACATCACCTAAAACCTGTTTCCTACACCCAGTCTGCAATATGCAGGCCAGTGTAGTAGGCTCTTACCTGGGCATTCGAGGGCCTCCCAGCCCCAGGGTGGGCCCGGCCCTGTGCCTGAGCTCGCTCCCTGGGTGGACCTTAGAGCCCCGTATCGCTGCCCCCTCCTCTTGCACCTATAAAGCTTAGACCTAGCACCCCGCCCCACCTGGTCGAGCTCAGGGTCCTTCCTCTGCCCCACTGCACTCTCTACCCTGCACTCCCACCCTCTGTGCTGGGTGTCAGTTTGGAACATCATTCTCTGCATCAATCAGATCGGGAGTTTCCCGGGCCGGGCCAGTCCTCCTCATTTGGGGGCGCCCAGTACTGCAAGCGATGGTGACTAACAAGAGAAATAATGAGCAAGACCTGGGGTGCTTGGCGGCCAGCTGTGAAGCCCAAGGTTTCTACCTAATCCTTTCTGAATGATCAGAGCAGGTGAAAGTCTTGTGGATGACATACATTTTAGGCGGCTCACCTGAGTGGGCACGTCGATTACTGGAATGTGATTTTGGAGTTGACAAATGATTTGGAATTATTCTACACTCTTTCAGTAGTTTTACTGGAGGACCAGGCCCAAGGGACAGCAAGCACAATGTAACTGAATTCTCTTTTCCTCTGTCCTTCAGGTATCTGTCTGTCTGTCTTTCTGGCTTTTTCCTTCCTCTTTCCTGGATAAAATTACTGGCTGTGATGAGTTTTTTCAGCAACACGTGTGTTCCTAGTGGTCAGAATAGCTGGACCCTCCTCTGTTGTTCTTGGTCTTCCAGGACTGGCCAAAACAGAAGCTGAAACCTCCCAGCTTAACATCCTGTTACACTACATTTCCCAGTGTAACCTAGGAAGTCAATGTAGGAAATGCATCTCACTGGAGTTCCTTTTTGGAGAGTTCCTTTTTGAATGTACCTAATCCTATTAAAGGCTCTGAGAAGTCCTGCAGATAAAAAGCTATTATATTTGATTTAACCGTTTCCCAAATTATTTGACCACAGAACTCCATTCTCAAAACACTCCTCTAGTGGTTGACCCAGGTCAGCTTGAGCTAAAGGAATGAGAAAGTATGATAGGGATTCTAGGGAAGGCCCCTGGAACCTGAGGCAGGAATGCAGCTGACTCCCATGATGGATGGACCCGGAAGTTACCTGGCTGGACTCGGCTCAGCAGCAACCCTGCTGCTCTCCTCGCTGACCTGCCTCCTTTGCCTTTGGCTGAAGTGGAGAACACAGCACCTTCCTCACAGCTTCCAGGGTCACAGAGCTTCACAGAGAGACTGCTTGACCCTTATCCTTCCCAATTCCAAATGCCTTGGAGAGAGGACCCAACTGTATCTATTATCCCCTTCCCTCTTAAACACACCAGGTCTACACCACAGCCCCCTCCTGGGTTAGTGTGTTTGGGGAGGATTACCAGAGAAGGAAGGTTGTTGATTTGGGAGCTGATGTCCAGAATGAGATCTGGAACACCTGGCGGGACGTGGCTACCCCAGCTGCACTGCCTTCTCTGCTCCTTGAACACACCAAGCTCATTTATGCCTCAAGGCTTGTGTACTTGCTGTTCCCTCTAACCGGAATGATCCCCACATAAATTTCCTCTAAGGTACATTAGGGAAGTAGGATTATGGTTGATTTTCTTTTCTCTCTTTTCTAAATTTATTTATAATGTCATTATGTTACTCTCATAAATTAAATATATAAGAACATTGAGAATATGGCATCCAAAACTCGATATCCCACCTGAGGTCAAATCTGTGCCTAGAACATTGGAGCCATTATTTTCCTTGACCTGGACATGCTACTTTGGTTACTACAGCCAGCAAAAGGCATTTTATGTTCTGTTTGATCATAGCAAAACCTGGGGGAAATGATGCCTTCCAGACCCTTTGCCTGAACCCATTTGAGAATTCATCATATTATACCACTTTTCCAGAGAACGCTAGCTCATTTGTTCAGTATATTTACTGGCTGCTATTGTGGGCTGAATTGTGTCCCCCGCCCCCCCCCCAAAATATGTTGAAGTCCTAACCCCTGGTACCTGTGAGTGGGATCTTATTTGGAAATAGAGTCTTGGTAGATGTAATCAAGTTAAGATGCGATCCTTCTGGCTTAGGGTGGGTCCTCAATACAACAACTGGTGTCCTGATAGAGATTTGGAAACAGAGACACAGAGGAGATATACAAAGGGAGGAAGGCCATGTGAAGAAAGAAGCAGAAACTGGAGAGATGCAGTACAAAACCAAGGGCCAAAGATTGCTGGCAACCACCGGAGCTAGGAAGAGACAAGGAAGGATTCTTCCCGAGAGCCTTCGGAGAGAGCTTGGTCATGCCAACACCTTGATTTCAGACTGCTAGTCTCCAGGACAGTGAAAGAATAAATTTCTGTTGTTCTAAGCCACCCAGTTTGTGGTACTTTGATATGGCAGCCCTTGGAAACTAATACAGCCACTGACTAAGAGCCAGGCACTGTTCTAGCCACAGGAGATTCAGTGTAAACAGAATGGACAAGATCCCTGCTCTCACAGAGCTGCCATTCTAGTGGGGAACACAGACGACAAACAAGTGAATAAAGAACAGAAAATAGCAGGTAAGGGAAAATGCTGTGAGGAAAGGCAGTCAGTTGTATGAGAGAGAGTGACTGGCAAGGGGCAGAGGGCTGTTTTAACCCAAGTAATTTGGAAAGGGCTCTCTGAGGAGGTGACATTTGAGTTGAGACCCAACTTTTAAAAAAGGCAAAAAGTCTACATACAACTTCATCTTTTCTTTTTAAATTTATCTGTTCATTATTTTTGGTTGCATTGGGTCTTCACTGCTGCGCGCGGGCTTTCTCTAGTTGTGGTGAGCGGGGGCTACTCTTCATCGCAGTGCGTGGGCTTCTCATGGTGGTGGCATCTCTTGTTGCAGAGCACGGGCTCTAGGCACGCGGGCTTCACTAGTTGTGGCACGCGGGCTCAGTAGTTGTGGTGCACGGGCTTAGTTGCTCCACCGCGTGTGGGATCTTCCCGGAACAGGGCTCGAACCTGTGTCCCCTGCATTGGCAGGTGGGTTCTTAACTACCGTACCACCAGGGAAGCCCATACAACTTCATCTTTAAAAGAAATAATATCTAGTAAAAGCATCTCTTTTGGAACAGAAAGATAAAGAGCCTCTGCTCTGTAGATGTCATTAGTTTAACTGTTACATTTGCACGTGGGGCTGGACTAATTTTGTCTACCCTCTCCATCAGCCTGAGAATTCCATGAGGGCAATGGCTGTGTCCAATAGATCTTATGTCCTCAGTGCCCAGCCAGAGTCTGACACAGAGAGGCAAGAGCACAGTCTGTAATTCGTTTGCCTGAGTTTAATCTAGACTGGAGGACTTTCTGACTCCAGGGAAGGTCCTTCACTTCTCTGCAGGGCTGTTTCTTCATCTGTAAAATGTAGATCATAGTAATACTTAAATCATGGGCTGGTGATGAGGATTAAGTAAGACCCAATGTGTTTAAAGCTGTGTATCTGGATAGGAAAGTTGTCAAGAAAGACTTTAGTTTTGTCTGTATTGTTTGACATTATAGCAAGAATGTTTCTGTGTATTATCTGTATAATTTTCTTTCTTTTTTTGGGGGGATGGGCTGAGCTACACGCGGAATTTGGGATCTTAGTTCCCCAACCAGGGATTGAACCCGTGCCCGGACTAATTTTGTCTACCCTCTCCATCAGCCTGAGAATTCCATGAGGGCAATGGCTGTGTCCAATAGATCTTATGTCCTCAGTGCCCAGCCAGAGTCTGACACAGAGAGGCAAGAGCACAGTCTGTAATTCGTTTGCCTGAGTTTAATCTAGACTGGAGGACTTTCTGACTCCAGGGAAGGTCCTTCACTTCTCTGCAGGGCTGTTTCTTCATCTGTAAAATGTAGATCATAGTAATACTTAAATCATGGGCTGGTGATGAGGATTAAGTAAGACCCAATGTGTTTAAAGCTGTGTATCTGGATAGGAAAGTTGTCAAGAAAGACTTTAGTTTTGTCTGTATTGTTTGACATTATAGCAAGAATGTTTCTGTGTATTATCTGTATAATTTTCTTTCTTTTTTTGGGGGGATGGGCTGAGCTACACGCGGAATTTGGGATCTTAGTTCCCCAACCAGGGATTGAACCCGTGCCCCCTGCAGTGGAAGCGCAGAGTCTTAACCACTGGACCACAAGGGAAGTCCCTATATAATTAAGAAAAATTTTATTGTGATAAAATACATATGATATTTAATGTCTTAGCCATTTTGAGTGCACAGTTCAGTGGTATTAAGTACATTCACCTCATTATGCAACTACCACACCATCCATTTCCATAACTTTTTCATCATCCCAAACTGAAACTCTGTACCCATTGAACAATGACTCCCTGTTCTCCCCTACCTCCGGCCTCTGGCACCCACCATTTTATTTTTTGTCTCTATGAACTTGACTGCTCTTCATACCTCATAGAAGTGGAATATTTATCTTTTTATGACTGACTTATTTCCCTTAACACAATGTCTTCAAGGTTCATTCATGTTGTATCAGGTGTCAGAATTTCCTTCCTTTTTAAGGCTGAATAACATTCCACTGTATGTATATACCACATTTTTTTTTAATCCTCTCCTCCATTGATAGACACTTGGGTTGTTTCCACGTTTTGCTTTTTATGAATAATGCTGCTATGAACTTTGGTGTACAAATATCGGTTTGAGGCCCTGGTTTCAATTCTTTGGGGTACATACCCAAAAGTAGAATTGCTGAATCATGTGGTAATTCCATGTTTAATTTTTTTAGGAAACACCATAATGTTTCTCATTTGTTTGTCAAATTTAGTTTATTCATGTTCAGGAAATTACAAAAGTAATTCATGCTTGATTTAACAAATAATACAAAGGTATATAAAGAAGTTTAACATCATGCACTCCACGTGTGATCAATGCTTCTGTTCGGTTTATATCTTTCCTCACTTCTCTTTCTCTATCTGTACAAAGACATATAAGCAGAGCTAGTTTTGATTGTGGTTCTTTTTTTTCTTTCTTTCCTCCAAAATGGGGATAATATAAACTCAAAAGCTCTCCAGTATCACTCCCACAAAATCTCTATGAGGTCTGTATTAAATATGGAAATTATTTTATAGTTGGTTATAAAACAGAGATCAAAATAACATCCATATGCTCATTAAAGTGGTAGCAGTAGGTGGGGGAGGAAACAACCACTAGAATTGTTGGAGCCAGACAAGGCCCCCCCCCCAAAAAAAAAATCAGAGAAAAATCGGAAAAAAAGGTCATAACCCAAAATAGTTTTCCAGGTAGCTCATCATTCATAGTATGTTACTCTGCAGATGGTAAATGCATTTTATTTTTATTTTTTTAAAATTATTATTTTTTTTTTTTGGTACACGGGCCTCTCACTGTTGTGGCCTCTACCATCGCGGAGCACAGGCTCCGCGGCCATGGCTCACGGGCCCAGCCGCTCCGCGGCACGTGGGATCTTCCCGGACCGGGGCACGAACCCGTGTCCCCTGCATCGGCAGGCAGACTCTCAACCGCTGCGCCACCAGGGAAGCCCGGTAAATGCATTTTAAATGAGGTCAGCAGAAAACAAAGTTCTCAGGTTTTTTTCTGCAAAAGTAAAAGTAGACATGAGATCTGCCACTCAAATTATGAAATGAAAAATGCCAGGAAATGTGAGAATAGGACTTACTTTTAGCAAAAGAAGTATGGTACAGTGACCACTGCAGTGAGGCTTTCTTGATCTCTTCTTTGAATTCACCAGCATCCAGCCTATTGTGTGGATGGCCTCTTCCCGTCTCCAGGAAGAGTGTCCAAGACCCCCAGCCCCTTATTCTATTCACACTTGTCTCCCACTTCTACTTCCCACTAACAGCACCTGGCTGCAATAAATCCATGAATGTTGTCACTTGCAGAATAAGTAAGTCTTTTTGATTACAAAAAAGTTTTATCTTTCCAGAAGCATATATACATATTTTAGAATTATTAGATCTGCCTTAAGTGTGTTGGTAATGTTTCTTTAGGCCCTACTATTATGAAGGAAACCTGCAACTATCATTCCTCAATTGAAAAGAGTAGGCTGCTGGGTTATATTAGATGTTTATACCTGTTGTGGTAGATAATCATTTAATATCTGTCAATAATTCAAATTCTGACTGTACTTATAATCCATTAGTGGATTTTTTTAGTGCGGAAACATGATCTGAAAGTTTTGATATTAGTATTTTTTATTTGATTTTTGCCCAATATCCTTTCCTTTATCTTGTAACCTGTGAAAAATTGATTTCCTCCCATTTTCCAAAAACAGGCCTAGATCCTCCAATCTGGTGTTTAATTCCACCTTCATCTTTGGCTCTTTCATTCACTCATTCAGTCAGTATTCACTGAGGGTCTTCTATGTGCCAGACATTGTATAGAACACAGGAGATAAAGCAATGAATAAAACAGACAAAACTCTTGCCTTGGGAAGCTTATGTTCTAACTTTATTCTTCTGGCTTGATTGGCTAGCTAATATATATTTTTTACTAACGTACTCCACTCTGCTCTTTAGGGACCTGATATAATTTTGAGCTTCTTCTTCCTGTGACTAGAAGCAGGCAAAAGCACTCCCCTGACCTCAGACAGCAGTCCTAGTTTTCAGCAGAGAATCTCTATCTAGCATCTTCTCCCACACAGTGTTGTCAGAAACCAATTATTCTGTTTCACACATGGTTTGTGTTTCTTTGATCTGGGATCTGTTGTCAGTTACAGTCCTGTTACTCAACCAGCGATTGCTCCTCATGTTCCTGCCTGGGTGACACCTACGATAGAGGATCGTGTCCCACAGATCCTCCCAGGACTGGCAGATACAGGAGTGGCGGAAGTGCAGGAATGGCAGGAGTGCCCGCTGTGGAAGGTCACTGGTCTCTAGGTAATCCACGATGACACTGCAGCTCAACCCCACTTGGAGGTCTGTCACGGCTGCTGCAATCACTACTATGTAATGCATGCCAGTGCTGGCCAAGGTGCAAACCTGGCTCTGCAGGAACAGGGACCAAGTGAGAGATGGGCAGTCCCCTCTGTCCTCACTGCCCTTCTTGAAAACTAGCGGGCTGTCCAATTGCACAAATCCACACTGGCAGCAGTTCTACCTCCAGCCCCTCAGCTTCAACCCAGTGATTCTATATTTCATGTTAAATTGCCTTAATAATTATAGGACCTTAAATTTTTCTTTCTTTTCTTAATCAGTTGTGTTTTCAAAACTAATTGCGAGGTAGTTTCAAGGAATTTTTTTTTTTTTTTTTTTTTGCTGTACGCGGGCCTCTCACTGTTGTGGCCTCTCCCGTTGCGGAGCACAGGCTCCGGATGCGCAGGCTCAGTGGCCATGGCTCACGGGCCCAGCCGCTCCGCGGCATGTGGGATCCTCCCGGACCGGGGCGCAAACCCGTGTCCCCTGCATCGGCAGGCAGATTCTCAACCACTGCGCCACCAGGGAAGCCCCCAAGGAATTTTTCAGTCTAACTTAAATTTTAAAATGTACTGGCCTAGAAGTGTTTATAATATTATTTTTTTAATGTCTGTAGGATCTGTAGTAATGTTCTTTTTAAATTCTTGTTATAGGTACTTTGTGTTTTCTCTTTTTGTCCCCTTAATCAGTCTTGTTAGGGGTTTATTGATTTTATTAATCTTTTCTAATAACCAACTTTTGGCTTCAATTAATTTCTTTATTTTATGTCTGCTTCTTATTTCAATGATTCTGCTTCTTTCTTAATTATTTCTGTTCTACTTTCTCTGCATTTACTTTGCTTGGTTTTTTTTCTTTTTCTTTTAGCTAGCTTCTTGAGATATAAATTAAGATAATAATTTCAACCTGTTTTCTCTTATAGTATGTGCATTTAGAGCTATAGATTTCCCTCTAAGCACCGCTACAACTGCATCCTACAAGTTTCCCGTTGCGGAGCACTGGCTCCGGACGCACAGGCTCAGTGGCCATGGCTCACAGGCCCAGCCACTCCGCGGAATGTGGGATCTTCCCGGACTGGGGCACGAACCCGTGTCCCCTGCATCGGCAGGCAGATTCTCAACCACTGCACCACTAAGGAAGCCCCCCTACAAGTTTTTAAAATAACAAATTGCTAACATTTATTCAGGTCATACTGTGTGCAAAGCACTGTATTGAAACCTTTACAAGCATTCTCTTTAAATTTTATATATTTTTATTGAACATAATTTACATATAGTAAAATTCACAGATCTAAAGGTATAGTTTAACAAATCTTTACCAATTATACATCAGTATTATCACCAGATCCAGATATGGATCATCTTTATCACTTCAGACATTTTCCTCTTGCTTCTTCCCAGTTATTACCCATGTCCAAAGGTAAACACTCTTCTGATTTCTATTACCATTGATTAGATGTGACTGTTCTTGACCTTCATATAAATCAAATCCAACAGTAGCCCAATAGTATGTACACCTTTGTGTCTGGCTTTTTTGCTCAACTCAGTGTTTTAGACATTAATCTGTGTTGTTGCATGTATGATTTTTTTTGAAAATGCCGTGTAATATTCCATTGTATGGATATACTACAATTTATTGATTCATTTTCCTGAAGACAGAAATTTAGTGGGTTTTTAAAAAGTTATTGGCTATAATAAATAAAACTGCTATGAAAATTCTTGCACATATTTTTAGGTGGACGTATACTCTCTTGGGCTTGTGTGGAATTGCTTGGTAATAGGATATGTGAATTTTTAGTCTTAATAGTTACTGCCAATGTTTCCAATACTTTAAATTGCAGTGTACTAAATAAATATTAGTTTTACTATTTTTCTCATTTCCTGACATATTTATAATTAACAGTATGGGAGATTTTAATGTTTTGTCAAGCATTTTTATTTTTATTTTTTTTTAAATTTTTTTATTTTTTGGTATGCAGGCCTCCCTCTGTTGTGGCCTCTCCCGTTGCGGAGCACAGGCCCCGGACGCGCATGTGGAATTGCTTGGTAATAGGATATGTGAATTTTTAGTCTTAATAGTTACTGCCAATGTTTCCAATACTTTAAATTGCAGTGTACTAAATAAATATTAGTTTTACTATTTTTCTCATTTCCTGACATATTTATAATTAACAGTATGGGAGATTTTAATGTTTTGTCAAGCATTTTTATTTTTATTTTTTTTTAAATTTTTTTATTTTTTGGTATGCAGGCCTCCCTCTGTTGTGGCCTCTCCCGTTGCGGAGCACAGGCTCCGGACGCGCAGGCTCATTGGCCATGGCTCACGGGCCCAGCCGCTCCGCGGCACGTGGGATCCTCCCAGACCGGGGCGCGAACCCGGTTCCCCTGCATCGGCAGGCGGACGCGCAACCACTGCGCCACCAGGGAAGCCCTGTCAAGCATTTTTAAAGGGCAGGAACTAATCAAAATTTTTCCCATTAAGTTTTCTCTTAAACTAATCAGATTAAGATTATTAAGCTCACTTTGAACGGTTTCAGCTTGTCCCACACTACTGTGCAAAGTGGAGACTGCCTGTATTTATCATAACATAATCACAAGAGTGATAGCCTGTTACCTTTGCCATGTTCTGTTGGCTAGAAACAAGCCACTGCTCTCACTCAAGGGGGACAGATCAGATTATATAAGGCTTAATTCCAGAGGACAGAGATCATGAGCCCATTTTAGAATCTTGCCTATAACATCTTAACAATATTGAGTTTTTCAACCATGAACATATGAACATGTTATATCCATTCATTTAGTAAGGACTTCTGTAGTTTGAGGCTTGGTTTTATTTGTTCATTCGTTTAGGACAATGTTTGTAGCTTTCAGAATAGAAGATTTGCACAATTTCTGTAAGAGTTACTCCTAGGTTTTAAACACTTTTGATGTGTTCACTAACTTAACCTATTAGTTTGCTTGTAGATTCTTTTAGATATTCTAAAAATACAATCATGTTATCTGCCAATTAGCACATTTTTACTTCTTCCTTTTCAATCTTTACATCTTTAGTTTCTTTTCATTGCCTTTTTGGAACAGCTAGGACCTCCAGTACAATGCTGAATAGAATGAGAGAAAAATCTTTGTTTTGTTCCTGTTGTTAGAGGGAAAGCACTCAATATTTTATCATTATGCATGATTTAACTGTAATTCTTTAAGGATGTCCTTCATCAGATTAAGAAACTTCCCCTTTTATATTAGTTTGCTGAATTTGATGTTGAATTTGATTAAATGCTTCTTCTGAATCGTGGAGATGATCATACAGTTTTCCCCCCTTATTCTGTTAACACAGCAAATTATGGTGATTGATTTATGGGTATTAAATGGATGTATACATTTGACCCTGCATGCCTAGAATAAAACCCATAAAAGGTATTATCCTTTTAATTTATTAGTGTATTTGCTTTGCAAATATTTTGCTAATAGAATGTTGGCATCTGTATTCATGAAGGACATAGGTCTGAAATGTTCCATTCTTGTAATTTTCTTTCCTTGTCAGTTTTTTTTTTTTTTTTTTATCCCCAGGATCTCTGAGTTTTACCCACCTAAACTCTTCATCACTCAATCTCTTTCTCCAGCTCCCTATCCCACCAACGCTACATAAATACTGACACCTACTGTGTCAGCTAGGTATTCATGTTTTTTTTTTTTTTTTTTTTTTGCGGTACGCGGGCCTCTCACTGCTGTGGCCTCTCCCGTTGCGGAGCACAGGCTCCGGACGCGCAGGCTCAGCGGCCATGGCTCACGGGCCCAGCCGCTCCGCGGCATGTGGGATCCTCCCAGACCGGGTCGCGAACCCGGTTCCCCTGCATCGGCAGGCGGACGCGCAACCGCTGCGCCACCAGGGAAGCCCCCTTGTCAGTTTTTGATATCAGGATTATGCTGGCCTCTTCAATGAGGTGAGAAGTTTCCTTTTTCCTTTATTTTTGAAAGAGTTTGTATGTGGTTTATATTATATCTTCCTTTGATGTTTGGTAGAATTTACCAATGAAATCATCTGGGCCTAGAATTTTCTTTGTAGGAAGGTTCTTAATTATTAATTTAATTTCACTAACACCTATGACTATTCAGGTATTTTATTTACTCTTATGTCAGGTTTAGCTTCAAAATGATATAGTATTTTATTTGTTCAGTTAAAAACTATTCTATTTTCCACTGTAATTTCCTCTTTGATCCATCGATTATTTAGAAGTTCCTATTTAATTTTTAAATAGTTGGAAATTTTTACTTTTTCCGTTCTTGATTTTTTTTTTTTTTTTTTGCGGTACGCGGGCCTTTCACTGTTGTGGTCCCTCCCGTTACGGAGCACAGGCTCCGGACGCGCAGGCTCAGCGGCCATGGCTCACGGGCCCAGCCGCTCCGCGGCATGTGGGATCTTCCCGGACCGGGGCACGAACCCGCGTCCCCTGCATCGGCAGGCGGACTCTCAACCACTGCGCCACCAGGGAAGCCCCGTTATTGATTTTTTAATTCAATTCCATTGTGGTTACAGAACATCTTTTGTATGATTTAAATCCACAAAAATATGCTGTTTTGTTTTACGGTCCAGCATATACTCTATCTTAGTTCCATGTGTGCTTGCAAGGAAGTTGTATTCTGCAGTTGTTATCATATTCTGTATATGTCATTTAGATCAAAAGGATTAATAGTAGAGTTCAGAACTTCTGTATCCTTACTAATTTTTTGTCTCTCTATTCTTAAGTTATTGAGAGGAGTGTTAAAATCTCCAACTGTGATTGTTGGTTTGTCTCTTCCTTCTTTTAGTTCTGTCAAACATTGTTTCATGGATTTTAAAGCTCTGATATTAGGTACATACACATTTATAATTGTCTCTTAATGAATTCACCATTATAATAAAATGTCATTGTTTATCTCTGATAGTTCTCCTTGTCTTGAATATGAATATAACCAGTCCAGCTTTCTGTCCTTACTGTTTCTTACAGTTTGTGTGATATATCTCTTTTCATCCTTTTACTTTCAACTTATCTGTGCTCTTATATTTAAAGTGTGTCTCTTGGGCTTCCCTGGTGGCGCAGTGTTTAAGAATCTGCCTGCCAATGCAGGGGACATGGGTTCGAGTCCTGGTCCAGGAAGATCCCACATGCCACGGAGCAACTAAGCCCATGCACCACAACTACTGAGCCTGTGCTCTAGAGCCCGCAAACCACAACTACTGAGCCCATGTGCCACGACTACTGAAGCCCACACGCCTAGAGCCTGTACTCCACAACAAGAGAAGCCACCACAATGAGAAGCCCATGCACCACAACGGAGTAGCCCCCGATCGCCGCAACTAGAGAAAGCCCGCACGCAGCAACGAAGACCCAACGCAGCCAATAAATAAATAAATAAATAAATAAATAAAGTGTGTCTCTTACATACGTAAAGTTGGGTCATTTAAACAAACTAATCAGAAATCTCTGTTTTTACTGTAGTGTTCAGTCCTTTTGTATTTAGGTGGTAACTGACAAGTTTGGGTTTAAGTCTGTTGAATTGCCTTTTGCTTTCAATTTGTTCCATCTGGTGTTTATTCCCTTTTCCTCCTTTTCCACCATTAAAAAAATTAAGCAAAGGGAGAATTGGCAATGCTTCAATCATAATTGGAGGTTTTAACATTCCTCCCTCACCAATTGATAGAACTAGACATAAAATCAACAAAGATATAGAAAATCTGAACAACACTATTAACACTTTGACTTAACTGATATTTGCAAGACGCTGCACCACAAAATAGCTGACTACTTTCAAGTGTATGTGGTACACCAGATGCTAAGCAATAAAATTAAGAGGATTGAAATTATACATAGTATATTCTCTGGTCACAGTGGAATTAAATCAGAGCTAAATAACAATAACTAGAAAAACCTGTAATGTTTGGAAACTAAAAACACTTCTATATAATCCATGAGTCAAAGAAAAAAATCACAAGGGAAATTGGAAAATATTTTAATCTAATGATAAAGAAAATAAAAGACATAAAATTTTGTGAGATGCAGCTAAATAAGACAAAAATTTATAGCTTTAAATGCTTTTATTAGAAAGAAGAAAAATCTAAAGCCAATGATCTGTGTCCCTACCTCAAGAAATTGTATAACGAAGTACAAAGTGGAACATAAAGTAAGTAGAAAGAAGGAAATCATAAAGACAAGTGTAGTAATTAATGAAACAGAACATAGACCAACAATAGTGAAAAATCAGTGAAACCAAAAACTGGTTCTTTTAAAATGTCAGTAAAATTGATAAGCTTTTAGCTAAACTGACAAAGGAAAAAAAAAGAAAGAAGACATAAAATATTAATATTAGGAATGAAAAAGGGGACATCACAATAGTCTGTACAGATATTAAAAGAATAGTAAGGGAATAGAATATTATGAACAACCTTATGCCAAAAAATTGGACAATCTAGATGAAATGGACCAGTTCTCTCAAAGACAAAAACTACCTAAACTGGTACAAAAAGAAACAGGAAGTTTGGATAGCCCTATATTAATTTCAAAAATTGAATTTGTAATTTAAAATTTGCCACAAAGGAAACTCCAGCCCTAGAAGCCTTCACTTATGGATTCTATGAAACATTTTACAAATAAAAACCAATCCTGTACAAACTCCTTTAAAAAATAGGGAAGTATGGAATACTTCCCAATTCATTTTACAAAGCCAGTATTACCTTAATTCCAAAAGCAGATGAAGATATTATTAAAAAAGGCCAATATTCCTCATGAATATAGATGTAAATTTAAGTAAAATTAAATTTAATACTCATGTATGTATGTATCTCTAACCTTCTAACTGTAAATATGTATTGAAAGATACTTGGGATGATGTTTACCTAATATTAATGATGATTGTTTCTGGTTGGTGGTTAAAGAAAAATTGTGTGGTTTTGCTTTTCTGCATTGTTTGAATTTGTTTTAACAAACATGATTATGCAGTGAAATAATTATTATTTTTAAGAAACAGTAAGTAAGGGCTTCCCTGGTGGTGCAGTGGTTGAGAATCTGCCTGCTAACGCAGGGGACACGGGTTCGAGCCCTGGTCTGGGAGGATCCCACATGCCACGGAGCAACTGGGCCCGTGAGCCACAACTACTGAGCCTGCGCATCTGGAGCCTGTGCTCCGCAACAAGAGAGGCCACGACAGTGAGAGGCCCGCACACCGCGATGAAGAGTGGCCCCCACTTGCCGCAACTAGAGAAAACCCTCACACAGAAACGAAGACCCAACACAGCTAAAAATAAATAAATAAATTTTAAAAAACACAAAAAACAGTAAGCAAATATGTTCTATTACTAGTTCAGGTTATGGGAATATGAATGATTTGTGGTTTTGTTTGTACTTTTCTGAATTTTTAAAATAAAAATAGATACTAGTTTTTGGTTTTCAGTACACAGTTTTTAAAATTTTAGGTGGTTTCTTTCTATTCCTAATTTATCCAGTGTTTTCTGTTGGGAAAGTGCACTGAATTTTATCTAACGTCTTCCTGGCATCTACAGATATGACCACATGATTTTTAAATTATCCTCTTACTGAGCCACACACTTGCAGTGTGGAACCAGTTTATTGTATAAATGTCTACTTAGTAAGGTACAAGCAGAAAGCAAACTTCTTCTATCATCCTTCAAGCCCACTCGCTGGGTGTGCTCCTCCTTGCTCTGGATGAAATCTTGGACAGCTTTCAGCTTTTCTAATTATTTTTAGTCTAAGAACAGTTTCATTTTAGTAATAAAAAAGCCCTATTCAATCCAATATTTAAAACTCCAACCTTTTATCTAATTTAAATTTCTCCTCTCCTTTAGCTCTGCCTCTGACTGGGAAATCTGAGATGGGGACAGGGGTTTCACCTCTTTCCTAAGTGCTGTTTTGGGAGCTGTATTATTCTGGGTTCTTCAGAGAAACAGAACCAATAGGATATCTACATCTATATCGAAATAAATTTTTATGAGGAATTGACTCACATAATTCTGGAAGCTGAGAAGTTCCCGCATCTGGGTCTATAAGATGGAAACCCAGGAGAGCTGGTGGCCTGACTCCGTCTGGGTCCAAAGGCCTGAGAAGCAGGGGAACCGATGGTGTAATTCCTAATCTGAGGGCAGGAGAAGACATTATCTCAGCTCAGCAATCAGGCAGAGAGAGTGAATTATCCCTTCCTCTATCTTTTTCTATTCAGGTCCTCAGTGGACTGGCTGATGCCCACCCACACTGGGGAGGGCCATCCTCTTTACTCAGTACACCGACCCAGGTGCTGATCTCATCCACAAACATGCTCACATACACACCCAGAATGATGTTGGACCAAATATCTGGG
The DNA here is from genome assembly GCF_002837175.3 of Physeter macrocephalus. NCBI lineage: Eukaryota > Metazoa > Chordata > Mammalia > Artiodactyla > Physeteridae > Physeter > Physeter macrocephalus. Next base: position 29,892,841 of record NC_041214.2, read on the forward strand.
TACCCCATGGTCCAGTCAAGTTGACATGTAGAGTTAACCATCACAGGGGCCCTCTGGGAGAGAGCAGAGTTGAGGAGTGAGAAGGTCCTACTAGTTTGGTACTCTGTCACCTGGTGTTGGTGCCCTTGGGGTGTGTTGCTCTTGCAGTTACTGAGGAGGGCTTTGCTTCCCCAACACTGAGCCTCTCTCCTGTGGAAACTTTGATCCAGGCAATACCTCTTCGAGTTGGCAGTGTCAACCTCTTCCCTCAGTCCCCTGGCTGTCCTTTTGCCTAGTGTGGGGAATCTCTACTAAGTACCACTCTTTCCCTAGGGTCCACCTCTGGCCCACAGGAAATATGCACATGCCACTGCTGAAGGCCTGAAGGTCTGAAGTGCAGGCCTCTTTTTTTTTTTTTTTGCATTTCTTTTTTGGTTTTTTTTTGAATTTTTGAATTTTATTTTTTTTTTTACAACAGGCTCTTATTTGTTATCCATTTTATACATATTGGTGCATATATGTCAATCCCAATCTCCCAATTCATCACACCACTACCACTCCCCCTCCCCTTTCCCCCCTT
>NC_041214.2:29893705-29956014 GCF_002837175.3 Physeter macrocephalus
CCATTTTTCTAGATTCCACATATATGCGTTAATATACGATATTTGTTTTTCTCTTTCTGACTTACTTCACTCTGTATGACAGTCTCTAGATCCACCCACGTCTCTACAAATGACCCAATTTCGTTCCTGTTTATGGCTGAGTAATATTCTATTGTAAATATGTACCACATCTTTATCCATTCGTCTTTCTTAAGACAGTCCTCACCCATAGTGTGCTATCAGACAAGGGCAGCTCCAGCCAGTCTCTGACCTTGAGTCTTTATTGGGTTTTGTGTCCCTCAGGTTTCAGGAGCCCCTCCTTCGACTTGAGGTGGGGGAGGGTACGCTCATTGGCACCACTTGCTTCCCGAATACTTCCTCACTCCTCCTCCTCCTCAGCCCCTCAAGCAACCTCATGGAGGTTCTCATGGGCTGGCAGAGGTCAGGTGACTCCCTCAAGAAAGGGAGGTACTTGCCAGCTCTGTTCTTGCTCTTGGCCTGCCGGGTTCTGCCAAAACTCAGACATCAGGAAGCGCTGCCTTTACAGCCCCGCACACTGGACTAAAGCCTGCTGATCACGGCACAGTGTGCTTTTCATACCTGGCCTGATTTATAATATACTTTAACGTCTGCCCTTATTTCATACACGAAATTTCTCATTTATTGTTTTCTACGTGCTTTACCAGACTTTGACACGAAGGTATTTCTAGCTTTACAAAATTACTCAGGGGCTTTTCCATATAGTTTTGCATAGTTTGAGTAACAAGGAAATTGTTTCTTTTGGTTAAGTAAACTTAGCTGTAAAACGGTCTTGGCATGGTGCCGTTTTTTTTGTTGTTTTAAATTAATTAATTTATTTATATTTGGCTGCATTGGGTCTTCGTTGCTGTGTGCGGGCTTTCTTTAGTTGAGGTGAGCGGGGGGGTACTCTGCTGTGATGCGCGGGCTTCTCATTGCGGTGGCTTCTCTTGTTGCAGAGCACAGGCTCTAGGCATGCAGGCTCAGTAGTTGTGACTCACAGGCTCTAGAGCGCAGGCTCAGTAGTTGTGGCGCACGGGCTTTGTTGCTCCGCGGCATGTGGGATCTTCCCGGACCAGGGCTCAAACCCATGTCCCCTGCATTAGCAGGCGGATTCTTAACCACTGTGCCACCAGGGAAGTCCCAGGTGCCGGTTTTCTTTGTTTTTTTTTTTTTTTTTTTTTTTTGGCCGTGCCAGGCGGCATGCGTGATCTTAGTTCCCCAACCAGGGATCGAACCCACGCCCCGTGCAATGGAAGTGTGGCGTGTTATCCACTGGACCACCAGGGAAGTCCCATGGTGCCTTTTAAAAAGTGATAAATCTTTAACAATGTTTCCAAGTTTTTCTATTGTTACTATCTTCTTCACATTTTCTACCTCTCTCTGGGTCATATTTGGCAATATACTCTGTGTTAGAAAATCATTCCTTTTCCTTGTAGGCTTTCACATTTATTGCCATAAAGTAGCATATAATGTTCTTGTGTTAGTCTCCTAGGGCTGCGCTAACAAATTACCACAAACTGGTGGCTTAAAACAACAGAAATTCATTCTCTCCTAGTTCTGGAGGCCAGAAGTCTGAAATCAAGGTGTTGATGGGATTGGTTCCTCTGGAGGCTCTGAGGGAGAGTCTGTTCCATGCCTTCTCCTAGCTTCTGGAGGCTCTCAGCAATCCACGGCATTCCTAGGCTTGTAGCTGCACCCCTCCAATCTCTGCCTTCGTCTTAACATGGCCTCCCCTGTGTGTCTCTGATCTTGTCTCCTTTTCCTTATGAGGACACCAGATATTGAATTTAGGGGTCACCCTAAACCCAGGATAATCTCATCACTATAGCTTTCACTTAATTACATCTGCAAAGACCCTAATTTCAAATAAAGTCACATTCACGGGTACTGGGGTTTAAGACTTGGGCATATCTTTTTTGGGCCACTATTCAACCCACTACTCTTCTATTTATAGAATCATGAGAACTGGGTTGAGGGTTTCTGAGGAACAAACACATTTCTTTGTAATTAAAATTTAAAAATCTTTATTTTCCGTTGCCTTCCAGCATCAGTAAGAGAGCCTTGTTTACACGATGCCATCAGGTCCATTTTCACAGGAAATAAGTCTCTCTCTTCTCTCTCACCATACACGTGGAGGATTTGGATGGCAACGCTGAGTTCTGTGAAATTCCTATCTTAGAGGTGACCAAGAGGGAAAGGAATGAACCGTTCACACTTTCTGGGAAAAGTTTGTCTATTTGAGTTTCTTTAGCTTCCTAAAGAATGCGGGAATGAGAGGTACAGACCCATTCCTCCGGTACCACGCTGTTCCGTTCTCAGGCCTGGCACTTCCCGAGGGTCGGGGCTCCCATAACATCATGGGGTGAGGGGATGGGTAAGAGAAGGACCAGCATCTCTTCCCCCTTCACTCTGTCAATGTCTCAGTGCAACCTCCCGTTGCCTCAGAGCAGAAAAGTAGTGCAGTTGCTAGGAACAAGAGAGATCATGAACTCTGATAATCTGTGAAGTCGGCTGTCACAAGTCAGGGTTCTATGTGCTAAGCAACTGTCATGAAAACATTACACATTTTCATCAAGATTAAAAAAGAAAACCACGATAGCTTTGAGCACCATCATATGGGAAAGTACCTATCACAACCCTGTCAGGTGGTACACCGCACAAACTACTAACCACACCACTGACAAAACACTTCAGCCCCTTGGCAATCATAACGTAGACCTACCGGAGCTCTGGAGAGGGATTCCTGCTGCGGTGGAAGAGGGGAGAATGCCGGCCAGCGTGTCTCAAATTTCCCAGTACAGCAGAATCACCTGGAGGGCTTGATAACCACGGGTTGCTGACCCCACCCCAGAGTCTCTGATTCAGTGGGTCTGGGGCGGGGAGAATTTGCATTTCTTACAAGTTCCCAGGTGATGTGTAGCTGTTGAGAACCACCGGCCCAAGTGGGGCTTTGGAATCTGCCCTGTTAATAAGCTCCAGCTATGATTGAGGCAGAGACCCTCACAGAACGTTTTGGTAAGTGCTGGTTGCACAGTGAACAGGCCAGAGGCCAGGGACTTGGGGTCTCCCAAGGTGGGTGTGTAGACCCAGAGGGGTTCATCTAACAGTTCCTAAGAGGGTTCTCCAGCCTGGACCTGTGTGAACCATTTGCCAAATGTACGGTGAACTTGCTACACTCCAGACCCGGGGTCCCCAGGGTGTACGTTAAGCTGCATACAAGCAGGCCTTCTAGAGGGCAGGAAGTCCCAGAGGGCAGGGTGAGAGCTGGGGCAGGCGGTAGAGGGGTCTGACTTTTGATATCCTAGGACTCCTACGGGGAGCTGAGCCGGAGGCCTTCGGGTACAAACCCCGTGAGGCTGGAAAGAGACCCATCCGCTCTGCGATGGTGCCACCTGGTGGACAAGAGGGGCAGTGGCCCAGCTTCCCCGGCGTTCCCAGAGCAGGCCAGGGGAACCTCCAATGGGGATAACACATACCCACTTAGTAGCAGTGCTGCTACTACTACGAAAATAATGCTGGTAGTGCCAAGAACAGCAGCTATGAAGTATCGAGAACATTCTCTGTATATGCCAGACACAGCATTCTAACCTCTTTGAATGCATTGACTCATTGAATCCCCACGACAATAGAGGTAAATACTCATATGAGCCTGTTTTTCAGATGACAGAACCCAGTCCCAGAGAGCTGGAATAACTTGCCGAGGCCACGTCGGTAGTGAGGCAGTGTCCTCTGACCCCAGTTTGGAGCTCGCATGGAGGACACACTTGAGGACCTGGCTTTGCCACTCAGGCCTGTGAGAACTGGAGAGTGTTGTTTACCATCGCTGAAGCTCAGGTTCCTCTCCTGAGAGGAGCTGTGTGTCCTCCTCCTAGGGACGCAGTGAGGGGTGGTGTGGTGAAAGCGCTCAGCTCTGTGCAGCCCGGGGGCACCATTCACACAAATGCCATGGCAGTGGTGCCTCACACTGGATAGCCCCGGCCCTGCCCGGCACAGAGCAAGCCTTCATCAAGTGGCCTTTCAGCTCTTTGCCCGACAGAAAGTGGCATCTCTGTCAATAAATCCCATCTCCCTCCCCAAACTTTGATGCTATTTACACCTACCCCACCTCTCCCCTGAGCCCCAGCGAAAATGTGTGTCACTTCTGAAGAACTTCCTTGCAGAGGTGAATGACAAGGGAGAGAGATTAACCCTGTTTCAGCTTCAGACAGAGGAAATCTGGCCCTTATTGGACCCAGGAACCAGCAGTGGCCAGAGAGCCTGGCCGGGTGACACCTCCTCCCTCGCCCAGGGGTAGAGCATCTCTCACACCCTCACTACCACCCAGTGCAGGACAAAGGGCCTGTCCTTCCCCTGGCTCCTGCCTGGACTTGCTGTCTAGGTTGGGGGCCACTGGTGACCTCGGCGGAGCTGAGTGAATGGGCTGTAGGAGGGGTGTGGTCAGAGGAAACACGGATCTCATTGGCCTAGGAGGCCCGAGTGAAGGGAGGGTTTGTGGAACGACTGAAGCTAGGAGGCCCTGAAGCTGGGCTGGGAAAGGAGACGGCAGTCGGGCTGAGCGTGTCTTGGCTCTGTCCCCTTTCCTTAGGAAACCTGTTGTGGCAGAGGCCTTGAACTTAGCACGGGGGAAAGTCGCGAGTGAGAGGGTGCACAGGGAGCTTCGGAGCAGCCTCACCCCCTCCCAGCTCACTGCTCTGTAAAGGAAATTCCCTCCGGAACTCTGGGGTCAACAAAAAGATTACCTTTCAGACACAGGCTTTTTGTTGGGACAACTGGCTTAACACAAAGCTAAACCTATTTTACATGTAACCCCAGAATACATTTCCAATGAAGTAAAGTTTAAGTTAATAATAGCTAACGATGACAGAGCACCTACTCTGTGCCAGTTATCGATTCTAGAGCTTTGCATGAATTAGGTCATTTGATCTTCACTACAATGGTATGAGGTATGGGTGATTCCATTTTATTATTTAATGGATAGGAAGTCATCTGGAAAAAGGGTGTAAATATAAAGGTATTAGAAGAAAATAATATTTGGATGAGAAAGGACCCTGTTAGTCTTACACCAAAGGCAAAAAACCATAAGAGAGAAAATGATAGTTTTAAACATTTAAAATTAAAAATATCTATAGTGTAAAAACACATCATAAATAAGATTAAAAGATTAATTAGATGCTAGGAAAATTTCTGCAATAAATATGACATAGAAGTGGTCAATAATACATAAAAACTAATAAATAAGGAAAATGAAATTTCCAATAGAAAATCGAAGAGATGGCCTAAATAGGCAATTTATAAGGAATAAAACTTGACAAGCTTTAAAGCGTCCAGTCTTACTGGTGGTCAAAGAAATGAAAATAAAATAGAGATCGGATGCCATTTTCTTCACGTTTCCATTAAGCAAAGATTTCAAAAAAGATGATAACATCCAGGGATGGTGAAAATAAAGGAAATGTACATTTCTTATGCTGGTTCACACATTTTCTCTTTAATAGCTGGGTGATACTCTCCATCATGTGGGTATAGCATTATTTATTTAATCATTCCCAATTATTGTTCACTTAGATCATTTCCAATTTTTTTGTCCTATGAATGCAAAGATCATCTTTGTTCATCTTTCATTGCAACTTTGATGCTTTCTTTGGGAAAGGATTCCAGGAGTGGAATTTTTAGGGTAGGGGGTTTTAAACCTCTTGATGCTGGATGCCAGATTGCTTCCCATGGAGGCAGACTATGTTCTGCCTGACAAGGGGAGCTGGGTAAAGAGCAGAGCTCAGAGTAGCTCTGGAACAGGAGAGGAGAGGACAACAGGCAGAGTGATTGGAGTCTGGAAGCTGCCCTTCAGGTGAAGAGCTTCGGGGCGGGGGAGGGAGGCAGACCGGGGAGAGGTGGGAGGGCAGGAGCTGAGGCCAGAGGATGGGGGTGTAGGACAGAGCCTTCTAGGCTGGCCCTCCAAGGGAGGACGGCTGATTCCCAGCCCTGGACCTGCCCCACGAGTGAGGCAGTGGGGCCCCATGGGACAGGTTGGCCTGGATTCTAGCACCTCACTTACTGGGGCTGTCACCCAGCCCCTCCGAGTCTTAAGTGAGGTGACCCAGGCAAAGCACAGTGACTGCTAGGTGGTCAATAAATGGTGGCTGTAGTTACGAGTAGGCACTCCAAAGGCATTTACTGATTTGATTCTGGGATCTGGGCTAACATTTAAATAAGAGATTCTATGTGCCAGCCATTATTCTGAAGAGTGTATACATCTAATTCAAACCTAAAAATTTGACAAATGAGGAAATCGAGGCATAGAGCGGTCAGGCACCTTGCCTAAGTCATCGGCCTGGGGCACAGCCGGGCTAGACCCGGGCAGCCGTGCCCTGGGCACCACCTCAGGCAGCTCTGCACACCAGTAACGCCAGCCGCAGAGAAGGAACAAAAGTCTGGACTCTTGGGGGGCTGGTGGGGGCAGGGGAGGAGTTGTTCTGGTGCCCTGCGTCAAGGGCTCCTCCAGGCTGCCTTCAAGTAGGGCTGAGGAGGGGTCCCAGGGGGCCCCTGGCTGCAGGCTGCTCCCACGGGCTGGAAGCCAGAGGTCCCAGACTACACTTGAGGCCCCTGGGGTTGCACCCACTCTGCTAAGTGCTGGCTGGCCTTGCTCAGAAAAACTACGCTGGAAAAAGGCAGCAGATGGGCTAGACGGTGCCCCTGGGAGGAGGCCCGCTGCAGAAGCTCTGGAAAATGACAGCGCTCTAGGTTCAAAATGCCTCTGCTGAGTCACTCGGGGGAAGCTGATCTGCATTCAGCTCACTTGGAAGAAGGCGGGGATGTGGGAGATGCAGCGAAAGATTTGCCTCAAACAGGTTAAAATTTAAAAAGGGTGGGGTGGCTGGTGGGACCCGCTCAGCCTCAGCGAGGCAGGGGTGGTGGTAGACGGAGCACAGTCTTGGGAGCCAGACAGATCTGCGGGCAAGGCCGGGCCCTGTCAGCCCTGGCCGTCCCTGGACCTCGGTTTCCCTTGCTGTGAACAAGTGTCCTACCACCTACGTCACGGGGTGAGATAATACACACAAGTAACCGAGTGCCTGGCTTACCGTAAGCTCCACGAAACGTTCGCCGGTGACGAGCGTGTGCGGTCCAAGTACCCTGTGTGGACCAAGTAACATGGATTAGCTGATTCAGGGTTCTCAGTATCACTTCCCAGGGACTTGGGAGAAGCCCAAATGCTCGGGCCCCATCCCAGACCTGCTGAATCAGAAAATCCTGTGTCTTACCCAGCCTCCCAGGTGACTCTGATGGGTGCTAACGTTTGAGAACGGCCACCTAATTGATAATTATTAGTATTATTGTTATAGAACAAGGTGAAATTTTTCATTCTTACTAATAGGGGGAACCAGCTGTCCCGGTTTGCCTGGGTCTGTCCTGGGTTTAGCACTGCAAGTCTCACATCCCAGGAAACTCCTCTGTCAGAGGCAAACGGGAACCTTGGTCCCCCAGTTGGAACCACATTGTACCCTAGGAAGGGGTTACGGGATTGTGGTGAAAGAAACCGAACCAGGTGAGGGGGGAGATAACCCGAGGGGCGGGTGTTCAGCGGACTGGGGAGGCCGCTGCTGGGACAAGCGTGGGTGGGAGGGGGTCTGGCGAGGTATGGGTTGAAGGCCAGCTGAGAGGCCCTGACAGCAGAGGGGCCATCCCTGGCACCCCAAGTCCTCTGCGAAGCTCAGGGATGGCTCCTGAGAGTGGGCTTCCTTTGTGGAAACTGAGGCAGAGGCTGAACTTCAGAGTGGGGGGGGTCTGTGGGACGGAGTCAGAGGTAGAAGCCTCTGCAGGACCCTGACCCTCAGGAACTATCTGAGTCTGCAGCTGCCCTGGGGCTGCCATAGGCCGGGGACTGGGGGCGAAAGAGGGAAGTAGGAACCTATCTGACTTAGGTTTGAAGGCATGGATATCTGCTGATATCTGAAATAACTATTAATCCATTTAATAAACATTCAGCATTAACATTGCAGCACCAGGCCCTCCCCTGGACCTGGGGACATACACATCATTGTAGATTGGACCAGACCAGTCAACAAGTTAAGCCAGGCTCCCAGAGGCTTGTAGTCAAGTGTTCATTTACAAAGGGCTGGGCTCCTCCACGCAGCTGTTTCTTTTATTAACCAGTTTTCACCGAGAAGCCATAGGATTCGAGGGACCATCATACGATGTAACGCAGCTGGTTGTCTCCGCCCTGGCCATACAGCCGAATCCCCTGGGGAGCTCTGACCCACGCCCACTGCATCAGATCCTCTGGGGGTGTGGTCTGGGCAGCGAGATTCCTTCCAAAACTCCCGAAGTGATGCTAACACTAACACACAGCCCTTTGCAAACCACTGGTTACAAATTTGAGATGATGGCATCGGACATCAAGTGCCTTTGCTACACGCCTCGCATCCCTCCTCTGCACCTGGCTCCCAGCTCCCACTCCCGCCCGGGGTGGGTGGCTAAGTGCTCCCAGGCCATCACTGCATCCTGAATTTCCTCTCCCCTTTGCCAATTCTGGCCCAGGGTGCTGGGGCCTGAGCGGCAGGTGGTGGTAACCCCGGTGGGAGGAGGTGGGAGACTCGTGTGTGGGTCACACACTTAGTCATGTGGGGGACGGGGAGAAGGGCTGAGGCCGCCCCCTCCCTCAGGATGTTGTGGGAGCCATGCACGGACGTGTGAAGCATGCTGTCAGAGCTGCTTAGAAGATGGACCTTTGCTCATTTCATTTCCTCTCCCCACTCTCAGTGGCCTTGAAACTACCAGAAGGGCCCGCAGACAGAAAAAGAGGTTCAAGGGGCCGGTTTATTTTCTCACTGGGTAACATGGTGGTAAGGTGGGAGTCTGATAAAAACGGTTGTCTCCCCAGAAGAATGCACGCGTACATACAATTTTGCATACGATTTTGAGGAGGGGTCGAGAGGGGGTCAGCTACCGCACCTGTCACCTCACGGAGCCAAGGTTAATAACCTCTGTACTAGTGTCCCTGGGCTCCAGACCTTAAGGGACCCTTGTTAATCAGACACAGGAAGGAGAGGGGAAGGATCTGGGCAACTTCGCTCAGAGAGCCGGCTGCTGTCTTGCAGATGAGAACAAAACAAGGGCTGGGCCTCACTTCAGAATTTCTGACTCAGTAGGTCTGAGATGGGCCCGGATCATTTGCATTTCTAACAAGTTCCCAGGTGATGCTGAAGCTGCCGGTCTGGGGACCCAACTTTGTGAACCACCTGCCCGATTATTTTATCACCCCAGGTGCGGGTCCCATGAATGCGTAGGAAGCTGGTTTGAGTCAGAGTTTGAGGTTTCCCACATCATCGCCAGGATGTACGTTCTACTGAAAGCATCCATCAGTTCTTGGCTGGTAGGAACTCAGTTTTCTTTTCTTATGTTTAAAATTTCACATTAGCATGATAGTGCGCTATTTGGCACGGTGGTGGAGCTCTGCAAAGTGAAAAGCCTTGTGGGATGAGAGTATCCCTAGCTGGCATAGAACATCCACCTTTAGAGAGAGCTCCAAGAACACAGAGCCTTTATGGGTTCTCAGCTCGGATTCGGAGCCCTTTGCATTGAATGTGGTTGTCCACATTTTCAGAAAAACGCTAGAGAGTTTGAGAAGCAAACTGGGATCCAATTTGCCTTTGTGTAAACACTTCCCTTAATTAAGGAAACCACTTGCTGGCTGGGGGATACTTCTGAGTTCGCTGCCTGGCCAGGCAGAATCTTGCGGCTGTTCCAGGCAGAGGAGCAAACTCTAATTGCTGAGTTGAAAGCAGATGAGGCTGCCCCTGGGTGAACGTGGTTGAACTGGGTCCTGAGGCACAGTGAGTCTGATCTCGGGCGGCCTCGGCCTGCAGTGGCTTGAAGCGGTATTTCAGTTCCCCGGCCAGAGATTGAAGTCAGGCAGCAGCAGTGAGAGCGCTGAATCCTAGCCACTAGACCACCGGAGACAGAAATGAATTTCCACAAAGAGACGGAAAGTAGTGAAACAAAAAAAGTGTTTATTAGGAGTAAAAAGAGTAAGTAGTGTAGTGTGAATAGACTCACATGGGCGGGCTCAGAGGGAGAGTCGTGCCCTCGTGGTAGTTTGAATCACCTGTATGGGGCATTTCTTCCGGGTTTCCTCTGGCCAATCATCTTGCCTTGCCTGGCTCTGAGTCCGTATTGGGTTTAATCTCAGGGTCCTCCCCTGTGTGCTCATCGCTTAGCCAAGATGGATTCTAGCGAAGAGAGCTATGGGTAGGTTGACACCACCTACTATGGGGTGGCGCCCCATCCCTTCTTGGCCCCTGAGGAGCCCTTCCGCACACGTGTAGTCGGGAGGTCTCCTTGACCTCAGAATGAGGGGTACGTGGTCTCTTTTTCTCTTCTCTGGGCAGGGCTCAGCTCCTCCTTGCTCCCACCATTATCTTTACCTTGGAGTGTCTGTCCACAGGGGACAGACTTCAGCTGCTCAGTCTGGGGCGCATCTATCTCCTGCCTCAGGTCCAGGCTAGATTTCATTCCAATGCTGGGTTGATGTCGTAGGGCAGTGATACTCAGATTTTACTGCACATGTGAATTACCTGGGCATCTTGTTAAAATGCAGGTTTTGATTGAGTAGGTCAGGACGGGACTAAAGGAGACAGGACTAAAGGAGATCTATCAGAAGACCCTTTGCTCTGCTCACCACCACCCAGCACCCAGCCCAATGCCTGGCACGTGGTGGTGCCCAGGAAATCTGCATAGGAGGGATGAATGGGCAGGCAGCCACACCACCCCTCCCTACTCTAGTCTGCAGTCAGGCCTTCTCTGCCCCCAGCACAGAGGGTGTGAGAAGCACCCCTAGCCTCCAAGTTTACATGCTTCAGCTGTCATCACCCAAAGAAGTACCAAGAGAGGGCTTTGGTCCTCTATTCCCTGGGAAAAAGACCCAAAGAGGCTCAGCTTGGCCAACTACCCATCAGTTTCAATCAAAAGAGAAATGTAATCACATTATACGAAAGACTGTGATCTTGCAGATGGGGGCAGGGGGCAGTTTTCATGAAAAGCAACATCAGACAATCCAATCGGTGTCCTTTACAAAGAGCATCATTTCTGGGATCTGTACCACGAACGCCCACACTTAGCTTTAGCCCTCGTCTGCTTAGGAAGCGCACACCATTGTCCCATTCACAGGCGGGGCAGCTGAAGATTAAAGCAGGTAACTTGCTCAAAGGCACATAAAAGAGGCAGAGCCCATATCCAGGGCTGCTGGACATCAGGAGATTGGCAGGACGGGGACAACCCTCATAGTCACCAGCTGTCTTCTCCGCAAGAGGGTGGTGTTCTGGGCCAGACACTGACAACGTTTAATGTTCTCAGCGAAACCTCAGGAATATTTGAGTAAGAGGAAATCAGACAGACAAGTGTTCCTCTTCTTCTCTTTATTAATGAGTTGGGATACACAAAGACTTAATAAAAGTTACATAAAAGGCTCAAGCATCATTGAGATCTTCAGGCATCACTCTCATTTCACGACAATGGCCACCTGTGTAGACAACGGCTAACACTGTGTAACAGAAGCTGGGCGCTCACAGGCGCTCAGCAATTCAAGTATCTTTCATTCTAAGTAAACCCGACATGGACTTTCTAATCCAATGGGCTGCGAATGGAGGGAAACTGTCTCTGGCTCCGGATTTTCTGTAACACGTCCGAGGGGCCTTTGGGTTAGAGCTGCCACGTGTTAGTGGGTCACTCTTCCTAGGAACATGAGGCAGGCCACACGAGGCTGACAGGCATTCTCCACAAGAAGATGGGGGGCAAAGTCCTAACAGAAGCCATCCAAGTGTCCCCTGTGAGGGAAAGTCAGTGGCCATTGCCCCCGGCTGGGGGTGGAGAGGATGGCTAGCATTACTTGCTGCGGAGAAAAGAGCCCTCTAAGTGGGGGAGGGGCGGGAGAATGTTAGCAGGAAATCTGAGAGCACACGGTGGCAAAGGCATGGGGTGAGAGGATTTCAGGAAGGGTGTGCTCCAGTGGGCATGAAGGGAGCACTATTCAGATGGAAAACCAGTGGGAACACCAGAATGCCAGCAAAGACACAAGTCTCATTGGGCTCCACAGTCAGGAAGTAGCACGGCCAACTGGTTTTCCAGACTGACCCCGCCAGGTGACCATGTACCGGGGATGCCCTTGGGTATGCTCACTCAGGCCTATCCAGAAGCTGCCACTGCCACAAGCATCCACAGTTCTCTAAAACGCAAAGAACCGCCTTTTAAAAGTGTTATTTACCCATCTCACCTATGGGGAAAATAAGGTCACGGGAGATGAAGGCTGACCATTAGCTCAACAGGGAGGCTGCAGAAGGCCATCCCTTACCCAGTTTCTCCCTCCCGCATTCTGGGCTGAGGGCAGGATGGATGTCCTGGAAGATGGGGCCGGGGGTGGGGCAGATGTGCTGCCCTGTTGGGTGGAGGGCCTAGAAGCAGCTGGAATCCCTTTGTCTGGTTACGTTCACAGCTAAGGGCTTCGTTCTCAGTCAACGGATCTGTTTCCAACAAGACTCCCTGTCCAGTGCCGTCAGGGAGCTGCAGGCTCCACAGTGGGCAGGGGTGCTGGTGGTGGTCCGTGCCCAGGACCTTTCTGAAGCGGACGCTGCCCCGTGTGCAGGGCTTCCTGTCCTGCTCCTCCACTCCCTCCATCACCGCATCTCCATCTTTCTTTCTTCCCACTGTCTTGCCTCTTCCTCATCTCCAGTTTGCAGCTGCCACCCAACTGCACCCGGGCTGCTAGGGTGTGGCTCAGAGGAGCGTATTGGTTGGAAAGAGCCTTGTCCTGTTAGCGTTTAGAAGGCCCATTAACCTTACAGGATCTTGGGAAGCTCTGAAATGCCTGATCTGGAATATTCGTTGTTATCCTTCCTTTTAGGGTCAGAAAAAAAGGGCCATTTAGACAAAGAAGTTTGATTTTCCAACAAACAGAAGTCCTAACTTTTTTTTGCGGCATCAGAATCACTCTTTGGCTGTGCTCCCCTTCCACCACGTTGCTGGTGATCTTGCTGTTAGGAACTCAGCACTTCAAAACTAGGGAAGAATCCAGGTGTCTCGATTCCAGCTGAGTGCTCACTTTCCCCGGGTTTCTTTCTCCAAATGGTGTCCAGGCCACTCACCAGGGATATTCTAGTTTGCTTGGTGGCCTGATTTGTAACAGATGGAAACTAAGGTCACTAGTCAGCCGCCTCATCTTTTGACTCTCTCTCGAGGGTGCGCTGTCCGTCCATCCCGCCCCAGTCTGGCTCACACCAGCAGCACCTGAGAGGCAGGTGGGCATGGTCAGGAAGCCAGAGGCTGGCCCCTTGTAGAAACAGGTGTATGGGAGCCATGTCGTCACCCCAACCTTACTTTCTCCTCCACTTATATAGTGTAGTTAAGATCCAAGAGGTTAATAAAAGTTCCTGCCAGAAAGGCAACCTGTAATACTAAGTTTGCAAATGCTTCAAGGGGTTTTGCTCATTTATTGGGCTTAAGAAGTGAGTCAGTTGACTCAAAGGGAAAATGGCTTCAGGTCTTGGTGCTGTTTTAGTAAGAACAGTACTGGATCATTTTTGGTTAAGATTTAGCACGAACTAGAGTTTTCCAGATGGTGTCCATGTTAGCTGACTTAGACGCAGAGACCGTACACGCCTGTTCAGTGTGTTTGTATCAGAGGCACCAGACAGCACAGGCGATGGGGGAAAGCCCTTTCCCATGGCTGCGAAGAACACAGAACTTAACCCACACCACCTGAAAGATACATGAACACTTTTGCGACTCCAATAGACTTACGTAAAATTTATATATTTCCAGGGTAATGAGAAGCCCTTTTAAAACTGACGTGCCCGCCCCTCCCCTCAGCAAAACAAAATTTTGTTTCCTAATATCTGCATCCTCAACCACAGTAAAACCTTCTGGGTACGCACATCTCTCTTCTCTCCAGTTTATAGTAGGCCATGAGTAGGGTCTGTTTCTCCCGAGGCCTCCAGCCACGGTCCCCGTGAACTTCTGGTCTCTCGGTCACTCTGCTTTCATGTTGAGTTGAGTTTTGGCACGGCTGGGAAAATTCCGTTAAAAAAACAACCATACTCCAGACATGTTATAGAAGAGGTCTGCTGAAGACTTGAAACTTCACCAGGCAGTGGGCACAGACCCCTTTAATAAAATAATAATCCCTAAAATAATTTAAAAATCTACAAAACACACCCAAGCTCAGACACTGTGGACCGGGGTTGGGGTGGGGGAAGCGTGATCACGGCTTGTTTTTGTACGTGGAGAAACACTTCCACATCAAACCCATACTATGTAGTTCAAAGAAACAACACAGCCACCAAGAGCGGGGAGGGACCGGGTTGCATCAACACAGGGACTTGGATGCTGCTTTGTTTACTGTTGCCTCTTCATTGCTGCTGAGACACAGGGCAGCCCATGCCCTTCCAGCAAAGCCAGACTCTATCTCCTCCCTGCCCACCCTCCCTCTCTCCCTTCCTGTGTCAAGTCCTCGGGCCAAGGGTCATGGTTAGAACGGTCTTCAGTGCGGTTAGGCAGTGGAGGGGTCCCAAGGGCTGTGCCCAGGGCCTCGGGCCATCACAATATCACGCACTGCAGTTTGTGGGTGCCAGTGGCCCGGTCTCCCCGCCATTTGGTTTTCTTCTTCTTCTTCTGGCTTTTTTCCGGAATCTGTTGCCTTTTGTGACAAGGAAGGGCAGAAAAACAACGTCAGAAAGGGCTTTGCTTCTCCCTGCCTTCTCCTCCCTTGCCCCTGGGTCTGCGGCTGGGAGGCCAGCTCTGGCTCTGGAGGGGGAGGGGGCTGGGGGAGGGGGAGGCGAAGGGGAGGAGGGGCCGCTGTCCTGGACGCTGGAGGAAGAGAGCCTGGCCTGGACGGTGTCTCTAAGGAGAGGAAGTGGGAAGGGAGAGAGGGCAGAGCAAAACCTGTCATGCTACTGGTGAGACTTCCTGATACCACGCTGTGGCTACGTTTCTTTCAATCACAAGCTATGTTATATGTTATACAGGGTTGGCTTCTACATCTGTGTTTCATATTTTAAATAAAATGACAGGTCAGCTGAGCACAAAAGCTTTTTGTGTGTTTCCTGTTCATTTTTCCTACATCCAAAACCTGCCCTTAGAACTCGAGGTCCACAACCAAGACATCACCCCCTCCTGGTGTGGTAGCATCTCCTAACTCCAGGCAAGGGCCCATGAGAAAATCGCTTCCCGAGTGCAGGACTGCCAGCTAAAGCATAAGGCGAAGGCTGCAAACCACAGTCCACTCTGGGGAGTGATGAGAGAAGGAGGTTGCTGGGTGTGTGTGTATGGGTGTGAGCGTGTGCACGCACTGTGGGGGCTGAGAGGCGGCAGGCTGGGAAGTGCACGGCGATTCCATGACTAAGCAACAGCCCTACAGGTCGGCATAAGACGACATACCAAACGCATGCTGTCTGAGAACCACCGGTTTGGCCGCTCTGTACGCTGAAGATTTTGGCAACATGAAAGGCGGGGGGACAGTGAGACCAGCCAGGACACTGTCTCCGTCATCTAAGCACGAGATGATTAAGGTTTGGACCTGACTATGCAAAGGAATCCACAAGAGACTACAGCCTGGGATTTCTGACACTCCCTGGAGGCCGACAGTGGGTAGGGGCTGGAAAGGAGACACATGTACAAAGCCTCTGTGATTGGAGCCTGGGGAATCAGAATGCTGCTTGTTCAGGTGAAACGTCAATGGGTGCTCTGACATCAGGCAAGAGGAGAATGGCCTACTTTTCACCGTGTCGGCAGCTTTGGTGTTGGGAGAACAGCGGGGGCAGGATGGAGGCGCTGGCCTCGGGGAGCCTGAGCTGCAGGATGGAGGGGAGGCCAGGGAGGCACCTCGCGCAGGAAAGCACTTTGTTTAGCTTGTGGCTTCACCCATAGGGAGTCGGGGAGAGCAAAGGTAGGTGGGAAGGACAGAGATGGACAGAAGTGTAAGAAATCCAAAACTAGGGACTTCCCTGGCAGTCCAGTGGTTAAGAATCCGCCTTCCAATGCAGGGGACGTGGGTTCGATCCCTGGTCGGGGAACTAAGATCCCACATGCCGTGGGGCAACTAGGCTCGCGTGCCGCAACTGCTGAGCCCATGGGCTCTGGAGCCTGGGTGCCACAACTAAAGAGAAGCCCACGCGCTGCAACGAAGAGCCCGCATGCTGCAACAAAGATCCCGCGTGCTGCAACTAAGACCCAATGCAGCCAAAAAATTAATAAATTAAATTAAAAAAAAAAAGAAAAGAAATCCAAAACCAGGCCCAGAACCGCCCAGCCTGGGCCTCAGACACGGCGCCGTGCTCCTCCAGCCTTCCTGTTGTCCGTCTGGCCACGGAGGCCCTGCTTCCAGGCAGGAGAGCCTCACTCACCTAATTACTCTAACCAGGTCATGGAAGGCTCTGTCGACGTTGAGAGGTGGGTCCTTGGCACTGGTTTCTATGTACGGGATCTGGAAGGCAAAGCAGCGTTACGGAGTTCCTGTAACAGCATTACAAAGTCCTGTTCCCTAAAAAGGCAAATTCTCAGAGGTCCCGAGGAACCCTGCGGAGCCCCCATGGAACCCCAGCTCCTACAACCTCAAGCCCTCAGTGGTTTCTCACTCTATAAAGTTGGAAAGTTTTACTGACAGTTTTTCTGATTCTCTCTTGTTCTCTGGTCATAGAGATATTTAAGAGCCCCCTAAAAATAGAATAAAAATGATCTTTTTAGATGCTTGAAGACTAAAGACTGTTTCATTTATCAAACTGATGTATGTTCTGATTCTATTCAGTTTTCTCTCTGAGGTCTATTTCTCTACCTTAGAGGATTCTGCCCCTCTTCTCAGGTCCTCCAGAGGGGACGCCGGTGGGAAAGGCTGAGGCAAGGCTGGCCCTGGGCAGGACTCTGCACCCTGGCGACCCCGGTGGTGTATGCACCCCACCCCGACCTCAACCGTCTGCCTGGCCCAGCTCTTGCTTGGTCTGCATCTATGAGCCCAGAGCTCAGCCATGTTTGCAGAAGGCTTGTGTCTGCATGTTTAAGGCTGAGGATCATTACCCGGCTGGAAGGCAGCAGTAACTGCGAGATGTGGCTGAGGGCACCCTATAGGGCCATGTCTACCCCAAGCCTCGGACTGGCTGGCACAGGCAGGAAAACAAAGGCTTCATAAGGTCAGGACACGGTCTTCTCCTTCAATAGGGACCCCACAGAGTCAGGAGGCTCATCCCCACCCCCCCAACAAGTGGCGAGAGTGTGGGCTCCGGACAACACGCACAGGCCCCCTAGATGAGATGCAGGTAAACCAATCACGATTAGACTGAAGAACTTCGGTATTTTTCGCCACCTTCTCCTGATTACAAAATTAAGGCATTTCCTTATAACACACTTGAAAAGGAAAAGCACAGCGAAGAAAATAAAAACGATCAACGCTTTAAATGCATGGGGGTCCGGGGTAACAGGTAAGTCGTTATCTTAGAGGAGCATGTCGTAAATGATTGCTCAGAACACATCATAAAGTATCTCCCCATCAACGATCATCGCGGGAGATCAGATGTTCACACACTGCTGTGGCTTCAAGCAGGGGCTTGCTCTAGCTGACCCAGACACAAAGGGCAGAGCACAAAGGACATGGCTCAGACCTTGGAAATTTTCATTTGACAAATATTTGAGCCTCTGATAACCCCCAGAGGAAACTGCCTTCCACTGTAGGCTGTTGGACTGTAGGCTGCTCACTGAGGTTGACTGTGGGCTGTCTGGCCTCCCAGGTCTCAAGGTCCCTGACCTCACTAATCCTCACGTTAACCCTCTGAGGTAAGCAGTTATCTCCATTCCACAGCTGGGGAGACTGAGCTCAGAGTGGTGACGTACTTGCCCAAGGCCACACGGTGGCCAGCAGAGAATCAAGATCTGGACCAAGTGCACATTCCACTTCCCACGTGGCCTGGCACGGACAGGCAGAGGTGCTGAGGTCCGCTGCGGAGCCTCTTCTAGGCGTGGCAGGCGCCCCAGTAGCTCCTGGGAGCCAGAGTCCTGTGCAACCTCGTGAGGGCGGGACGGCGTTCTTCCCTGTGCACCCTCACTCAGCGGGGAAGCGGGAGGGCAGCTGGGGCTGGGACCTCTCCGGGGGCTCTTCACATCCTATAATCCTGCCAGCTCGAAAGTCCCAGGCTCCTGGGGCCTCAGACCTCCGCTGCCTGCTCACAGGCACACCCGCTGTAGTACGCCCAGGTGCCCAGACGCCTCCACTTTCTCTCTGGGGATCCTGCTTCTGAAGAAACACTGATGTGCATTATCTGGGTTCTTAGAATTCTAGGGTGTCGTAGTAACAAGATTTAAACTAAGGGAAACCCTGCAATAAATGGTAGTACTATTTGACTCCACCGAAGAGCCAGGAAATGCCACCTTCCTGCATTGGATGGGGGCGACCTGCCTTGGTCAACTAAAGAAGAACTTGCCTTATGAGCACTAAAATTAGGACAGTGGCTCACAGGGTCATTTGGTCGAATGATAAATGAGGCAGCAGCGTTCGCTGTAGGAGCAACGTCAGCTGAGAGACTGGAGACCTGGGTTCTCGTGGGGATGGGTGGGTACTCCTCGCCAGCCGTGACCTCAGCCCCCTGTGTCTCATTCCCTTTTACCTGCAGAATGGGGCTGCTGCTACCCCCGTGCAGCACCCTTCCCCTGGCCCCGGCCAGCCAGCCACCCACCCAGGGGTCTGTGAAGGCTCTTAGCATCAGTTCACTGTGTGGAGCCCGAGGTTGTGGGATGGGATGGCTCCTGGCCTCTCTCTGTGCAGGATGTTGGCCGGTGGAGGGCACGGGCACGCTACTGTCTGGGGCCTGCGTCTAATGCTAAACCCAGAGGTTAGTTCCAAGTGCTCACCTGGAGACTTCTGAGCACACCTGTCTTGGTTGATCACTTCCTCCTCCTTGAGGCATTTTCTTTCCTTGGCTCCCAAGACCCCACTCTGGTCCTCACACATCACTGACCGCTCTGTCCCTTTTGCTGCTTCCTCTCATTTCCCCACACCTACAGCACTGAAGTGTCCCCAGCCTCAAGCCTGGGACCCCTGCCCTATCTACCCCCATTCCCCTGGGCTTCATGGCTTTTTTCTTTTTGTGTGTATATATCTCTATCTCTATGTGTGTGTATACATAAATACATAATTATATACACACACAAAATTGAGGTATAACTGACATACACTAGTTTCAGGTGTACAACTTAATGATCCGATATTTGTATATACTGCAAAATGATCACCACAATAAGTCTAGTTACATCCATCATATATAGTTACAGAACCGGTTTTTCTTGTGATGAGAACTTTTAAGATTTACTCTGGTCTCATGGCTTTAGATTCTACCCATATGCTGCTGATTTCCAATATTTACCTCCAGATGGTGTATCTGACAGCTGTGTGGACACCTCCACTTGATTATCCCCTCAGCTCCTCAAACTAAGCATCTAAAACAAAGCTCCTGGTCTTCTCCACGTCCTCGGTGCTCTAGTCTCCCTGTCCGGCTAGTGGAACTCCCGTCTTCTGAAAGTTCCTCATGCCCCAAACCTTGGCAGCCTCCTCAAATCCTTTCTCTCTCACCCCACCTCCGGTCTGTGGACAAATCCTGTCGGCTTTCAGAAAGACACCAGAATCCACCCGCTCCTTGCCACCTCCACGGGCACCACGCGGGTCCATGTCAGCCGGCACCCAGCTTACAGTGCAGCCCCCAAAGACCCTTCTCCGCACGGGCGCCAGAGGGAAGCTGTTCAGCCATGAGTCGGGCCGTGTCACTCCTCACTCAAAACCCTCCAGTGGTTTCCCCTCCACTCTGAGCAAAAGCCCATAAGGCCTTAACCCCCCCCGCCCCCCGGCTCTGACCTCACTTCCTGCTACTCAGCCCTCCTACTCCTGCTCTGGCCGCTCCGGCCTCCTTTCACCTCCTTGCTGTTCCTCAAACTCCCACCTCAGGGCCTTTGCACTGATTATTCCTCTGCTGGAACATTCTTTCCCCAGATATCCAGAGGACTCACTCCCTCACCTCCTGTCAGTCCTCACTGATATGCACCTTTCCAGTAAGGCTTTTCCTGACCACCTATTTGTAGAAGCAGCCCCCCACTCCACGTTCCCTACCCCCTTCCCTGATTTACTTTCCCCCAGAGCACATGTCACCTTCTGACACGCTCTAATTTGCTGCCATCTCCGGAAGCAAGCACGCTGAGGCAAGGAGTTTTGTTTGCCAGGGCCTAGGACTGTTGAATGAATACGTGAATAAACACAGAAGGCAGAGACAAGCAAAACGAACTCGAAGTGAGCCCCTCCCTCTACTTACGGAGCTGGGCCCACCTGGCAGAGGGAAGGGGCAACCCTGCAGACTTCCCAGGAGGCTGGGTGAACTTCTACATAACTGACCATTGAGGCTGGGGCATGGCTGTGCTAATGCAGGGGGAGGGGTGGGAAGAAGCCCAGTGACCCCACCATCCAGTGGGCAAAGGGGCATCACAGTGAACTGAAAAAAAAAAAAAAAAAACAGCAACGCAAAGATGTTGACATGCTGACATGCACTGTGTGGCCTGGGCAAACCTCGGTTTGATCACTTGATGAAGACAGTGGTGCCTACCTCAACGTGTGGTTGCCGGGAGTAGATGCTCCCCCAGCACCATGCCTGGCACAGAGCAGGGCTCGGTGAAGGTGGCTGATCTGACGATTCTGAACATAGTCAGGCACTGGCTCAGAGACAGGGACAGAAGCCAAGCCTCTGCACAGCCCAGCGAGGAACCTGCTGCGTCGGGGCCAGGAGGTGAAGGTACCTGCTCCCAACAGCAGGGCCTCTAATGACTGCCAAGAAGGTGCTTTCTCTCTGGCCTGTTGTCTTGTTTCACAAAATATCCCACATCACATGTGCCTCTATGTGGATCTAGCCCACTACCTAGGAGGCCTGTGTTTCATTCCAATAGACTAGGACTGCAGGAGTGAGGGGGCACGGCCATCCCCTGAGCCCTCACCCCGACACACACACACACACACACACACACACACACACACACACACACACACACACACACGCCAACCACCTACGTTGTGTTTGGTGGCCATTTCTTTTCCTTGCTCCCTGGTGATTTTCCTCAAATGCATCAAATCGACCTTGTTGGCCACGAGGATCATCGGGAATGACTCCCTGGGAAAAAAAGGAACAGCAGCTCATGAGCTTCCCTTGGTGAAGGCGGGGCACCCACGCCTCAGGCCTGACACAGCACACAGCACCTCCCTATGGGCCTGGGTTAACTTCAGAGTCTTTCCCTCCACATCTCCTGGAATGGAAGAGGCACCCGGGGGCTGCTTGCTGCCTTGGTTTGAAGCCTCAGGCCTGTTGCAAGGTGAGTGGAGGCCCTCCTGGGAATCCCCTGGCTCTGCACTGACTGGGGCAGCGGCCAGGTTCCCAGACCTGCTTCCTCTCATCTCCCAGTCACCCTGACACACCACCCATGCAGGCCATCATGCTGTGGCCATCAGCAGTGACTTGTGAAGAGCACCAGGGGCTGGCACACAGTTGCCACTCAGTAAATGGCAGCTGCAAAATCAGGATGGCTTCCAAGAGTGGAAGAGAGGGGTGAAGAGGCATGTCTGCCTTAAAGATTCCCGGGGACACATGGGGCCAAACTGCTGTCCCAAAGTGAATGAAATGCCAGTCTTTGTCAGCATTGAGTATTTTCAAAGAAATTATAATCTGATGGGTGAAAAATGGTACTTTATCCTTCTTCCTTGCACTTCTTTGATTAGCAAGAAGGTTGAATATTTTCCCGTATCTGTGTCATGTATGTTTTCTCTTTAGAAATTCCTTCCTATAGTCAGGGGTTTAACCCACATTTGTCTCTTGGAGCTCTATGTGTATATGTGTGTATGTGTGTGTGAGTGTGTATCCCTTTACCTTGAAAAGTTATTAACACTTTGCCTTTGAGATAAGTGTTAACTGGATTTTTCGAATTTTGAAATTTTCAAAAATTTTGAATTTTTGAGATTGGTTCAAAGCTTGCTGTTTTCCTATTAGTTTGTCCTTTTACTTTTACATTGCCTCTTTAAGAGCCAATTAACTGAAAAGACCAGTTGGGCTTAAAACAGACTCCAAATTATTTAACTACGCCATATTATGCTAAGGAAAACATGAGCCTTTAATAAGGGCTTAGAAATCTCACGGTCAAATGTGATGTAACCAATTACAGTGTACGCTGGAGAGAAAATTCACTTTTTCTTTGACTGTAATAATATCTGGTTACATTGGAGCTGAAAAACAGATGTTATTTATGATTCCTTGACTCATCGGTGGGGACAGTTTAGGAGAGATGGGAGGGGGCCGCCGACTCGAGGCCTTGGCTGCATGTAGACTCCTCTGGCTGTGTGGAAAGAACTAGGGTAGGAGCTGGGAGGAGTCGGAGGGACCAAGGTCTGAATTCAGCTCTGCCCCTCGAACCTCAGCTTTCACCTGAAGATCTGAGACCGACAGACAGAGCCCACCCTGAGCCAGGCATGGGGAGGTCCCGGCCTGGCCGCCCTCACCTGTCCTTGACGCGCAGGATGAGCTGGTGGAAGCGGTCCACGTGCTCGAAGCTGGCCTTGTCCGTGACCGAGAAGACGATGAGGAAGCCGTCCCCCGTGCGCATGTACTGCTCCCGCATGGCGCTGAACTCCTCCTGTCCGGCTGTGTCCAGAACTGGGGTGGGATGAGGCCGCTCAGGGGCTGTCACCACCCACCCTGGAGCCCCTGGGGCCCGTGGACCCCCAGGCTGCTGCTGCGGCCCCTGGGGTGGCTCCATGGAGCTCCCCCCAAGAGGTTCCAGGCTGTGCTTGGTAAGGGTCCAGCGGGGCCTCAGACCCCTCAGTGTGCGGCTCTAACTGACTCACTTGTGGACCCACTGACTCCAGCCCACGGCGCTCCCTGGGCCTTAATTCTCTGCCTACAGAAAAGCCTCATAAAGCCAGTGACCAGCTCTGCTGCAAAATCCCTCTGGAGTCCCCAGACCTAGGCTTGGAGCCCTGCTGCAGCCCTTACAAGCTGATTCTTGGGAAAGTCACCTGACTCTCTGAGCCTCCATTTTCCCCTTTGTAAAATGGACACAGTGGGGTTTCCCTGGTGGCGCAGTGGTTAAGAATCCTCCTGCCAGTGCTGGGGACACGGGTTCGAGCCCTGGTCCGGGAAGATCCCACATGCCGCGGAGCAACTCAGCCCGCGTGCCACAACTACTGAAGCCCACACGGCTAGAGCCCGTGCTCCGCAGCAAGAGAAGCCACTGCAGTGAGAAGCCCGCGCAGCGCAACCGAGAGTAGCCCCCGCTCGCCGCAACTAGAGAAAGCCCGCACACAGCAACAAAGACCAACGCAGCCAAACATAAAAATAAATAAATTTAAAAAAGAAATGGACACAATGCCTCTACCTTGCAGCTCCTTTGGAGGAGAGCCCTGGGACAAGCCTGAGGGAAGCCCCAAGAGGCCATCCCCGGGTCAGGAAGGGTCCTCGGTCCCTGTGCGGACAGACTCCGACTTCACTGCAGTGAGAAGCCCGCGCAGCGCAACCGAGAGTAGCCCCCGCTCGCCGCAACTAGAGAAAGCCCGCACACAGCAACAAAGACCAACGCAGCCAAACATAAAAATAAATAAATTTAAAAAAGAAATGGACACAATGCCTCTACCTTGCAGCTCCTTTGGAGGAGAGCCCTGGGACAAGCCTGAGGGAAGCCCCAAGAGGCCATCCCCGGGTCAGGAAGGGTCCTCGGTCCCTGTGCGGACAGACACCAGGCAGGGCGAGGAGAAGGAGCCGGCCCCCCGAGAGCCGGGGCCCTCGCCACCTAGGATGGGGCTGCTACAGGGTGGTGGGATGTGGGAGCCGAGGCAGCTGGGGAGACGGAGGCTGCGGGGGGGCCTCTCCGCAAAGGCTCTTCCCCCAACCCATCCATCTCCTCTCACTACCCGCACCGCTATTCTCCAGAGATAAAACGCTCTCCCTGACTGTTTCAGAGAGAGGTCACAGCCTCAGCAGCGGAGGGGGCGGGGGTGTCTCCCTTTAGACCTGCAAGCCTGGCCGGCTCCAGCTCTGTGGGCGTTGTGAAATCTGAACCCCTCAGCGGCCTGCCAGCCCCTGCCCCAGACCCACTTCCCCTCTCCTGCACGCAGCGGAGCGGGCTGGTTACAGATTTCGAAGCCGGGTTCCGGGCTGAGTCTGGCTCCTCATCCCTAGAGTGTGACCCTGGCAAGCTCACTTCTCTGTGCCTCCTCTTCCTAAAATGGGGCTCGGGCCGGGGCTGTTTTGAGTTAATGTACTCAGGCCCTCGGAGCAGTGCTGGCACAAAGAAGCCCTATAGGAGCGTCTTCTGTGAGCCTGTGTCCTCACCCGGGGCGCCTCTCCCACCTCCGGGCCTGGGACTCCTTCCCGCAGCCACCCCTCCTCTCTGCTCCCCTAGCTTGGTGAGCAGGCTCTGACTCACAGAATTCTGCTCCTGAGCCCCCATGACTCTCACCACCCCCATACAGACCCTTCATGATGCTGTTCTCACTGCCCATTGAAAAGGCCCCCAGCTGGACTGTCAGTTCCCAGAGGCAGGGACCTGGTTTGTGTGTCACTCATCTACTCAGAGCCTGGCACAAACAGTACTCAAATAGTAGTTGAATGAATAAATGAATGTGAAGTCTATTCGGTTTCATGCATCCATTCATTCGGGAAATATCTGAGAGCCTACTGTGTGTCAGTCAGTGTTCTAGGCACTCTGGATACAGGGGGAATGGGGCAAAATCCTTGCTCCCATAGGACTTAACATATACTCTAATAGGAAGGCAGATAAATGAATGGATGATATTATATCTAGTAAAGATGAGTACATACTATGAAGAACAATGGCACCAGTTGAAGGAAACTGGAAGAAGTCGGTGTCGTTTTGGATAGGGAAGGATGGCGTCTCTAGGAGAAGCTTCTGAACAGTGACTAAATGATGGGGGAGGGGAGCCACGTGGCCGAGGGCAAGAGCACTCCCGGCAGAGGGAACACGGTGCGTGGAGGTGTGCAAGGGCAGGCCCGCTGGCCTGGGGAAGCGGAGGGACTGGTGAGTGGAGGATAGGGAGGAGGTGGGGGCAGGTGATGGCGGGGTGGGCTGCTGCAGCGGGGTAAGGCTGACTTCATTCGAAGCAAGAAACGGGCCTCCGCAGAGACTGGGCCAAAGAGCGAAATGATCTATAGGACATTTGAAAAGTTTATCCTGGCTGAAGGGTAGAAGCAGCGGCACTAGGTAGGAGGTTATGCCATAACCAGCAAGACAGGATGGAGGGCTGGACCAACGGTGGGATGGGGTGGACGCTGTGAGAAGTGACCAGGTTTCGGCCACTTTCTAAGACAGAGCCAACAGGAGTGGGGCGTTCTGGGTGGAAATGTGCAGACGTGGGAGCGGGAGAGAAGAGTGTTGAGACTGCCTGGGGCCTGAGCCAAATGCATGGTGGTGTCCTATCCCGAGGTGGGGAAGACAGTGAGAAAGAGGGTTGGGAGGGCTGAGTTTCTGACACACGCTTCAGAACCTCTCAGACACCTATGTGGGTTTCCAACAGGCATTTGCAGACTTCAGTCAGAATCTCAGAAGAGGGGCAAGAGATACAGATGTAGGATATATCCATCTACATGAGTGTGGATGGCAAGGAAAGCCACAGGACGGGCTATCCAGGACCCCCAGGAAGCCACGTCTCCTCAGGAGACATCTTGAGCTCGTGCCTGAGAAAGTGACCTCGTCCCCACAGCCTGTCGCCCCTGCACATCCTCCTGAGTCACGCAGCATGGCAGAGGGGCAAGGCTCGGCGGACACACGGACCCAGGCTGTGCCCCACGCACAAGAGCCTCGGTCTCCTCATGGACGGAAGGCGGGGCAGGGCTCCTGGGTCTTCAGGATTGAGTTCTGATATCCTAGAATTCTTTGGTCTGGATATCAAATGAAGGGGCTAAGAAAATAAGATCTACGGACCAGCGGGGTGACTGAGGCAGTTTCCCCAATTTCCTAGGGAGGGGGTGGGGAAAGAAGACTGCACCTTCACCCAGAAGGAGTGGAGCCTTTGGTCCTAAGTAAATCCCACTCAGAAATGCAATCAACAAAACAGATGAAAATGGCATGGATTTGGCTGAAGTGGGGATGCGGAGGCCTGAACTGAATAGCAAAAGACATTCAGGTAATATTGTAATTAATATGCTCATAGATTTTGAGGGTGCATATTATCCAAAACAAAAAGGAGAGGTCTAAGATATTTAAAAATCTGATCATTCAGAACTTAAAAAAAACGATTCAACAGGAGTTGAAAATCAAAATGGACCCTCTAGAACGGAGAAAAAGTCATTTCAGGCATTGATGGCCTTAGAAATTACATTACCCACAGTTTCTAAGAGAATTCTTGGAGGATATACACCAGCAAAGTGAAAAATAGATCCACAAAAGAGAAAGACGAGTGGTATTATAAACAATGGTACCAATGGTATGCAAAGGAAACAGCAAAACCTTAGAGTTACATTTAAATAAATATTATAACACAACTTGAAGAAAATGAATGGCAGTTTAGAACTAAAATCTATGATGATCCATATGTGAGGGTATGGGCTGGGAAAAAATAAGTCATTACTAAAGTGCTTGCCTTATCTGGGAAGAGTTTAAAGATATTGATTACATCCAGATGTTGATAGAAAAACTTAAGTATACACACACATATGTATATAGAATAACCACCTGAAATAAAACTCAAACCTTCCTAATCATTAGCGGAAAGAAAAACAGGACTAAGTAAATGGGACCAATCCAATGAAACTATACAAAAATAAGAAAGTTTAAAAAGTAGACATGAAATAAGATGGGAGAAATAAATCTATGATGAATGACAGTAAATGCAAATGGGTTAAATTCACCCATTAAAAGCAGATACTCAGTACAAAATCCACTTGTCTGCTACTATAAAAGACACGTATAAAACAAAATGACACAGAAAGGATGAAAAATGAAAAGATAAAAAAGGATATGCCAGCCACATGCATCCACAAAAAAGAATTCAAGGCTAAGGAATTAAACAGAACAAACCAGGGTATTTATAATAGGAAAAAGTACAGCATCAAGAAATGTCAAAGTCATGAGTCATAAGCATATAAGAATGTTGCCTAATATATATATATATATATATATATATATATATGTATGTATAAAAAACTAATTTTTTAAAACAGTAGGAATTGACAAATCCCACAATCATTGTGGGAGAATTGAACAGTCCTCCCTTAGAGCTAGAACAAGTGGCTCCCAAAATAACGATTTATCATTAAATAACACAATTCACAAATGTAATCTGAGAGACTGAAAGAATGAACTTTACATTCAAAACCATAAATAAGTATTTTCAAACACACGTGAAATCGTTATAAATATTGGCCATATATTAGGCCATAAATAAAAATTTCAACAAATTCCAGAAAGCATAAGTCATATGGGTCATCAGAAATGAACAGAAACATGAGTATAAAAGAAACTATCCACTTGAAAATCTAAAAAGGAATAGTGCTCTACAGCTCTCCAGTAAAAGAGAAGAGCAAAGCAGAGATCACAAACAATTTAGAATTGTACAACAATAGACAATAATAAAAACCCCTGTTTTGAGGTCAAAGTGGTACTTAGAGGAAAATTACAGCTTTAAATGCACTTCAGAAAACAAGAAAGACTAAAAAGTAACTAAGCATTTTAAACCAAGAGGTTAGAAAAGAAAAAATAAAATAAAACCAAAGAAAGAAGAAATCATCAACCAAAGTAGAAATTAAGAAAATGGGAAGAAGGAAAAAGTAGCTGATATCCAAAAATCAAAAGCTGATTCTCTGAAAAGACCACTTAAGAAAAAAACCTTTAGGAATTCCTATCAGAAGAAAAAAAGAAAAGCTATTTGGAATGAGAAGAGGCCTATGACTATGGATATAGATAAATATTTAATTAGAGAAAATTATCTACAGTTTTATAGCAACATATTTTCAACTCGATGAAATGGGTGTTTTAAGAAAATATAAATGAACAAAATTGGCTCAAGAAACTATATAAAACCTGAATAGGCCAATAATTATCAATGAAACTGAAGAGACAAAAACTACCCCATGAGGAGCCCAAAGCTAGTCTTGTCATCTACAAATTGTTCCAGAGCAAGGAAAATATAGGAACTTTCTAGCTCACTGTAAGAGCGTAGCATAATCCTAATAACAACCTGGACAGAAATAGCACATGGGTGTGTGGTGACCGCCAGGCCCGCCCCACCTTTGGGGGGACAGAAGCAGCCTGCGTGTGTGACCCTAAGAGGGGGGAGAGGGCAGAGTTGAGGGCGCCTTGGAAATTCCAAACCTCGGGCCCCAGGAAGGCAGGTTCAACCAGGGAGGAGTGGGGGCCGAGCTGGGCCTTGTCTGGTTTGGGGTCCACCCCTTGCCCACCCCTCCCCTCCACATATCCTGCAAAAGCCTGGTCACAGGCCCCTGGTCAGCAGCTCTGCCTCCAAGACTTCTGGGGAGGCTGCAAAAAACGGGCAGCTATGCTTTAAAAAAAAACTCATGATTCTGCCTGCATCCCCCATGCCTGATGTCATGAAGGTAGGAGGACTCCTGAGACAGAAAGTATTAGTCACTGTGAGAGGTGTTCTGCCAATGTGTGAGTGAGACAGACAGGCAGACAGACAGAGACAGGGACAGACAGAGGCAGCCAGACTGGAGAAGGAGGGAGGAGCGAGACAGAGGGGGCCAGCGCTGTGCATCTCCATCTGCCCTGCTCCGGTCTTCCCACCCGGGGGTGGACGGGCCCTGCAGCGCTGCTGAGGAGGATTTAAGTGGAAACCCTGGAGCCGTTCTTGGATCTGGTAGATTCAGAAGCCAAGCCCACATGCTGGCGGGGATGGGGCCCCAGGCAGGAGGGCAGGCAGCATGGAGGCAGTACCTGCTTGGGTCCCTGCTGAACCGTCCCCCCATCCCCCTCCCTAGGTCTCTCCCTCTCCTTCCTCCTCCTCCTCCAGGGCTCCCAGAGGGAGGCAAACCCTGGCAAGGGGTCTGGTGGCTCTGACATTGGCCCACAGCTCAGGGTACAGTCCAAGCTCTTTGGCTAAGAGGAGTCCCACTCACTGTTCCGACTGGCAGCAAGCGCCGCGCTGGGGCATTATACACACACGTCCTTGCAGTCCTTTTCATGGCCCTGGAAAGAAGGTATTACTGTCCCCCTTGCACAGATGAGAAAACTGAGGCCCAGGGAGTTAAAGGGATCTGCTCAAGGCCACACGCTGGGGAGGAGGGTGCTCCAGCTCCCCAAGGCCCAGCTGCCTCAGCTCATCCAGGATGTTTGATTCAACCAGAGGGTGTGGATCTGGCTGGGCTGTGTCTCGGCTCCAGGCCTTTGCCCAGCCATGACTCCAACCAGAATGCCCTCTCGGGGCTCCCCCAGCTGCCCTCCAGAAGGGCTACAGCCCTCCTCCTCTCCTGAGGGCCTCGCCGGCCTCCGACCTCCGACCTCCATCTTTGAACCCTTGCTGGTGTGTGTGGCTCTGGTTCCTCCCAGACTGTGCCTCTAGGCCGGGCTCAGCTCCCCACCAGGTGGTGGAGCCCCAGAGCGTGGGAGTCTGGCTTTCACTTCCCTGGGTCCCCCAAAAGCTTCAGCACCCAACGAAGGGCTCAGAAAATATTTACAGAATGACTGGACAAATCGCACGCACGCTACAGGAAATGCAGTTATTGTGTTCAAACAGCCCACGTCAGCTGTAAGGGAAACCACTAAAAACAGACTTTTGAAGTCCTATAACTCACCCTTCAGGGTGAAGTAAGGGTTCTGGAATATGAAGCAACACAGATGACAATTTCTGGAGATAATAATGCCTCCAAGGACCATGCGTGGTGTTTTCTATACCCCTCTCATGCACGGGCCCGCTGTGCAAGGCAGGAGGGATGTGCCCATTTTACAGGGCAGTCAGGCAGCGAAGCTTGTGCTCTTCCTAAGAAAAGCGAAGCCTGTGCTCTTCCATTAAGAAATGCCACTTAGTTGAGGATCAATAGTGATGAAGCCTCCCCTTTCTGGGAGGGGGTATGTATGGGGTAGGCTGGGTGCCGGGCAGAGGACTGGATGCATCGACCAGGCACTGTTCCCAGAAAAAGGGTCGCTTTCTCCTTCTCCAAAGTGCTGGCCCAGTGTGGGAGTCAGGCTGCTCTAAAGGGAGGGAGCTAAAATCCCGTGGCAGGCGCCAGCTGGCTGCCTGGCGATGGGGGAAGATTCCCTCTGGCAGTGGCCCCAACCTTGACTGGCTGACCCCAGGGGAAACGTGCTGGCCACCGGCCCCAGGGGACACTTGTTCTCATGACCATACCGCTGCAGCTGCGGGAGTGGGGTAAAGTGGGGCAAGTCTTGGGAGACGTTTCCATGAGGCCCACAGATTCACGGACTTGGTGGGCACGTTGCATGAGTGGATGCACACCCTTTCAGGGAGGGGATCCATGGCTTTGTGGGATTCTTAGAGGAGCCTGGACCTCCCCGCACACCGCGTCCATGTCGCTCTCAGGGAGGGAAGAGAAGAAAGGGGGGAAAGAACAGCAGTGGGGTTCACCTGTGTAACCAGGGACCCAGGAGCATCCCAGAGACAGATGGAGGCCTAGGCGGGGCCTGGTCATGGAGAGGAGCAGGGAGGTGAAGCACTGGCCTGAGACCCCATTTCCACCTCACAACCATTGTGGGGAGGGGGGAGTTTTACAAGGGAAGAAACTGAGGCAGGGCAGGGTTGGGACCTGCTCAGGTTCCTACTGAGGATGAGCAGCACAGGCATGATCTGAAACCAAGCGTGTCTGGGTCCTGGCCCGGCTCTGCCAGTCCCTGAGTGAGGAGCTGGCAGCAGTGTCCCCAAGGCCTGTCAAGAGGGGCAGGCCTAAAAGGAGGGGTGAGGACGGAACACCTGAGGTTTGTGGGGATGGAAGACAAGGGCCTGGAGGCTATGCCTCCTCCCCCCACCCCCACCTGGTCACCCCAAACCGTTCACCTACTCCACATCTGCCCCTGGGCAACCACGTGGAGCCAGGAGGAGAGAGCTCGGCTGAGCTGGCCTGGCTCCCTTAGAGCAGCTCGCAGGGCACCCTTAGAACGCCCAGTAAATCTAAACACATCCCCATCCAGTCCCTCCACTCCCAGGCCACCATTTCCCACCGCTTCCTCTCTCCTCAAGCCTCCACCCCCAGCTGAGGATCAGAAACAGATCATCAGGAGCTAAACTCCACAAGCTTCCAAACCAACCCACCTTGGAGACAGCAGAAGCCTCCTACACTGCAGGTGAGGAAAGTACAATGATACAGCCACTTTAGAAAACAGTTTGGCAGTTCCTCAAAATGTTAAACAGAGTTAGCACACGACCCAGCAATTCCGCTCCCAGGGGTGTACCCAAGAGAACTGAAAACACATGTCCGCACAGAAACTTGCACACCAATGCCCACAGAAGCATTACTCATCATAGCCCCAAAGTGGAAACAACCCAAGTGTCCATCAACTGATGAATGGATAAACAAAATGTCGTCCCTCCATATACAGCTGACCCTTGAACAGCACGGGTTTGAACTGAGCAGGTCTATTTATACCATTTATACAGGGATTCTTTTCAATAAATATACAAAAATATACGTGTAGAACATCGTGTGCAAGACCTGTATTGAAGTGGATGGCCTGTCCTTACATTAGGCATAAGGTGAGTGATAGTTAAAATTACTAATATGTTAGTTTTCTTATTGTTTTATAACTTTGCTTTCAAAGAATTACATAACTGCACAGTATGTCTCTTCCCCTCCTCAGCCTGTAATTAGAGAAACTGTGTATCAGTCTATCATCACAAGTAAGTGGTTTCTAAAAAAATGTAACAGTGTTTCCAGTACAGTATTATGAGTATGACTGTAATACTGTATGCTGTAAAAACTTTATAACGATTCATTCATTAGTGTAAAAGCTAGGCTACTGGGAAACAATTGTATCGGTTACACTAGGCTACCATAAAGTGCTCATGTCGCTGCTTCTTTGTTATCAATGCATGAATCATTATACCTGTGTATAAATATGAACTTCTTTTTCATATTATCCTTTCATTTTTGATGTTTAGTGTTAGTAACACATATAATATCTACAGTGCTTTGTATCCTATAAGACAAAAGTGATGTAGGTACCGAGAGACAGATATAAACAGATGACATAAACTTATGGTATCGATAAATACAGTACAGTACTGTAAATGTATTTTCTCTTCCTTATGATTTGGCTAATAACATTTTCTTTAGCTTACTTTATTGTAAAAATACAGTATATAATATATATAACATATAAAATACATGCTAATCGACAGTTTATGTTATTGGTAAAGGCTTTGATCGGTAACAGGCTATTAGTAGTTAAGTTTCGGGGGAGTCAAAAGTTATACGCAGATTTTCAACAGCGAGGGAGGTCGGTACCCCTAACCACCACGTTGTTCGAGGATCAACTGTACTGGACTATTATTCACACATAAAAAGGAATGAAATCCTAGGGGCTTCCCTGGTGGCGCAGTGGTTGCGCGTCCGCCTGCCGATGCTGGGGAACCGGGTTCGCGCCCCGGTCTGGGAGGATCCCACATGCCGCGGAGCGGCTGGGCCCGTGGTTAAGTTTCGGGGGAGTCAAAAGTTATACGCAGATTTTCAACAGCGAGGGAGGTCGGTACCCCTAACCACCACGTTGTTCGAGGATCAACTGTACTGGAATATTATTCACACGTAAAAAGGAATGAAATCCTGAGACACGCTACAACATGCATGAACCTTGAAAGCACTGTGCTAGGGGACAGAAACCAGACACAAAGGTCACATGTTATATGATTCCACGTATGTGAAATGTCCAGAATAGGCAAATCCATAAAGACAGAAAGGAGATGAGTGGCTTGGGGACTGGGGGGAGGCGGGGGGGCGGGAATGACAGATAACAGGTGTGAGCTTTCTGGAGGGTGATGAAATGTTGAGGATGAGACAGTGGTGATTCCAGTGCTTGCTGATCTGTGAAATCTATCAGCAGTTTATGATTGCACACCTTTGTGTATATACTATCAGCCACTGAACTGCACACTTTAAAAGGGGGGTATTTTACACGTGAATTATATCTAAATTTTGAGGGAAAAAACCCACCTACCTTCTCTGAAATGCGTGCTCTGCCTTCCCCTCTCTGCGGTGGATGCCCCGGCCTACTCCTGTCCGAGACCACCCTTCCAGCTGCCCACTGGATCCTGTCCCCTGTCACCCATGGAAGGACACTGTTACTATTTTGTCCCCTCCCCCTCCTGCATCATCCATTTCCCTGTTGGTTCATTTCCATCAGTATGTAAACATGGTATAATTTCTTTCACCTTAAAAAAACTGAACAAAGATAACACCGAAAAATTTAAGCAGAAAAAACCCCTTCCCTTGACCTCACACGTTCCAGCTACTGTCCATTTCTCTAGCCCTGTTTACAGCCACACTCCTTGACTGATCTGTTTTTACTGCCTGCCCTTCCTCTCCTCCACTCTCTCCTGAACCCACCGTAATCAGGCCACTCTATCAAAGCTGAGCTTGTCAAGTCACCATGACCTCCGTGTCACTAAATCCAGCGGCCACTTCGTGGTCCTCATCCCACTGGGTCACTCACCAGCATCTGATGCACTTGATGGTCCCCTCCTTTTTGAAGAGCCTTCTGCACTTGGCCTTGGTTTGTCACTCTATCTTGCTTCCTCTCTGACCCTAATCACTCTCTGAGCATCAGTGGGTCCCTGCGCTCAGTCCTGCGACCCCGTCTCTAAACACGTTCACTTTCTCACTTTCCTGTCTCACGGCTTGATGCGGCAACTCCCAAGTTTCCATCTCCAGCCTGCACACCTCCCCTTACTCCAGACTCAGACCCCAGGTGCCGGTTTGACTTTTATTTGTATGTGTGTGAAAGGCATCTCAGATTTAACACATCCAGAATTAGACTCTTAATTTTTCCCTCAAACTTGCTTTTACCAGTCTTTCTAACCTTTTTAAAAAATTTATTTTATTCAAGTATAGTTGATTTATCAGTCTTCCTGATCTTGATAAACGTAACTCTATTCTACCAGTTGTCCAGGTCAAAGGCTCTTCCCTCCGTACTCCTACCCCATCCCACATACTCCATTAACAAATTCTGTTATTTCCTCCTTAAAATCCATCCAGACTCTAACTCTTTCTCACCACCTCCTTTATCGATGCCCTAGTCTACCATCAGGAGCCTCTTAACTGGTCTCCCTAGTTCTGCCCTGGTTCCTCTCTGGTCTATTGTCCACACCACGGCCAGAGTGAGCCTTTTAAACATCAGTCAGACCATGCCCGTCCTCTGCTCAAAACCCTCCAGTGGCTTATTTCCCTACAAGGCCCTAGAAGATCACTGCCCCCTAGCTATCTCCCTGATGTCTCCTATTAGCTTCTCTCTCACTTCCTCTGCACTCTAGCCTCCTAGCTATTCCCCAAACACATCCCTGCCTCAGGGCCTTTGCACCTGATTCTCTGTCCAAGATTCTCTCCCCCCAGGTACAGGCACAGCTTTTCCCTTCAGGTCTCTGTTCCCACACCACCTCATCAGGAAGGCCTTCCCTAAAGGGCACAGATAAGATAGCAACCCTTCCTCACTGTCTATTCCCTTCTACCTTGCCTCATTCTCCTTCACAGCATTCATCACCACCTGACACAGTACATATTTGTTGATGCCCTGTCTCCCCCATTCTACCAGAAGCTTCATGAGAGCAGGGCCCTGGTTTTGCCAACTGCTGCACGCAAAGCGGCCCAAAGAGAGCAACAGGCACCCAGAAGTATTTCTAGAATGAACTAGTGAACAGTCCCACATACATACGTCTCGGGGACCGATCCATACAACACTGGAGGGGAGAGGTGGAAGCTCCCAGTCAGGGGCTTAAGCCTCACTCTGGACCTCCCCAGGTGCAGGCAGATGGGTCAGTGACCCCTCATCTGCACATGTGATAGGACCTATTCTTGAAAGCACCAAGCCACTCTCTGAATATAAATCATATTACAACAGCCCTAGCAACAAAAGCATTACCGAGGCTTTCTATGTGCTGAGCTTCACAAGGTGCTGCATTCCCTCCCTCAGTCAACAAACAATAACTAAGCACCTAATAGGCGCTGCTGGCACCAGAGATACAATGTGGGCAAAGTCTCTCTCCTGAAGGAGCTTACAATCTATGATGTTTCTTTTTTTTTTTTTTTAAACTTTTTATTTTATACTGGAGTACAGTTGATTAACACTGTTGTGTTAGTTTCAGGTGTCCAGCGAAGTGCTTCAGTTATACATATCCATGTATCTGTTCTTTTTCAAATTCTTTTCCCCTTTAGGTTGTTACATGATATTGAGCAGAGTTCCCTGTGCTATACTGTAGGTCCTTGTTGGTTATCCATGTTAAATATAGCAGCATGTACATGTCAATCCCAAACTCCCTAAGGGATAGTTAGGGAGTCAGCAACTATGAGGCTCTCTCCCATTTGGGCACAGACCCCACCGATGAGGGCAGGTGGTCTTGGTTCAGAGGCTGTCTGTGCCCAAGGGAAAGAGGAGCCCCCAGTCACTGACAGAGGCTGCGCCGCGGCCTGAAGCTGGCAGCATCACCCAACACAAGGGCAGACAGGTGAGATCTCAAATCTACTGACAGCGCTGGTGTGCTTAGCGCAGACCGGTCACGTGACTTCTAACAGGGATTAACTTGAAGTTCTGAAATCAGGGAAAAACCCAAAATTAACTGCAGGAGTCTAGGACCTGATTGTCAGCAAGGTGAGTAAGAGGAAAATCTGGGGTTTGGGGTGCTGACAAGCTTGGAATGACCCCAAGGCTGTGCTGTGACTTTGAAGGGGGAGGGGTGCACGCTGCACTCAGACCTTCATCACTCAGCCCTGCCAAACTGACTCTAGGTCACTGGCTGATGGCGGTCCCTCAGCTCCCAGGCTGGCTAGTGGGGCTAAGATGAGCATAGAGCAAGATATCCTTGGCTTCAGGGTCAGAGGGAGTGGGGTGCTAATTAGCTGTGTGACCTTGGACTTGTTATTTCACCTCTCTGAGTCTTAGTTCCTTCCCCTGCAGGGCCCTGACCTACCAATCAGGGCTGCTGGACAGGTGCGGGAGCAGGAGGTCTGGGTTCCCAGGGGGAGGGCTCTCAGGGACACAGGGTGGCAGCGCTGGCAGCAATTTTCCGATGGTACCGAAGTATTTCACCATTTTACCCACTGGTGCAGTAGTACTGCCGCATACTGGCCAGACCCTGTGCTAAGTGCTTCACGGGGATTGCTTTATTTCATCCCTGTAGCAATCCTGCCAAATTGAGATTAGTGTCTTCACTTTACAGGTGAGCACAGCTGCTCTTCGGCCAGTACACACCAGTGCTACTGCACCAGCGGGTAAAATGGTAAAATACTTAGGTACCATCGGAAAATTGCTGCCAGCGCTGCCACCCTGTGTCCCCAAGAGCCCTCCCCCTGGGAACCCAGACCTCCTGCTCCCGCACCTGTCCAGCAGTAGCTGCTAACACTGCTGAGGGCACAGGAGCAACAGTGACCAGCCTTCAGGGTCAGGAAGGGCCTTCTACCAGCAAGCCCTGCCCCAGGCACCTTGGAGATCAGTGAGCTCTGCGTCACTGGAAGCATTCAAGCAGTGATGGCTGATGGAGGTGAGATAAAGGGTCAGGCAGAGAGGCCTGCGGGGCTGAGTTGCATAATCTCAGGCCAGCGGCCATGCTCCCTCAGAAAGGAAAAGAAAGAGGGAAATCCCTCCCACATCACTGTGGGCAGGGAAAGGGGAGGACGGGTGGAAGGACGGCCAGCTCTGCCCGTACCCCCCTCTTAGTGGGGGCCACAAGGAGGGGTCTGTTCTGAAGTTGGCCTAAGGGCTGCTGAGCATAGAGCCCACCATGCAAAGCCCCCAGCTCAGAAAACACTCTCAGTAAGTGTTCCTGTCCTCTTGCTGCCCTGCCCACGTCCTCCTCCCCCCACCTCCCCAGAAAGAATGTGGATTCAAGTGTTCGGGGAAAAGCCAGGTCCAGGCCCCTCCGTGAAGACAACAGCACTTGTGTCTGCGGTTTGGGCAGAAGCCAGGGTGGAAACGTCCCAGCTTCTGAGGGTGCAGGAGGGGAGCCAGGGTTTTCGCTCTTTGCAGAGCCCTTGCTGGGGACAGAGTGGCTGCAGAGCGGGGCCCAAGAGCCCCTAGGTGGGAAGGGGTGTCTGGAGGCCACTGTCCTCTGTCGATGGAAGAAAGATGCCAGCTTCCAGAGGCTGGCTGGGCAGAGGGCGGGGCTGGCAGCCATGTGGGTGGGAAGGCCCAGATTGTTAAGTGGGCAGAAGATTTGGTCAACATCCTACCCTGCAGGCCTGAGGCTTGGGCCAGAGCGGGAGGCAGGCTGACAGGATGGGACATACGTGGCAGATTGAGGAGGCCCTAGGCCTGGCTCTGCCTCTAGAGAGGTCTGAGCCCGGCAGTCACTTCTCCATCTGCACTGCAGTTTCCTCAGGTCTAAAGTAAAGGGGGGCTGATACCACAGCGCTCAGGAGCCTTCCAGCTCCAGACAGACAGGAAGAACAGGCAGGCAAGCACTCCAAGACAAAAGAAGTGAG
The DNA here is from genome assembly GCF_002837175.3 of Physeter macrocephalus. NCBI lineage: Eukaryota > Metazoa > Chordata > Mammalia > Artiodactyla > Physeteridae > Physeter > Physeter macrocephalus. The sequence goes on from NC_041214.2 coordinate 29,931,355, forward strand.
AGCAGGGACTGGAGCAGGTATCTGTACGCCCACGTGCACAGCGGCATTGTTCACGATGGCCAAAACGCAAATGTCCATTGCCGGATGAAAGGCGCAACAAAATGTGGTAGATGCATAAAATGGAATATTATTCAGTCTTAAAAAGGAAGGGAATTCTGGCACATGTTATGACATGGGTGAACCATATGGTAAGTGAAATAAGCCAGTCACAGACGGACATTGTATGATTCCACTCGTACGAGGTCCCTAGAGTCGCCAAAACCACAGAGACAGAAAGTAGGATGGGGGTTGCCGGGGGCTAGGGGTGATGGAGAATAGGAGCTATTGTTTGGCAGGTACAGGGTTTCAGCTGGAGGAAATGCAAATGTTCTGAAGACGGATGGGGGTGATGGTTGCAGAACGATACGAATGTACTGAATGCCACAGAACTGTCCACTTAAACATGCTGAAGATGGTCAGTTTTACGTTACGTATATTTTACCACAATAAAAACAGAAACAAAAACAAACACAAAACTCCAGGACTTTGACTAAGGCTCGGGTCTTCCTGATTCATGAAGCCGGAGAACTGGGGTACGGGGAGTCATACAGCTGACAGACAGGGTGACGGGGGTCCAAAGTCACAGACCCCCGAAGAGGGAGATGGGGAGTCGATGCAGCCACACAGCACAGAGGTGGGACCCAGATGATGAGGAGGCGATGCCCCCAGAGTTGGGCCCTTAACACTGGAAGGTGACACAAAGGTCCCGAACCCTTGTGGGAAAGAACACAGAGCAGGCTTGCTCCAAAGTTGGTGGGCCCCAGAGACACTGGGGAGCCTGGCTGCTGGCCCCTGAGGTCGGCCATCTCCTGTCTTTTAGATTCCGCGAGCACCAGGGCAATGAGACCCCTTGAAAGACAACAAAAAATAGGTTTGCAGGTGGGAAGACTGTGAAACTCTTCAGTGTGGGAACCACAGAGAAGGCCCCTGAGCCAGCTTGAGCATCTCTGCTCTGAGACTCAGATCAGAACTGGAGCCCCTGGTCCTCTGAAGACCTTGGGCAAGGAGCTGGAAGGGCAGGTGTGTGTGTGTCTGCCAAGCCTGATAATCCAGGCCACGCCCCCTTCTCCCTGGGATTTCAACTCCATTCCCAGAGGCACAGGGACCAACTGCGTGAGGTGGGAGAGGTTTTCCCACTCAGCCACGCTGATGGAGAGTATAGGAGACAAAGGGAAGGTGAAAACTGGCTGTGTGACTCCCTCCGTGCTTTATTTTTATAGTGATAACAAAAGTAGCTACCACAATAGTGTCTGTAAGGATGAAAAGTACATAGCATGGGCCTTCCACACAGTAACTGCCCAACAGATGTCATTACTGTCTCCTCCTGTTCATCATCATTATCAAGCTGCCATGTTTTGCTCTTTCTGAATGTGGAAGAAGAGAAACCCCAGAGTTCAGAGTGCTTGGCAGGCTTCCCAGGCTTAGCACCTCCCCCAGGATGCTGTGGGCTCCAGGGAAGCAGGATGTCAGGGATAGTCCCGTCCATCCCAGGGCGGCCAACAACCCCAGAAGAATTCAGCCCCAGTAGGGGTCAGAGTTATACCCAAGCCTAAATACAACCAGCCTTTGATTAAAGTTCCCCAAATATGGGACATCCTTTTAAATGCCAGACTAATTAGTATTTAGCTGTAATGCTTTAAGCCTTTCTTTTCTTAAAACAAGACCTAATTGAGTAGAGAAGTGTGCTAATCTGGGAATCCAGTATCTACTCCTGAGGCAGGCCTGGGTGGGCAATGTCCTAAATCAGGCCTGATTCTGGGGGCAGGATCAGAGGCGTAGCACCTAAGGGGAGCCCAGGAGCTTCAGAACACAAGCTCTGCAAATTCACGCTTATAAAGTAATGCTGTGGCCATGCTTCCTCCACTGCTATCAATGTTATCCCCAAATCTTCCTAAAACCACCCTTGAGGAAAAAAAAATTTTTTTTCTAGAAACAACTTTGGGTAATCTAATATCCAAAGTTACTTTTAAAAAATGTTAGAGGGGGCTTCCCTGGTGGCGCAGTGGTTGCGCGTCCGCCTGCCGATGCAGGGGAACCGGGTTCGCGCCCCGGTCTGGGAAGATCCCACATGCCGCGGAGCGGCTGGGCCCGTGAGCCATGGCCGCTGAGCCTGCGCGTCCGGAGCCTGTGCTCCGCAACGGGAGAGGCCGCAGCAGAGGGAGGCCCGCATACCACCAAAAAAAAAAAAAAAAAAAAAGTTAGAGGGACTTGCCTGGTGGCACAGTGGTTAAGACTCTGTGCTCCCAATGCAGGGGGTCCGGGTTCAATCCTTGGTCAGGGAACTAGATCCCACATGCATGCCACAACTAAGAGTTTGCATGCTACAACTAAGGAGCCTGCATGCCACAACTAAGAAGCCCGTGAGCCGCAACTAAGGAGCCCACCTGCAGCAACTCAGGAGCCATGTGCTAAGGAGGCGGTGCAGCCAAATAAATAATAAATAAATAAATAAATAAACATTAAAAAAATATCTCCATCATTAAAAAAAAAAGTTAGAGAAGTTAATATGGCAGTAGATAGAAATAATATTTATTACCAGCCATGACGTTACTCTCTTACATGCATTATGCAATGCTTTTCAGAATGTCTTCTGTGGAACTAGCCCAGAATGATGTGCAAAAAAAAAAAAAAAAAATGATGTCCTTTGGGAAACCCTAAGGACAATATATTCTTCCAATATACTTATAACGTATGTTTGTATATTGAAGGTTCTTTCAAGCCCCGCAGTAAAGAAACTGTTTACATTTCTTTAACTCGGTATAGCCCAAAGAGTGGTATATATTCAAATGGGTGATGCATGAGATGATTTTAGAAAGTGCATAAATGTTTTTAATTTTAATGGTTATATATATTTATTTTGATGTCAGTTGGCAAATAATATAGCTAGCATATCAAACCTATGATTTCACATATATTGCTCAGGACTCATTCGTTCACTCATTCCACAAACATTTACTGAGGACCTACTATGAGCCAAGCAGTATTCTAGATGCTGAGAATGTAGCAGTAAATAAAATAAAGTCCCTGCTCTCATAAATTTACTTTTTAGTGGGGAGTGACAAAAACTCAAACAAACAAATAAATATATTGAACACATATAAATATATGTTCAACAGTAAAAGGCAGAATAAAGAAAAACAGTTGGGCCAGGGGACAGAAGTGACAGGGGTGGAGTAAGTACTAGTGTAGGGAAGCCTCTCAGACAAAGGGACACTTGAACGGAGAGCTAAATGAAGGAGACTGTCTTTCTGCAGGAAGAATGTTCTGGGCAGAGAGAACACCACACACAAATCCCCGAGGTGAGAATGTGCTTGGCATGGTGGAACGGTTCCAAGTTCCAGGGCGGCAGACAAACCCCAAGGGATGCTTTTTAAAATTAATTAAATCAAATTCAAATACCATAATATTTGCCCTTTTAAAGTGTACAAGCCAGTGTTTTTTTTTTTTTAGTATATACACAAGTTGTTCTGTTTTTTTAGAGTGATGATTTGGTTCTGGTTCTGGCCAAGATGGAGAACTGGGGACCAGATTTACCTTCTCAACTAAACAACCAAAAAACAGACAAAATATACGAAACTGGATTTCAAGACACTTGACATCAGGCAACAAAGGATGGTGACCCCTGAGAGATGGGATACAAAAGAGGGGAAGGCATGGGAGTTCCCTGGTGGCCTAGTGGTTAGGATTCTGGGCTTTCACTGCTGTGGCCTGGGTTCAATCCCTGGTTGGGGAACTGAGATCCTGCAAGCCGAAGCCAAAACAAACAAACAAACAAACAAAAAACAGGGAAAGGCACCTATGAACATTCAGCTTCCCAGCTTACTGCCCTGAGAGAGCTTCTAGGCCACAGTGTTGAAACCCAGGGATAAAGAATGTCATTTGATGATAATAAAAAGGTCAATTCATCAAGAAGATGATCCAGGGGCTTCCCTGGTGGCGCAGTGGTTGAGAATCCGCCTGCCGATGCGGGGGACACGGGTTCGTGCCCCGGTTCGGGAAGATCCCACATGCCGCGGAGCGGCTGGGCCCGTGAGCCATGGCCGCTGAGCCTGCGCGTCCGGAGCCTGTGCTCCGCAACGGGAGAGGCCACAACAGTGAGAGGCCCACGTACCACAAAAAAAAAAACAAAGAAAAAAACAAAAAAAAGAAGATGATCCATCCTAAACATTTATGCACTTAACAACAGAGTGTCAAAATACATGCAGCAAAAACTGATCGAACTAAAAGGAAAAAAATAGGCAAGTCTACAATTAAACTGTGAAATTCAACACCCCTCTCTCAATAATTGACAGAACAAGTAGACAGAAGATCAGTAAGGATACTGAAGACTTAGAGAACACTACCAGCTTGATCTGGTTGACATTCATAGAATGCCCCACTAACAGAGTGGAATACATTCTTTTCATGTGCACATGGAATATTTACCAAGATAGACCATATCCTGAGTCATAAAACAAGCCTCAATAAGTTTTAAAGAATTCAAATAATATACTGTATGTTTTCTGACACAATGAAATTAAAATAGCAGTCAATGACAGAAAGATCTCTGGAAAATTCCTAAATAGTTGCAACTAAATAATACACTTCTAAATAACCTAAGGGTCAAAGAAGATATCAAAAGGGAACTTAGAAAGTATTTTTAACCTAATGAAAATGAAAACACAACATATTAAAATTTGTGGGATACAGCTAAATGAGTAGTTAGGGGAAATTTATAGCACCAAAATGAATATCTTATTAAAGAAGAAATGTTCAAATCAATGACATCAGCTTCCACTTTAAGATGTTAGAAAAATTAGAGCAAATTAAATCCAAAGTAGGAAGGCAAAAGGAAACAATAAACATTAAGAATGGAAACCAACAGAATTAAATGGGAAAAATCAATGGACTGGTTCTTTGTGAAAATCAATGACATTGATAAATCTCTAGCCAGCCTGATTACGAAAAAAGGGAAGACACAAATTACCAATATCAAAAATGAGACAGGTAACATCACTACAAATCCTACGGAATATAAAAGGATAATAAGAGAATATTATGAACTTGATGTCAATAAATTTGATAACTCTGATGAACCGATCAAGTTTCTGAAAGGCACAAACTACAAAAGCTCACTGGAGAAGAAATAGATAACCTGAATAGCCCTATATCTATTAAAGAAATTGAATTTGCAGTTAAAAACCTTCCCACTAAGAAAACTCCAAGCCCAGATGTCTTCATAGGTGAATTCTACTAAACATTTAAGGAAGAAGTAATACCAATGTCATTCAAATTCTTCCAGAAAATTGAAAAAGAGAGACTATTTCCCAAGTCATTCTATAAAGCCAGAATTACTCAGACATTACAAGAAAACTACAGACCAACATCTCTCAAGAACACAGATGGGGCTTCACTGGCGGTACAGTGGTTGGGAGTGGGCCTGCCAATGCAGGGGACACGGGTTTGAGCCCTGGTCCAGGAGGATCCCACATGCCGCGGAGCAACTAAGCCCGTGTGCCACAACTGCTGAGCCTTTGCTCTAGAGCCCGCGAGTTGCAGCTACTGAGCCCACGTGCCACAACTGCTGAGGCCTGCAAGCCTGCAGCCTGTGCTCCGAGACAAAGAGAGGCCACTGCAGTGAGAGGCCTGTGCACCGCAGCGAAGAGTAGCCCCTGCTCGCCACAACTAGGGAAAGCCTGTGCACAGCAATGAGGACCCAACGCAGCCAAAAATAAAATAAATTTATTTAAAAAAAAGAACATAGATGCAACAATTCTAAAAAACTTTTAACAAATCAAAGCCAACAATATATAAAAAGATAATATATCATGACCAAGTGGGGTTTATCCCAGGAATACAATCTTGGTTTAACACTAGAAAAATTAATCAATGTAATTTACCATATTAAAGACTAAAAAAGAAAAACCCATATGATTATCTCAATAGACACAGAAAAAACATTTGACAATATCCAACATTCATTCCTGATAAAAACTCTCAGCAAACTAGGAATAGAAAGCAACTTTCTTGATGTGATAAAGGGCATCTATAAAAACCCTACAGCTAACATTATACTTAATGCTGAAAGACTGAAAGCTTTCTCCTGAAGATCAAGAACAAGACAAGTTATGTCTTTAAGTCAATGAAATAAGGCAAGAAAAAGAAATAGAAGTCATCCAGATTGGAAAGGAAGAAGTAAAACTATCTTTACTCACAGACATGATCATCTGCAGAAAACCCAATAGAATCTACAAAAAAGCCACTAGCACTAATAAGTAATTAGCAAGGCTGCAAGTTACAATATATAAAATTCTATTGTATTTCTATATACTAGCAATAAACAATTGAAAACTGAAATTAAAAAACAGTATCATTTATAATACAGAGGTAGGTATAAATCTGACAAAATATGTAAAAGGCCTATGCACTCAAAACTACAAAACAATTGATAAGCGAATTAAAGAATTAAAGAAGACTTAAATAAATGGAGAGAGGTACTGTGTTCATGGGTTGGAAGGCTCAACACTGTTAGGATGTCAATTCTCCTCATATTCATCCATACGAATATGAATCAACACAATCTCAATCAAAATCTAGAATCTTAGAATTTAACTGATTCTAAAATTCATACGGAAATGCAAAGGACCTAGGCTAACCGAAACAACTTTGAAAAAGAATGAAGTTGGAGATTTAACAGTACCTGATTTCAAGACTTATTATAAAGCTTCAGGTACCAAGACAGTGTGCTATTGGTGTTAAGACAGACAATAGATCAAACAGAATATATGGACAATCAATTTTCATCAAAGGTAAAAAAAAGGCAATTCAGTGGGGAAAGGACAATCTTTTCAACAAATAGTGCTGGGACAACTGCATATCCATATACCAAAAAGATGAACTTTGTCCCATACCTCATACCATATACAAAAATTAATTCAGGGTAGATCATAAACCTAAATGTAAAACCTAAAACCATTAAACTTCTAAAAGAAAACATAGGAGAAAACCTTTGTGACCTTGGGTCAGGCAAAGATTTCTCAGACACAACACCAGAAGCGGGGTGGAGAGTCACCTAAAAGAACAAACTGATAAACTGAACTTCATCAAAATTAAAAACTCTCGTCTTTGAAAGACACTGTTAAGAGAATAAAAAACAAGCCAAAGACTAGGAAAAAAACATTTGCAAATCACATGTCTGATAGAGGACTTGTATCCCAGTGGTTTTCAAAGCTCCCCTCCTAGAATGACATTCTATGATTAATGGCTCTTTGTTTCGAGACTCAGACAGTATAAAATAAGAATCAGTAAGAATCTAGAACAGTGGTTCTCTAACTTCATCACCTGAAGGGCTTGTTAAAACACAGGTTGCTGGGCCCCACCCTCAGAATTTCTGAACTGGTAGGGCTTGAGGGTTTTCATTTCTGATTAAGTTTCCTGCTGGTGTCCCTGCAGCTGGCCTGGCTACCACACTTTAAGAACTGCTACTCCAGACCAACTTAGACTAAACTAGAAAAACAATGTCAGATGCAAGATTCCCCACCTTGCCCCAGGGACAATTATCAAATAAACTATGTTTATTAAGAGAAAAAATTGATTTCCCCCTTTTTAATTAGCTAGAGACATCTATAAATGTTAATCAGAGCTTCTGATGAGAGAGAAATAACAAACATGACATCACTGAGTTGGCTTGATTCTAGCCTTGCCTCTTTGTTGAATACACATTTTGGTTTCCGCAAAGTGGCTCAGAATTCACCCTGGAAAACATACACAGCCTTATACCAACCATCCCATAATGGCAACACAGAAGAAACTGGCATGCCCTGCTGAAGCCTATTGACTTTCCCTGACCCCCGCGTTAATGCCCCACCCACAGGCAGGGCTGCCATGGAGTCTCACCATCCAAGATGGCCCACTGGTTGTCAATCTCTGTATGCTTCAGGTAGGAGTCTTCGATGGTGGGGTCATAGTCAGGCACAAAGATCTTCTGGAAAAACTGGATGGTGAGGGCGCTCTTGCCCACACCCCCGTCTCCCACCACCACCAGCTTGTACGTGGGGAGGTTGTCGCTGGGGACGGCACTGGTCGCCATGTTGCTGGTAGGTCAGACCTGGGGAGGCAAGATATGTGGAATGAGACAGGGGGCTTCTTCTTCTCTGACTCACGGGAAAATATTCACGGGGTTTCCTCCTTTCTTACAGAGTAACAAATACTCCCAGTTGTAGAAAGTGTTGAAAATGAAGACATGCAAGAGAAAAGTGCTACCCCAGGACCCTCACCCAGAGACAATAACTGTTAAAATGATTTATTCAACCATTTACTGAATGTCAACTATGTGTCAGGCCCGGTCTTGGGGATATAATGCCACACGGCCTTTAACCAGCCAAAGGCCATGTCAACGAAGTTTTTCCACCATCAAATTCCACCCTAGTCCTGTACAGTTAAACACGTGGGCGTTAGTCTGAGCAGGGAGGGCAAGGAGGTTCGCCTTTCACATCAACTCTGGTCATTGGACTGTGGTGCTGAGAAGAATGGGAGGCTGTCTGAGCTTAAAGGAAAAGAGGGTCACAACAGCTTAGCACAGCTGAGCTCAGCGTCTCTGAGCCCCTTCCAACTCTCAGAATTCTGTGATCCTGGCTCTGTTCTCTGATCTCCTTGCCCTCTATCATGCAGAAAGTCGTGTTAGACTCTCGTGACATCTGGTCAACCCCTCTTTTAGTTGGGGAGGAAGAAGAGGAGGATCAGGGATAAGTTTTATTTTGATGACGTTGAGTCCAGTTAAGGCAGTGGTCCTCAACCAGGGGCAGTTTTGTCCCCCAGGGATATCTGCGACGTCTGGAAATATTTTTGGTTGCCAAAACCAAGTGGATGCTACCAGCATCTAGTCAGCAGAGGCCAGGGATGCTGCTAAAGATCCTATAATGCCCAGGAAAACACCCCCAGAACACATAATTAACCATCCTAAAATGTCGATAGTGCCAAGGTTGAGAAACATTGAGCTAAGCTGACTAGGCAGGGGCTGGAAATATGGAACCAGGATCCTAAAGAGCAATTGAGCCTGAACAGATAAGGACTGACTGTGTAGAGATGATGGCAGAGAAGCGAAGAGTGACCTTTGGAAACTGCATCACAAAGTACCAAGGAGGAGAGGCGGGCAGGGAGCATGGAAAGAGCACTCAGAAAAACAGGAGGGAAACCAGGATCTGTCACAGTGATGGAAGCCCAGAGTTTCCAGGAGGAGGAGGTTGACGGCACCGAAGGCTAAACACTGATGGGGGATGAGGGAGGAGAGTCACCTAAAGAACAATTTGAGGGTGTTGCCAGGGACCGAAGCTGCTAACTAGGGAAAAGCACAAACCACCTCTGGTAGGGCCATTCCTGGGTAGCTTCAGGGCTCACAGAAGGATAGGGGACAGGGCAGCACGCCGGGGGACAACGAACTGTGTGTCCTGTGTGCAATCACGGCTGCTCGGGAAGGCCACTGACTGAGCCATAGTTTCCTTACCTAATAGATTAAAGGGCTGGGTTTTCACAGTTGTTCTTAGCTCTAAAAGAGTCCTCCATTCTAGATTTCAACAGAAAGGACGTTAGACACAAATGTAGGTTATGTGGCCATGCTGATTTGCATGGGGCTATAGGCGAGAGTCATTGCATAATCTTTTGCACTTACTGAAGCTTGATGTTGACATTTAGGGTTTCCCTGCAGTGGCGGGGAAGTAGGCGCTTTCATACATTGTGAGTGAGAATGTAAATCTGTCCAAACTGGACTGAGAATACACTTGCATAAATACATGAAAATTTAAAACGGACATATCCTCTCTCAAAGCTATGCCACATGTGAGAATGTAGTCTAAGGAGGTAATCAGACAAGTGTACAAAGATGTTAAGAACAGGGGTAAAAATGGAAATAACTTAAATACTGGGGGGCGAGTTAAAGAAAAGTTTATCCATACAATGCAATACTATATGGCCATTCAGAAGGATGAAATTCCCTAGCCTAGAAAAGGTTTATAATATACATGAAAAAAAGAAAAAAGCCAGGCTGCAAAACAGCAAGTACATATGATTACACTTCCATGAAGCTACCATCTATGAATCTACATGTCTAGGGTGGTTCTAGGCATAGAGAGGATTGGCACGTAGCTGTCTCTACAGGAGACTTAGGGACACTTTCTCAGATTTTCAATTTTCTACAACAAGCATGTGTTCTATTTGTGTATCAGAAAAGCTGAACAGTATTAAAATATTTCCACCAAATAAAATGTTCGGGCCACCTGAAAATGTGCGATTCCCTCTCCTTCGAGTGGGGATTTGAAACTCCTTTGGTGCAGGATAGAAGGACCAGGTGCCAGCTGAGCCCCAGCATCTGGTTCCCCCATCCCCCCTGGGTGGGGCTGACAGTGGGGTTAAGCTGAGCCTTCAACACACTGAGCTCTCCCACGTGACAGAGCTGGTGGTCCAAAGGAGCCAGAGCGGAGGGGAGGGAGACAAAAATGAGAGGAGGAGGATAGTGTCACTATCCTCCCCAGGCCCTCTCTTTGTCTCTTGGGTCAGGGGAGCTTGATGTCACCTCCTAGCCGCTCCTCCTTAACCGCTGTCCTAGCCGGGGAAGGATGGTGACACTAAGGCAGCGTGAACATGTCTGCCTATGAAACAGGCTGTTTTTAAAGCTCCCTTCCAAGAATATATAAACTACTATGTATAAAATAAATAAGCTCCAAGGATATGATGTCTAGCACAGGGAACATAGCCAATATTTTATAATAATTTTAAATGGAGTATAATCGCTAAAAAATTTGAATCACTATGTTGTACACATGAAGCTAATATAATATTGTAAATCAACTATACCTCAATAAAAAAAATTAAAATAAATAAAAATGAAAGCTCCCTTCCCTTCTCGCTGGCAGCAACGTGAATAAAAAAATACTAAGTGGGTGGGAAGGTATCGGGAAGGAAAATCGTTTCCCTTGATTTTCTTCTCAAAATAAAACAAGATGAGAAAAACACTAGTAAATATGATAGAGGACCAGCCTTTGAGGCAGTGCTCAGACCACCCACAGCAGAATCACCTGGAAACTTGAAAAAAATCGCCCTCTGCTTGCCAAGCAAGGCAGCTGGCAGGAAATGGTCAGATGAGGGCCGATTTCCTTTCACAGTGCCCTGCACTCAGGAGTGGGGCCCTGAGAGACCACGGGGGGGCAATTTGGGGTTCCCTCCCACCTCAGACTCAGTGGAACAGGGTTAGAATGCACGGTTAACACAAACCTTGGACTGGGTCCCTCGTGGGGAGAAACCCTTTAGTGCTTCCCATGGCTGATGGGTCAAGCCCCTTCACTGGACATTCAAGGCAGTCACTGGCTGCCATCGCTGACCTCTCCAGTGGGACCCATGCTGCAGCCTCTCACACTACTCTCTCCCAAGCAACTCTGTGTTCCCAAGTGTGCCCTGTGGTCCCACGAAGCCCTATGCCCACGCCACCTCCTGCTGGGGCCCTGGGGAGAGCGCCCACCTCTTCACAGGTCAGGCCCAGGCCCAGGAATCGCCTCCCGGGAGGCACCCCCTTCGACCCCGTGCCCCGCAGTTCCTGGTGCAGAGGCCACCACCACACTTGAAGTCTTCTATACTTACTGTGCACAACAGGGCAGGGATGCATCTCGTCCCTCCCTGGATCACCAAGGCCCGGCACCGCATCAGCAAGGACAGACGTCAGCTAGGGGAACTGGGGGCCCAACAGTGGCCTTTCTGAACAACCATACGACAACCCACCAGCCAGAGCACTGGCCTCCCCACGCAGAGGGCTCAGGGGCAGCTCTCCCGGCCAGGCCTTGGGACTGTCTCCCTCCTTCTCCCAAGTCAGACGGATCACACACATGAGACCCTTCCTGGAAGCAAGTGTGAGCCCAGGTTTACAAAGGCGGGACCATGAGTCCAGAAAACCACTCAATCTATAAGGGCTCTCGGGCAGATCTTCTCTTGAGGCACATGTTTTTCCAGTCTTCAACCTCCCCCGAAATAATCCCTGACTAAAATGATGTCTTTGTAAACAAGGAGGGCAGTCAAAATGCCATGGGGCGTGCGCCACACTCCTACAAAATCGGCTGATCTCACGTGGTGTGGAGAAAGAATTTTTAAAGTCACCAGAGGCTATGACGAAAGTCACCACAGGATAAAAAGTTGGTCGGTGCTTAAGGAGCAAACTGTTTCCATTTACGACATCCCTCTCCTCTCCAGTCTATTCAACTAGACAGCACCTTGGAAATCATTCTAGAACGCTGGTTCTTCACCATTTGGGGGTCATAGATGGCCCCTTCGAGGTGGGAGGGTGGAATAAGGTGGGCCTGGGGCTCCCTTTAAAGTCTCGCCACCAATTTTCCGTGCCTGATACTCTCCCACCCACCAGCTGAGCGACCTTGGGCGAGTTAACCTTTCACAGCCTCAGTTTTTTTACTTGAAAGATGGAGTTGGTTGGAGAATCATCCTTTGCAGGATTGCTCTAAGCGGGAAATTAAAATGTATGAGACGAGCCCAGCTTAAAGAAGGTGCTCAAATGTTTGTTCTCTCGCCTTGTTTACTTTGTTCCCAGAAGAGGCGGACCCACAGTCTCCCTCCCTCCCTCCACTCTGAGGCTCCGCGGTTCCCAGCCTCCTCCCCCGCCCCCATCAGAAGCCCCGCTGCCACCTCAGCTCCCTTGCAGTCGGATTAAATAGGCTCGGGTGGCAACGTCACCCGTCATTTAGAACATTGTTTCCATGGGAAATGGCTCTGAGGTTCCAGACAGCCCGCTCCACTCAGAAACCAACTTTTGGAACCGCAGCCCCTGGGCGGAGGAGGCGGCAGAGCGCTGGTTCCCGTGGCAACCACCGCTCCCAGAGCCCTTCCCAGTGCAGGAGCAACCCAAACCCAGGCTCATACTGGAAACTTCTTTCTAAAAGGCAGTATCACTGCCTCGACGATTTTAATGACGTGCATACGAAAACTTCAGGCATCTTTCAGCTGAGCAATAAGCTTTTTTGGTGGCTGTCTTTTGCTCCCTTTCTCTCCCCACGATTAGCACCAGCCTGCTTGGTTTGAAGTTGTTTCCTGAATGGCAGATTTCGTCTTCCCAGCAACTGGGGAGCTCCAAGAGGACAAGAGCCACCTCTCATTCTCTTGACCTCTCACAGGGCCAGGCAAGGCCCAACACGTGGGAACCTCAGGGTGTATTCGCTGACTGACTACTCCATACTGGCCCAATAAGCAGGGCGTGACACCCTCCCTTCGGACAGGGGTAGGCTCATGTCCCTAGGAAGTGGGGAAGCGGGGGCTGGGTGGACCCATGACCCCAGAATAACCTTTTCACCCAGCAATTTTCAAAGTGTGTTTGGAGGGGGTTCCTGAGACCTCCTGGAAAGCCTGTGCAAAGCCCCCTCTGTTCTCAGGGGGGCAGTTTGGGGTGGAGCGTCAGTCATAGCCTTGGACGCTTCAGCCAGGCAGCCTGAGTTCCACTTGTGTCTCTGATAGGGACTCCCTGTGTGACGTGGAGCGAGTTTCTTAACTTCAGGGAGCCTCAGTTTCCCCATCTATAAAACAGAACAGGACCCTCAAGAATGTGTAATTACAGTCCCAGTGGGGGGAAAAAGACCTGGAGGGCCCCCCAGTGAGGGCATATTTGCACTGATGTGCAAAGCAGCTGGGCCCCTGGGCTCCCTCCAATGTGGTAGAGCCTAGTGATCTGGACCCCTGCTTGCCCCACGCATGGCCCTGAGAGCACCTGAACGCATAGGGCTGCTGGAGGACCCAACACGGTAACAAATCCTAGGACAGCAGTGGGCCCCAGCAGCCCCCCAAAACAGCAGTGCCCAGTGGTTATTATCTCTTACCAAATCTGCCACCTTCTCCCCAAGTTCCCAGTTTCTAGGGCTTCTACAGAGCTTGTTTCCCAAAAGAACAGCCCAGAACACTGCCCATTTTTCTAAGTGGGCACACGGTAAAAGAAATGGCTTTGGCTGCAGACACTGTCAAGGGGCTCACGGGCTTCCTGGCCTCTCCATGCTCCCCATCCCCCCAGCACCATTTCCAAAGCGGTGTCATAGTCCTAGCCAGAAGAAAAGGTGCCCAGGAGAGGCTATATAGCAGTAACAACCCCCGCTATTTAGTGGGCGTCAGCAGTGGATAGATCAGACACCGAAGGTCAGGCTTGGAACCGTCGTGTGGCACTGCCTAGAATTCTGTCGGTCATTAGTTTTGCAACATCACAGGACTTTTCTTTGACTGTCTTTGTGACTCGTAACCCATAGGGCACTCTTCATCTTCTCTGACTATAGGAGCTGTGGCAGTGGTCATCCCAGAGCCTCTCCCAAAGATGCTACCAACGTAATTGAAGGTTTAGTTTTCACTGCTTTTTGCTTCTCTATTTCCATACTAATTATTTTAAAGACCTCCCCTAGCCCCATCTGTCAAACTACAAGTTGTCTGGCAAATAAAGCTGGAAGAGGGGGACACATTCATTATTAATGCAGCTCTTGGGAGAGTGAATGGACTTTCATTCACATTGAGCTGAATCAGCCCTGGGAAGCTAATCTCATCTCTGTGATGTCTGGGTGTGCCCAGTGCAGGGGGATGAGGATACATTGGGGGGTGACCCAACCCATGTGGAGGAAATGGCTCTGCATTCCAGGAGCTGCCCTTCCCTTCTGCACAATTCCCAGAAATGGGCAGCTTCCCCAGGGCTGCTGATTTGCAGGCTGTGCAAAAATGGCGTGCAGCCCCGCCAGGGGTCTAGGCCACTTGGCATTCCTAAGGCTCCGCTCTCCCCTCCCTAGGACTTTGCTCTGCCCTTTGTCTCCCACCTTTGCTAATCCCAGCCCAGCACTGTCACTGCATCACTCAACCCCTCCAGGAAGCCAGTGCATTCACCTCACTTGATTATTAAGATTTAACCACCAATCCCACTGTGTGTTATTTTATGCTGTACAGGACCTTAAACATCATCAGGTCTGTATGGTATGTGGCATGGGTGCCTCCCCTCCTTTCCCAGAGCCATGGCAGACACCACAGTCCATCGTGGTCCTCTTTCCTGCTCAGTCTTACAACCCTTTTCAACGCAGCACCCTTGGCAGCCAGAACCAGGTGACTGGTCCGGAGAGGAAACTAGTTTGACGTCCCAGATCGAACCCACTACTCTTTAGGTTCCCTCCAAAACATCCCAACTACTGGCCATCCTGTTCCACGGGAGGGCTCAGGACCTCTGTGGGGAGCCTGCCTGGCTATCTCTGGAGAACTCTGTTACCCAAGCCTTCTGGGTAATACATCAGCCCCTGCTTTTCTACCCCATCAAATCCAAGCTCCTCTGCCAGGATCACACCTGGACTGCTGACAGCAGGGCAGAAATATCAGACAGGAGTCCTGAGATCCAGACAAAGGCCAATGCTTGAAGTAAGCCAGGCCCTTGACCTTACTCATGAACCCCAAGTACCACGTGCTTCCTTATATCACAACTGTTAACACTAGGGTCTTACTTGCTAGTGTGTGAGTACCTCCTGACAGAGCCTGGAGCTTAGCCATCTACAACCCAGCACTGTGAGTCCCAGAAATGACCTGCTATAATAATTACAAGGGTGATCATGTTAAAAATAACAGGAGCACTTAATTAACGTAGGCGATGTGTCTGATGCTGTTGGAAGATTTTACCAAATTAACTCATTTAATTGTCATAACAACCCTATGAGGTATAACTTTGTCCCCATTTTACAATTGAAGAAACTGAGACACAAAGAAGTAAAATAACTTTTCTAAGGTCAGCCAGCTAGAAAGCAGCAGTACCAGGATCTAAAACCACAACAGTGTGGCTCCAGAGCCCGTAGCCAGTGCATCATGCTAGGCAACCTCTCGTGGCGGGCAGATTGGTGGGTGGGTCCAGAGTTGGGCCAGGCCAGAGGCAGCAGATCCAGAAGTGCTGGGAAAAGGTCAGCAGTGAGCCAGGGAGGTGGTGTCAGTCAGGGAGGCCTCCAAGGCCAGACTGCTGCCCCTGTGGGAGAAGCAGCTGAGCAGGTCAGGGCCCAAGGGGCACCCAGGGTAAATACTAGTCACTGGGAACAGACACGCCCCCCCATCCCAACTGGGACAAAGTCTGCCAAATAGGGCACAGGTCTGGTACTGCCAGGTGCTCCTGCCCTGAGGACCAGGGAGAAAGCTGAGGGATCAGGCAGCTGTCCAGCATCGTGGGAACACCAGGGGGTTCTGAGACCTCCTATTTCAGCACCCCTGTCTGGGCCCCTCTCCACTGTGCTGGTCCCTGCCCCAGCCCGTCTCCTTGTGGTCCTACACACCGGCTGCTCCCCGTCCAGCTTGGGGCTGGCGCCTCACCTGGAACCCCTCACCAAGGAGCCTGAGCTAGGAACTCGCACAGCTGCAACCTTAGGCAAGTTACTTACATTCTGTCCCTCGGTTTTCTCTTCTGTAAAAGTGGGGACAGTGGCAGCATTTGCCTTGTGGTCGTCATGATAGGCTACATTTATTTGCTTGGCCCAGTGTCTGGCCCATAGAGAGCGTTCAATAAACATCAGGGAGTTACCATCACCAGCATCCTTCGAAGTCCATCCCACGTCCCTCCTCCTGCAGGAAGCCCTCCTGCCTCTCCAGAGTCCTTCCTGAGCTCATGCCCTGCAAACTGGCTGGTTCCACAGATGACAGCTCAACAGAACTCAGCCCCTCGCCACTCCGTCCTCAGGGCGCTCTCACACCCATCTGCCAGCTGGTCTCAGCTCCCCCATTCCGCCTTGGGGGGCAGCCTCCTGCAGCCATGCTGTAGGACAACAAGCCCCCGCATGCTGCTGACCCAATGATGAAGGAGATTTAAGCTCCTCAAAGACATTTCCCAAAATATTCAGGAGATGCTTGTTCACTGAATAGACTGCGCAGCAGATACCAAATTGCTGGGAACTCAGCCTGAAACGGTTTCTCCCTCTGGTCTTTAAACCCAGAAGTGCTCTCCATCCTAAAACCTAGCCCCTCTCTGGGCTCCTCCTGTTTTGGTGGATTTATCCTTGGAAAGAAAAACCTGTTAAGGACACATGACATGAGAAAGGGCCCATTTTTCCTGAGCCCAGAGGAGAATGATCCAGGAGGAGTAAAGTGGACAGGCCGCGGGTGCTGGCTACCCTTCCCCCAGTGCACACAGAGGGTCAGATCCGGGAGACTTGCACGTCCAGTCAGTACTCCCAGAGCACCTCCAAGGTGCCTGGTCCTCGGAGCTGGGGAGACGGAGATGAATGAGCCCCAGCGCCTGGCTTTGGGGATCATGGGGTGTGTGTGGGGGAGGGGCAGACAGACAGAGGACTACAGTATATAAGGCTAAATGGGAGCACAGGGGCAGCGGGGGGCATCTCACCCAGCCTGGGGGCATTGCAGAAAGCTTCCCAGTTGAGGCAATGACAAAATGGAGTCTTGAAGGCCAAGTAGGTATCAGCTAAGGTAAGTGATAGGGACAAGCATATCCTAGGTGAGGACCAGAAGCTGCAAAGCTGTAAAGCACAGTGGTGTGAAAAACCAAGAAGGTGCCAAGTTCTGCAAGCAACACCTGTGATTGGAGTGCAGAATGTGTGACGTGTGCGGAGCGGTGGGAAGGGGAGTGGGGAGGAGCTCCTGTTGGCTGCCTGACAACTGGGGGTGTTTGTCTTTGTATCCAGAGCACTAAGCACAGTGCCTGGCACACAGTGGCTGCTCATCAGCACAGAATGATGAAGGAACAAGTGCAGGGGCTGCAGGGCGAGGCAGTGGGGAGCACAGGGGCCCCGCATGACCCCGAGGCCCCCGGACCCTCCCCTCCCCACAGGCGCGCCATGCAGGCTCGCTGGAAGGCCGCACAGTCCAGCAGGCCCACAGCTCTTTCTGATGACCGCAGTGAAGTTCACCAGCCAGAAAAGCCCAGCGGACACTGCATAACTTCCACAGGACAAACTGAGGGCTCCAGAAGCTCAGAGGAGAGCAGAGGGGAAGCAGACGGGAAGGGCTGCAGGGCCGGGTGGGAGCAGGAAGGTCGCGCAGGCGGAGCTGGCATGGCCACAGAGGCCCAAAGGCAGAGCTGTGTGGGGTGGCATTCGGCCTCCCCATTTACCAGCGGGGAGCAGAGTCAGAGGCGTTAAGGCACGTGCCCGAGGGCACAGCTTGGAAAAGGGTGAAGCTGGGATTTGGCATCCAGACTGACAACTAAAAACTAGAATTCTGCCCCACTCCCCACCCAGCTAGTCCAGGCGGCTGGGTGGGTCTGCGGGGGTCTCCGGGCTGAGGGGTTAACGAGGGCTTCGGTGTCTCAGGGTCCGCACGACCCTTCAGAACAACGTGCTCCACTGGCATCCCCGGGCCACGGGGGTGCTGCCACCTGGCCCTCACAGGCCCACGTCCCCACAGGCTGAGGTCGCACCCCAATGCCCGGCCCCCTGTGTCCCCGTGTCCCACCACCACAGGGAGGCTGGGGCTGCACTCAGTCCAGGGGTGAGGAGCAGGGCTGCCGCCTGGCCCGCAGCTTCCTCGAGGGGCAGAGAGGAGGAAGTGGCTTTATGTTTGGATTCTTATTCTCAGTCCTGGGGGCCATTCCGATTTCCCTAGGGCCGGGCAGTCTCACCCGCAGCTGAGGAGGAGCTTCCCAGCCTCAGGCCGGCATCTGCACGCCCATCGGGAAAGTCACCCTGGCCATCACCCCCGCTGCGGAGGGTCGGCTCCTGGACACTCTGGGACTCCACAAAGTGAAGCTCTCAGACTCCCCAGGGCCTGGCAGGCTGCTCCGCATTCTGATTCAGCTGCTCCCTCGGCCCATGCCCGGAGGAGGGGCTCCTGCGAGCCCCCACACCGGCTGCTCAGGCTCAACCCCGCACACGGGACCCCTGCCAGCCCCCTCGTCCCGCCCTCCCGCCCCGCCCCTCTTTCCTCGGCCTCCCCTGCCAGCTCCAACATCCCTTTACCTCAAATCCCAGGCCAAGGCCTCGTGGCACATCTCCCTCCGTGGCTGCCTCTGCCCTCTGCCTGGGCCGCCCCCACTGGCGCCGCCCTCCCCCCACTCCAGCGCTGCCACCCCTCAACCAAGCCCGGGCGCAGTGCTCCCCCTGGAGACCGCCCCGGGAGCCTCAAGCTCTCCCCACGGGCCCTCCCTGAGCTGCCCGGCATCCCGTCGCCAGCGCTCAGAGCCTCTCTCCCACTGATTCCTAGTACAGCGTCCTTGGGGACAGGGGCGGTGCCCAATTCGTAGGGCCTCGGGGAGTCTGCCAGGGAATGCTGTCTGCCCGCACTGCCTCTTCACTCTCCCCGGCCTGTGAAAACATTCCCTCTAGGAGACACGGCCGCCCTGCGCCCCAGGCTCCCGAAGCCACCCCTTCGTTCCCGGCCTCTCCTGCGCCCCAGGCCTCCTTCCGCTGAGCCGCCTTGCCTGTGTCTACGAAGTGCCGCCAGGTGGCAGGTGGCAGCCAGAGTGCTTTGCAGCCACTATTCCGCTGATTCATCATAGCCACCTCACGGAGAAGGCTCTGTTTAGCCCCCGAGGTTCCCGAGGTTCCATGGTTGTCCAAGCCACGCATCGCCACCTGCAAGTGACCACGAGCTCCCAGCTCAGCCACACGGCCACGCTGCCTCTTCCCCCTTCAAATCTAGGAGCTGGGAGTTGTTTTACTGTCACATTTCCCCTGCGGGAAAATGTGGGGCTGGGGGCTACAGGCTGGACTTCATTTTCCTTATCTCGGGGTCACCCTGGAGCCCTGGCACAGCTTTCCGCACAGAAATGCTTCCGGTGTCTGCTGTCTGCGTTCCCCAAATGCAGGGGTGACCCTGGGAGTTGGCTGGGATTCTGCTTGGGTGGCGGGTAGGCTAAGGTGCTGTGGGCCACACAGAGAAGCGGGGTGGTGGCCCTCACAAGGGAGATACCATGTGAGCAGTCCCACTGGACACACAAGGGCACTGGCCCAGAGGAGGAGTGGGTGACCGTACGGGGGTCCTTCCCTGTCACCCACACTCCCAAACACTGAGCCCCCTGTAGCTCCCAGGGCCCAGCTACCTGACCATCCCTGCCTTCGGGCTGGGGATGCCACACCCCGCCCCCAGAACCCCCTGATGGCATCAAGGCAGAGGTTCTCATACTGTCTTTCTCCCAAGTGGAGGTGACCGGAGCACAGCTTCACAGGCTGTCCCAGCCCAGAGCTGCTGCCTCATGGAACCTATGGCTTCACACCAGCCCAGCAGGTAAGTGGCCCAGGAGAAGGTCAGGGGTGGTGACAGACAGCAAAGGGAAGGCCTGGATGCCGGGGGCAGGCCTCCCTTTGTGTCAGCAACCCCCTGCCTATGAGATGGATGCTTCTTGCCAGGGCTGAATGGTTAAACTCCAGCCCCCCGCATCCTAGCTGACCCACTATCTCAACTGCTTTACCCTGCAATAGCAGAAAGAGGGACTCAGGAGACAAATGGACACCCCAAACTCATGTGTAGGCAGAGGCCAGGTCGATAAATGAGGGAAGAGGACAGGGACAGGCAATAGGGAGCAGTGGGGCCTGTGGTAAACAGGAGGCCACTGGTACCTTCCACCACCTGACTGCCATGACAGAAGCATATCTGCAACGGGGCTTCCAGACAGTCAAAATTTTTAAAGAGTAGACAGAAACCTGAATTTTTATGTGAAACTGATTTTTTACATGTTGGCTACCAATTAAAAAGTTTTACACATTATATAAGCCAAATAAATCACCTCCCTGGGGTGGGGTGGGGGCAGCCCATAAGGGCACCTGCTGCTACCCTGCCACCTCGAGTATGCCAGCACTGAGTGGTGTGGCCACTCCAAGGCAGACGACCCTTGGCACTGCCTTGGCCTGGCCTGGCTTCGGCCGCAAAGAGGTGTGAGGTTAAAGGAAGTGGCAGTGACACTGAGGAACAGCTGCAGGGGTTACTCAGCCTGGAAACTCTCCGGTCTAGCCGTCTTTAGCTGGGGGAGAGCACACAGCCACCCCAGGAGCACGGCAGAGCACGGGGAGGAAGTGGGCAGAAAGGCACATTCAAAAATGACCGCTGCTTTGATTTGTTTCCATCGTTTGTATTCAAAATGTTAAACATCATAAATGAAAAATGTGAAAAATTTTATGTTCGACCCAAAATGAGAAAGAAACAGGATCTAGGCCCTTCCCTGAGGTGAGGAGAGGCGATCCAATCCCCGTTCTAAACGAGTAAGCAGACTGCAGAGAGAAGGGCTGGAGCAAAACAAAAGGGAAACTTCCTGAACACGAGGCGGGCCAGGCAATGAGCGGCCGGGGAGGTGTGGGGTTTTCCTCAGCAAAGGGAAAGTCCAGGGAAGCAAGACCAGGGCGGGAGGGTCCAGCCGCCTGGCTGTGGAGGCTTGAACCAGGCTGGAGGTGGGGAGGGATGTCTTCTCAGGGCCACTATTCACGTCTCTCTCCCCAAACCCTGAAGAGTGGCTGCATCTTTCCTGCCCTCCTACCCAGCCTGGCCAGGCCAGACAGCGAGCCCTGAATGCAGAGGGGGCAGAGGGCAGAGTGGGCAGACCTACTCCGTTCCCAAGGGGCAGGAGCCATCTAGAAGCTGCCATTGGCCAGGGGACCGGCCGCCCACCTCTCTTTTTTCTACACACAGCACTTTTATAAGAAGTCATGAATCAAAGCATTTGCCCCTCTGCTGGGAATGTGACATCAGGCAAATCACTCAACCCGGGTATGCGCCTCCGTTTCCTCATCTGTTATCCACGTCCTCACCTCACAGCGTTTTTCTGCGGACAGAATGAGCCAATACACCCAAGTGCTTAGAACAGTGCCTGGCACAGAAAGTGTTATTATTACTGTCATCATCATCATCATCATCCTCATAAGTATGTTGTGGGAACTCTCTCCAACGTCCCCTCCACTAAATTGCACAGACGGGTTCCTGGGGCCACACGAGGCTGTTTTGCAGGCTGCCCCAGAGCACCCAGGACAGGGGCAGGAGG
Source organism: Physeter macrocephalus (assembly GCF_002837175.3). NCBI lineage: Eukaryota > Metazoa > Chordata > Mammalia > Artiodactyla > Physeteridae > Physeter > Physeter macrocephalus. The sequence continues at coordinate 29,953,322 of NC_041214.2, forward strand.
GGAAGGAAGCGGCTGCTTTTGAATCACCACCTTCAGCCCGCGAGGCACACAGCGCAGCCTCCTCTACAGGGAGACCTCGGCCACCCAGCGGGATGAAGGATCACTGCTCCTGCCGCTGGGCCATCCCAGGGTTCAGCAAGGAAGCACATTCTATTCCTGATGATCTGAGGAATGATCACCACCCGCAGTCCGCGGTGGCTTGTTTCGGGGGTGCAGAGAAAGGAGAAACTGTGGAGCTACATCCCATCGGAGGGGGACGAGCCCAAGCAGGGTAAAGCTGGAGGCAGAGCAGATGTCAGGAGCGTGGAAATGAATCCAACGGACCCAGTGTTGAATCCTGGTCGTGCCACTTACTAGCTGTGTGACCTCGGACAAATTACATATAAGCCTCTCCGTGCAAAACTATCCTTGGTGAATGGGTAGCAGCAACCAGCTGGAGGTGGAATCAGGCCGAGTGCTGTGGCCAGGGCCGATCACTAGAATGCCTGTTTATCACGTCCTGACCACAAGCTACACTTCCCTGACCAGCACCTCAGACTAGGTGAGGTCACTGCTCTAGCTCCCAAGACACCCAGCTGTCTGTCTTGACAGCACTTTGCATGCTGCTGACTCAGTTGCCTAATTGTTTATGATGTAATGTGTCTTCCCCACCGGACCGTCAGCTCCAGGAGGGTAGGGCCCCTCCTCCGTTTTATTCTCCACTGTATCTCTGGAGCCGAGCGCATGCCGGACACCAAGAAGATGCTCAATAAATATCCTGACCTACATCAGCTCTAATCCTCACAGCTACTCTGAACACTGTCCTAACACAAAGGGAAAAAGATTAACACTTGAGTTTGCTCTGGTCATTGGGGAAAAAGGCCTGACTTAAGGCTCTGACCTGGCTTGGAACAGTGACAGTAGCAACCGCACAGCCTCTGTTGTGGTTCCTGCAGGTCACGGGGTAGGTCTGGGGTGCGTGCCTCTCGCTCAGACAAGCTCTTTATCGGCTCTTTTCAGGAGTAAATGGGTAGGCTCCCAGCCTTGTCTCCATGTCTTTACTCCTCTATAGTCAAAAGTAATGGAAATTGGGAGTTTTCAGAAGTTCTGGGGGAAACTGTCCAAGAAAATTGGTCCCTGGAAAATGGCAGTCAACTAGGCTTGAGGAGACAGAGAGCCGGGGAGAAAGTCTCCAAGGGCGTGAGCAGGCAAGGGAAGGGGGTCTGACGCTCAGTTTTAACTTCTGCCCCGTTCTAAGCTATGGGCAGCCCCCTTTCTCAGAGGCCCTTGGTGACAGCCTGTTACGTACAACAGCCGTGGCTCAGCGGGGCTTAGGGAATGAGGAAGCCGCGCCTATGGTACCCACGCAAAGTGTGGCAGCTGACCCCGGAGCTCAGATGGCCTGCTGGCATGGTCCCCACACTGCAATCCCCAGAAATACTGCAGATGGGGACGGTTTCCATCAACGACCGCGTAATCTTCAAAGAAAAATAAATGATACACTCAGAAAACTTGCACAGGGAGAAAATCTTTGTGGAAGAACGCAGATCTATTGGGGCGAGCACCTCTCCATTTCCACATATGTGGGATGAGGGCCTGGCCCCGCATGACCGGACTAGAGGAGAAAGGGAAGTGGGGATGCCCACAGGTGGGGGGTGGGGGCAGAGACTCAGCAGGGGGGCCCTCTGGCCTGCAGCCCCGGCCCCTTCCCACTCTCCCGTGGGTCTTCTGAGGAAGGGAGGGAGGACTGAGGTTCCCTGAGGCCTCTCTGGCTGCCAATCGCTGATGGTGCCAGACCCTGCCTGGCGCCCTCTCCTTCCTCCTTCCACACAGAGGCTCTCCCAGCCTCCACGCAGCTTTCCTATCCACGCACACCAGCCCTAAGGAGAAAAAAGCCCCTGCTGAGTGCTTTATTAAAATGGTTATTTGGTGGAAGTGCTAAGTGACCTGCTCCCCTTTTCCATCTCTCCAGCCATCCCCAGTTTGAGCCCAGAAGTAAAACAAAGGCTTGGTTTCTTTATTTTGATTTCCTGCTTAAAATCTCAAACATGCAGGAAACACCCACCCAGCCCCAGATAAGTGGACTGGGGCCACTGTGGGCAGGCAGGGCCGGCGGTCACTGAGTGGGGTGGAGTGGGGTGGCCCGGAAGGCTCTGATGCCAGCTGACCTTAGCTCCCGGGAGCGCCACCAGGGCACCGGGGCCTGACTTCCTTTGCGGGAAGACAATGGGTGTGAGGAACGTACTGTATGGGGAGTGCTAGGCCTTCTTGACTCTGTCGCCCGGGGGCAATCTCAACCTGAGGAATGTGGGTGTGGAGGGACCCCTGAGAAGACATATCTCCTACAAGTTATTATTTAATATATGCCCGCAAGGCTTTGGGACCGTGGCTCCACCCTTTTCCATCATCTCCAGTTACAATAAAGCAGGCATTGAAAGAAGAACATGATGGATGCTATTTTTGGGCGGCTGAGCCTCCTTGTGAGAGAATGGTACTCGCCAAGAAAGATGCATTTGCCTCCGCCTCTTCCTTGGGACCTCCATTCCCAGTGGAATTAAAATATAAAGGGGTGGGGCTTCCCTGGTGGCGCAGTGGTTGGGAGTCCGCCTGCCGATGAGGGGGACGCGGGTTCGTGCCGCGGTCCGGGAAGATCCCACATGCCGCGGAGCGGCTGGGCCCGTGGGCCATGGCCGCTGGGCCTGTGCGTCCGGGGC
>NC_041214.2:29956336-29976403 GCF_002837175.3 Physeter macrocephalus
AAAAAAAAAAAAAAAAAAAAAATATATATATATATATATATATATAAAGTGGTGAATTTGGCGGTCATCTAAAGGGGAATTTTCAAGAAGGTGTGTTAAAGTTCTAAAGGCTAAAAAGAAGAAGAAGAAGAAAGAAGACTGGAACTGAGTTAAAATGAATTTTGCTCTTGAAGTGAATATATAATGCTTTGGGGAGGCAAGAACCTGTCCCCAGGCTCCCCCAAAAATGGTCAGCCCTAAGGGGAGAGTGGGCCTCCCCACTCCAGCACATCTTCAGCAATCTCCACACAGCACCACATGCCTACAAATATTTTTACTTTTAATTTGGGTAGTTAGGATACTAGGGACGGCCTAACACATAGTATGTATAGCAGATTCTTTTTAAACCAAAACTTTTCTTTAAAAAGGAGGTCGTCAACATAACATGTATGTGTATTTTTGCATAAACAAATAGGAATTGACTTTAGAATATGCTTAGTTGCTTTCATTGGTACAGTCTCTGACCGTTTCTACTGCAAGACAAACCCCAACAAAGCAGGTCCTTCTGAGGTCTTTGGGGTCCCAGCCTTTGCTGGCTTTTGCAGCATCTCCATGGAGTCAGGGGAAAGGACGCAGGCAGTGTTATCCCTTGTTGGCAACTCAGGAACGGAAAACATTTCAACTCATTCTCACCACTTAGTAAAGAAAACTCGGGGACCACCTCAGGTCTCCGTGTTCTATTACGAAACTCGTTCAAACCTCTGTCCCCAGTTTGAACTCCTTGACTCCTTGAAAATGGAATCTGCCTGGGTAGGCAAGGCTTTTCCAGAAGGTTTTTCATCTTTTCTGAGCAGCTTTAAAAGTGGTGCTTTGCTAACTGTCCTAAGTCAAGCCCAAGCTACCTGCAAGTGGGCCGTGTCAGGCTCCAGCCTGGGAGCGGAGTCAGGCGGGGGCGGGGCGGGAAGCAGGAGGCTGCAAACAGTTAGGGGAGAAGCCTTCTCCTGTCTCCTGTCGTCAAGGAGAGCTTCCCCCTCTGCAGCCAGAGAGCTTGGCAGAGGGGAGGACCTGGGACCACACACCTGGGACACCATCTTTCTGGGAGAGCCGAGGAAAGGGAGAGCTGGCAAGGCCATGATAGGGGTTACAAAGGTACTACATGGCACTCTGGTCTTCCTTCCTGTAAAGCAGTCCTGCACTTTAGACCAGAAATGTATTTTGCTCAAGATTGCTGACGATGAGCGGCTTAACAAATCGGTGTCATCTAATGATAAAAAGAAAATCATGGGTTTTCTTTTCTCTCTTTTCCAAATATATACGTTTACCATTTAAATTACGGTTCGCTTCGGGCAGCTGTGACTAAATGATGCTCCACAGCCCGGCCTGAAGCCACAGTGGTCAAGGCAAGTTATGTATTCGGATAGAGGAACTTTTTGAAAAAGGTTAAATCCCAAGATGCACACTCGTTCCTCCCCGGGGTGAGTTCAGGCAGCAAAAGGATCTATCGACAACCCTGATGGAGACCCAGGGGGCATTTTCAGTGAATTCGCTGGGGACGTGGAGGTAAAAGAGCCAAGACATGGAAACTCGGGAGCGAGGCTGTAAAAGCCGGCCGGAGGCTGAGGGCAGGCCCAGCCAGCCAGGCCTCCTGACCAGGGATGCGCTGAAGCCCCGCCAAAGGGATCAGGTGCAGACAAAACGGTCGCATCTGCTCATTGGGGGTAACGGGTACATGGTGCTTGTTATATATTATCCTTCATCGTTTTACATTTTTGAAAATTAAAAAATATACCAAGTGCACAAATGATGGAGGGGTTCCTGGTTGACAGTGAGATTAATGAGAGTCGGGGAAAACCACTTCCATCTAGGCTCCCTCACGCCTGCACCTCCGTGGCTTCTGCTGCTTCACAGCGTCGCTGTGTACGAACTGCTCTGTCCCCTCTCCTCACGAGGCCTTCGCGCCACCGCGGCACTGATTATGTATGGCCAGAACCCTGTGGGCCATGTCCCATGAGCACCAGGAGAGAAGGGGCGTGCCATCAAATGACCAAAGTCATCAGTCCTGGGAGCAGCACCGAGTAACAGACAGAGCATGTGCTCCAGGACCAGACAGACCTTGGTGAGACTCCTTCCAGGTTCTGCGCTTCTCAGGCCATGGCCGTGCGGATGCCTACTTAATCACCCTGAGCCCCTGTTTCCACATCTGTAAAAGGCTAACAGCAAAACTGTTGTGAGGCTTAGAGATGGCCAACGCGGAGCATCTACCCCAGCCCAGCCCACAAGTCTTCACTGAAGGAAGGGAAGGAAGAGACGGGAAGGAGGGAGGGGAGAGAGGGGAGACCTCCAGAGAGGCCGTCTTTAAGCCATGCCATCTAAGGAGCAGTTGGAGAAAGCAGGCTGCTTGTGCTGGAGAAAAGCACGATTGTCAAGGTTCACGTGGCACAGATCCAGCGGGACAGGTTAAAGGGAGAAAGAAAAGAACTTTGCCAGGATAAGTGAATCCCCAAATGGGGTAAACTGATTGAAGGGGCGTCAAGCTCCCTGCCTCTGAAAGCGTCCAGCTAAGACCCGCCCTTCACAGGCTGCACCAGAGGGACCCCCTGTTGAAAGTTTCTCAGCCTCTACTCAAGGGGTCACTTTCCCATTTGGGCTGTATTTGTCTACTCCTGAACTATTACTGGTTTCATCTTTACCTTAAAATCACCATACTTTTTACCTTAAAATTCTTACTTAGCCTTAATCTGACTAAAATAGCCAGTAAAAAAAAAAATGGGTTTGATGTCATACTTGTATTTTTATAGTACACGTAAATAAGTGTGTATATATACACATACATATATAACTATTAAAATGTGTCCCACCTAAAACCATCTACCTCATTACTATGAGAAATGTGCTCTCGTGGGTCTGAATTGAGACTAAATATGCTCCAGGGGCCCCTTCTGGGTCTATGATTCTGTTATCTGAAGGCTGCTTGAATACTGATAATGCTCTTAATTCTTGTGGGCCCTTTCTGGTCTCCCAAGCATGTTCTCATCTGTGTGTTTCATCTAATCCCCATGACAACCCTGAGGGCAGGGCAGAGAAGTCACAGACGGAGCCTGGGCCCCTGCAGCACAGGACGCTCCCAAGGCCCTATCACCTCCCAAAGCCCTATCAACGGTCACAGAGGACCTGAATCACAGCGCAGAACTCTCCATACCCCCTCCCTCCTTCTACTGCCACACACTGCACAGTCAAATCCCTTCCTGGTACTGTCCAAAATCTCATTAGCAACACAACCCAGATCCAAATCACGATGTTTTATCCATTTAGGTGGCCAGATGCCAGGCTCTGTAGATGAAAATATGCCTCTCTGAGACCCAGAATGTCATTTCACAACCAATGATGACCCATACTGCCATTTGGCCATCTGGCCATCAACAGGTTCCACCAAGTAAAGCTATCAAGAATACTAAAGGAGGGCTTCCCTGGTGGCGCAGTGGTTAAGAATCCACCTGCCAATGCAGGGGACACGGGTTCGAACCCTGGCCCGGGAAGATCCCACATGCCGCGGAGCAACTCAGCCCGCGTGCCACAACTACTGAGCCTGCGCTCTAGAGCCCATGAGCCACAAGTACTGAAGCCCATACGCCTAGAGCCCATGCTCCGCAACAAGAGAAGCCACCAAAATGAGAAGCCCGCGCGCCGCAACGAAGAGTAGCCCCCGCTCGCCGCAATTAGAGAAAGCCCGGGCAGAGCAACGAAGACCCAACACAGCCAAAAATAAATAAATAAAATTAATTAATTAATTTTAAAAATACTGGGCTTCCCTGGTGGCACAGTGGTTGGGAGTCCGCCTGGACAGACACGGGATCGTGCCCCGGTCCGGGAGGAGCCCACATGCCGCGGAGCGGCTGGGCCCATGAGCCATGGCTGCTGAGCCTGCGCGTCCGGAGCCTGTGCTCTGCAACGGGAGAGACCACAGCAGTGAGAGGCCCACGTACTGCAAAAAACAAAAACTAAAACTAAAGGACAATGATAGGGACATTAAAAAGCTAAATACACACAGCTACTTCATGACCCCTACAAGGCAGATGGATGCAGAAAGCTGCCGTGGATCATGCCAATGGGCTACAGTGGTGGGGCTCAGTGGAAGGCCGGGGGAGTCTCAGAACAGGCGGGACCAGCCTCATTATGTGCAGCAGGAACGCTACTTAGAAGACTGGAGATGGGCACCAAGGGATGCATGGCAGACACCAAAGAGTGCAGTATGGCTGTCACCTTGGCCTCGACAACGTCCTCTGCTGTCTGAAGCAGGAGGTGGCAGCACAGCTCTCTCCGTCAGAGTTCCACAAGACAGACCCACTAGCTGATTGCATGGATTTCCACCCACAAGCTGAGAACTGACACCCGTCCCGCTCTACTTCCACTCTTGACACCGCTCTACCACGACAGCCTGCTGGTCTGGCTGAGAGGGCAGAGCCCTAGGGTAGGTCCTCAGTGAACAGTAGTGAAGCAGGGGCTCTACCCTGGGATCCAGGGCTCATTTTCAGAGATCCACAAATCTCCCAAACTGAATGCCCAACTTCATACATCCAAGGAACTTTTCTTTGGGCTTCTCACTGGCATGTTAAAGAGGCAGTGGCCCAAGAAGGTAAACATCATTGCTCTGAACACTCAGCCCTCTTGGCTGCCTGTCCCATGCAAGAACTTGCTGGAAGTGGCACTAATATCCCATCCCTGTGTCCAGAGACTTCACAAAAGCTGAGAACATCTTTGGGAGATCTAAGCTCTCCTTAGTCCACTATTACTTGGGTTACGTTATTTGCAGCCAAAAGCACCCGCACTGATCCAGTACCACAGGGCCCAGTGGCATCACCCAAGACTGTGAGGGGTGGGAGGGCCTCAGAGTCCACCAACAAAATTCCTCTCAAAGCTCAACCTCTCTGCTCAGCCTCTAGACCATGCATAGCTGCCAGATGCCCAGGGCACAGGGAGCTCACCCAGTTCCTTCCTTTCTCCCATCCCCAGACAAAGGTAACTTTACCTTCTAGCCAGCCAGATACCTGTCCCGGGCCAGGCAAGTACAGAGCCTCTGGAACTCAGTGCACAGTCTTTGGACACTTGAGAACATCCCACCTTTGCACAAGAACGTGTTCCCAATTAGTTCACATGTGTATGGTTTGTGCAAACTACATGATGCTCATGAGCAGGTATGTTTTCAATCGCATGCAGGGAGGCACACTCCATATGGGGGCACTTCATTGGTAGACAATGATGACACCAGATGTGAAATATAAAATGGAGGTCACTTTCCCCCAAGAAGTCACTTGATGCAGCAGGCTGGTCAACATGTGAATCAGGCTGATGTTAGGACCAGGCACCCCAGGAGCTAGTTCAATCCATCAGAGCCCAGAAGTCCTCCCTGGTTCCAGGTGATCACTCAAGCTCAGGAACCAACCCCAGGGATAATGGACTTGCCTCTCTATAAGCAGCTCAGATCAAATCAAAGTGTGAAATACCTGTGGTTGGAGCTAATAAAAGTTATACCTGTCACAAAGATGTCTTAGGTAGGTGAAAACATAACTAGTGGCAAATACAAACAGAGCTGGCAGCCCTGGAAGACTATCACTGCCCCACCAGGGTTCAGCAGAGGGCCACACTACCCCCCCATAAGGAAATGTTGAGGCGGGGGGCAGTTTCTATTAGAGCACCCGGCTTACGCAACCTCCACCTGCACCCCCAAAGAGGCTGGCAGGCTCTGCGCCTCGAAAACCCCAGAGCATTAAAGCTCCAACCTTCCTGACCTAGCAGAGAAAGGACAAACTACACCTTAAACCACAGACAGAAAAGCTAATTGGCTGCTGGGAGTGAGAACAGACTGGGGGTCAAAACCATGAATGTTTTCATGGAACATTTTCAGCCCCAGTCAGCAGGGACATGTGATTTACAGGAAATTAGGAGACTTACAAAAATGTTAGCCAGCTCAAGTTTCTTTCCTGGGAAGAAAAGTAGGAGAAACTCTAAGAACTGTCTTGGTGAAAGTGCTTTGTTCACTGCAAAGCCCCTGACACGTGTCAGTGATTAATACCAGCAGCTCACCACCCCACACTTCACCCAACCAGTGAAAGGCAGTAGAGCCAAAGCCTAACACAAGCTGCACCTGGAGCCTTCAGGCCAGGTCAGCCAGACCCTCACAAGAGGGGCCTGAGGAGCTGCAGGGTCTACATTATGGACCCTAGATATGATCTTGCACAAGTTACTCTTTCTAGCCCCTGCTCCCCATCTGCATATGGGGGTAATAATAAAACCCTTCTGGAGGAGTCTTGTCAAATGATGAGCAAGCATATCCACGTCAAGTGCCTGGTCCGTGTCAGCCCTGCTGGCAGCTATTATTACAGTGGAGCTTCAGGGCTTTTAAGTCAGATTTCCTTATCATTCCTGCTGCCGGGGAGGTCACTCTTTTGAGGCCACAATTTTGAGCCTTGTCAGTCACCCTCTCTGGTCAGGTCCAGGATAGAGTGTGAGTCCTGGAGGGGCAAGAACCATTCAAGCCCAAGGAGGTTTGCTCGGAGTAGGCGCTGGTGGGAGAAGGAGGGGCAATTCCAGAGCTCGGGGATCAGGGACGGGATGAAGTGGCCCTTCTCCACCCCTCCAGCCTCGGCTCTGGCCCTGGCCAGCACAGATCTCAGTTCCAGCCACAAAGTCTAATTGATGTCCAGGGCCCACGCTCCTGCCAGGCATCACGTCCCCTAGGAGGCCTTCCCTGCCCTTCCACGCTGTCTGCTCCCACAGCCCCCGTGCTTCCCTGATCCCAGTACAGACCGCGCTGGGCTGTCGCTCAGTTTGCACCTCTACCTTCCTCGCGGCGCGGTAACTGGCACTGTGCCCTGCACTCGGTGGGAGCCCCTGCAGGTATCGTCAATGAATGAGCAGGGCCCTGGTTATGACCAGAGCCCCAAGCCCCCGGCGCAGCAAATGTTTATGAAGCAGCCTGCTTTTTATCTTTCAGATGAATCTGACAACTCCATCGGCCGATCCCTGCCCTCGTTAACGCCATTTTAAAAGGGGAAAGATTTCCCCCCCGCCTCCGCCTCCATCCACCCGAGTCCCGCCCGCCCACCTCCCCGCGCGTTCTCGCCAGGGCAGACAAGGAACCCAAGGGCGGTTACCATGAAAGGGGCTTTCTGCGCGGCGGGCAGGCCTTCTCACTGGGGTCTCGGTCGTGTCCGACTTCTCGATCGCACACCGTCACGCTGGAGCCTGCCGTGGGGGCAAAAGGCCACTCTCCGCCAGCCGCTGAGCACAGTCCGCCTGTGGCGAGCGCGGCCGGGCCCGGGGCGGCCACACCTCCCGCCCGGAACAAAGCTCCCGGCCGGGTGCCCTCCCTTCCCAGCCTGCCCCGACCGCTCACCGCGCGCTCCAGCCCGGCTCGGCTCCGGCCTCAGGCCGCCTCCTCCATGCCCGCGCCGGCGAGAAGGCAGCGCCGCGCCCGCCGGGCCCCGCGGCAGCCGGACTGACGGCTCCCGGCCCGACGGCTCCCGGCCCGCGGCCTCACGGCCGCTCTGGCCTGTCCCCGCCCCGGCGCCTCCTTAAAGCGACCGCGCAGCCCGCGCGCGCCCTGGTCGCCCGGCGCGCCACACATTCCTTATAATGCAACAGCGGCTGCTAAAAATAGAGCGCCGCCGCCGTGGGCGCAGGGCGGACCGGGCCCGGCGCCGCGACCCTGCCACCCCGCGGGCCCCAGATTCCCAGGACGCGCGGCCCGATGCTCAGACCACCCGCGCCGACTGCCCCGGACCCGGCAGGGCGAGCGGACCCGGCCACGGAACCCCGCCGCCGCCGCCTCCCCTGTGGCCCAGCGCACTTACCCAGGTCCGACCCTCGGCGCGGCGGAGCTGGCTTTAAAGTGGACGCCGAATGGGAATTCGCCCGGGCCTCTTTAAGAGCCTCTGCGCTCCAGCCTTTAAATCTCCGCTCCCGCCCGGCCAAATTTTGAGCCTGCAGACGCCTCCGCCGCCCTAGGCGATCCCAGCCAGCCACCTTAACCGCGTTCCCTTCGAATCCCGGGCCATGTTTCTTCCTAGATCCAGTCCCCAGCGTTGCTTCCCCCAGGCCCTCTCGGTGCCCGGTTCCTGGGCCTAAAGTTCGTTCAGATGGAGGTGACGGACAGGGACGGGCGACACTCGCGATCCATTTCATTGTTTCAGTTCCTCTAACTCCTCTCCATCGGCGTCATTTTTTCCTTATTTAAAAAATTGAGATATAATTCACATACCATAAAATTCCAGCTTTTAAAGTGGACAATTCAGTGGTTTTTAGTATAGTCACAAAGTGGCAGCCACCACTATTACCTAATTCCGGATCATTTTCATAACACCCCCCCCCCTTAAAACAAACAAACAAAAACCGCCGAACCCATTTGCAGTCACTCCCCATTCCCTGCTCCTCCCAGCCCCTGGAAACCACTAATCCACTTTCTGTCTCTATGGATTTGCCTACTCAGGACATTTCATGAAAGTGGAATCATACATGTGGTCTTTTGTGACCCAGCTTCCTTCACTTCGCAGGATGTTTTCAAGGTTCATCCACGTTGCAGCATGTAGAAATACATCACTCCTTGTCGTGAGTGAATAGCATTCCATTGTGTGGATACACCACATTTTGTTTTTGTTTCATCAGCTGATGGACAGATTGTACTTTTGCACTATTATGAATAAAGCTGCTATGAACGTTAGTGTACAAGTCTTTATATGAGCATTTCATTTCTTTTGGGTATATATCAATACCTAGGAGTAGACTTGTGGGTCACATGCTAGCTATGCTTAACATTTTGAGGAACCCACGAACTGTTTTCCAAAGCAGCTGTGCTATTTTATATTCCAACCAACAAGGTATGAGAATTCCATGTCTCCACATCCTCACCAGCACTTGTTATCATCTCTTTTTGATTACAGCCATCCTGGGTGGCGGGGGGCGGGGGGGGGCGTATCTCACTGTAGTTTAGATTATCAGTGTCATTTCTGAGGATGTTCTTTTTGTAGACAGACCTTGATGATGACTTGAAACCAGCTTTACACATCTGGGGAACTCATTCCCTTATCATTTTGAGAGCTTTGCCCACCACCCCAGGTCTCAGGAAACTTTGCTACCCTGAGTCATTCATGCCATGGTGGTTTCATTTGGCACCCCAGGCATCCAAGCAGCCATTTGGTGAGAGCTATTGTGCCCCCTGCATCCACTCCCACCTGCTGTTCTGAAGGCCCCGTGGACCCCTCGAGTCCCCATGCCTCGGTGGAAGGTTTGGGTGCCATCAGGAGTATCTCATCTCGGTAGGGAGTAAAAGAACCGGTTGAGGAGGGGCCTTGAGGGACAGATGTTCATCTTGACTGGCTGGTCTTGGCCTGGGACCTGCATCTTCCTCCCCCTTCCATTTACCACAGGCCTTGGGGGAGGCAGGCAGGGGTCTGTGTGTCGTGGTTGTCTCTGCACACGAGTCAAAGGTTTGTCTTTATACCCCTTTCATACACAGATCTTTAAGAACCTGTTTCCCTTAGAAATGGAACTTAACCAGCTAGTAATCACACACAAGTACCTGGGATTCTCTAATGGTGAGATTAGACCCTGCAGGTTATGGCTGGGGTCTTACAACAGGGTGTTCATCCCATTTGGGCTGCCTCTTCTGCTCTTTGAGCCCTGAAATAAAGCAGGGCTCAGCTGCTGGCAAATAGGAGCTTTAGAGAACAGGCTCACTGAGCAGAAAAGTGAGGCCTGGGATTGATGGTTCATTCACTCGGTAAATACTGCCAGAGCACCTACTATGTGCTGTGCAGAGTCCTACCTCCAAGCAAACTCAGAGCACCAGCAGAGGGGTAAGTGGTGTGGAATCAAGAAGCACGGGGGGGTGGGGGGGACAGAGGGAGCCCAGAGGAGGGGCACATAACCCAGTGTGGGGAGGGGCAAGTGCCCAGGGCAGGTTTTCTGTGAGAGGTGATGATGGAGCCAGGGTTTGATGGACAAAGACCAATCAGCTAGGCTGTGAAGGGAGGGAGAAAACCTTATAGGCTGAGGTATGACTGAGCTGAAATCTTTCCCCAAACTCCAGCAGATCCCCATGGCTGACCAGGTGTGCATGGGGCATGACAGAAGGCCAAGAACCCAGGCAGGGCTCAGGCCAAATTTCAGGCCCTGAGGTCCAAGGCCAGACCCGAGGCCAGGAGACAGTTCCTGGAATAGGACAAAGATCGGAGCTGTGACCCAGAGTAGAACTTCCCCGCTCAGCGACAAGAGCAAACATGCCTGATGCACTGCAGGGCGTCCCGTGCCAGCCTCTCTGCCCAAACCTTGCTGAGTGCCGTGCCTCACAGAAGGCCCACACCGGTGTCTTGGGGTTCAGTAGGCAAACCTGGGGGGGGGCCTGTGGACTTCAGGGCCAGGAGCCAGCCAGGTCATGGTGGCACAACCTTCCTCCAGAACTCTCTGCCCCAGTGCGGCCCCTGAGGGTTCAAGCAGCTCTGGGCTCCAGGGCACTCACAGCGTGCCAGACACGGCCACAGTGATGGGTCTGCACGTCTCCCAAGGACCCAGGCAGAAGGTCTCACTGGCCCTGCTTTAGACATAGGAGACCACAAGCCCAATCCAACCCAGCCAGTGGACTGAGAGTCAGGGCCTTCCGAACACAGAGCCTCCACTCTCTCCCCTATGTCGGGTGGCCTCGGCAGGCAGGTCAGTTGTGTGTGTGTGTGTGTGTGTGTGTGTGTGTGTGTGTGTGTGTGTGTGGTGTTGGGAAAGCAGGGAGAAGGTGAAGAAAACACTAGCACTCGTTCCAGTCCCAGTCTCCTCGGGCCTGTGGCTGGAATTTATCTTTTGCTGACCCTGGAGCACCAATGGTGGGTTAGCCGAAGAGCCTCACCCCACCCACAGGCCTGTCCTTTCCCTCAGCTGACCTTCCTTCTGTGCCAACTACAAGACCTTTTGCCAGTGATCTGGCACCAAGAACTCCATGGTCTTCTTTCAGGGCTGTCATGGTCTTTACCAACGCAGGTTCAGCCGTTTCTCAGCTTCAGCTCTCCCTTCTACCCCTCTGCACCTGCCACAGCTGCCCCAGCCCCACTAGGAGCTAGGCCTCACAAAATTTTCTTCTCTGATGCTCAAGGTTACTGATGCTTGTGGTCCATCCTTTGCATGGGCTCCCTCTTGCTTTCTGGGGCCAGAAGAGCAGCTTTTAATCAATCGACTTCCTACTCACGGCCAAACTTCCCCCCAGAGTCGTCCATACTCAACTAACATTTGTTTCTGATCATTTATTTTTCTCCACTTCGTCCTTCCTCTGTTTAAACTAAAATCCAGCGGTTTTTAAACATTTGGGGGGGACTTCCCTGGTGGCACAGTGGATAGGACTCCATGCTCCCAATGCAGGGGCCTGGGTTTGATCCCTGGTCAGAGAACTAGATGCCACAGGCATGCCGCAACTAAGGAAGCCACCTGCCTCAACTAAGACCCGGCACAACCAAATAAATAAATAAATAAATAAATATTTTAAAAAATAAATAAATGAACATTTTGTCCTGCAACCCATAGCAATAAAGAGGTTTGACATTGCAAACCAGAACACAGACATACACACACAAGTGCAACAAAAATTTCATGAAACAATACTTATTGTTACTATGTGCCATGCACTCTGATCTATTCTATTCTGTTTCATTAGAAAATGCCAGCAAGACCTACTAAATTGATTTCACGCCCCACTAATGGGTTGTGACCTACAGTTTGAAAAACACTAAACGGCGTTTGGACACCTATAGCCTCGGGTAGTGACATGATAGAAATTTGTCAAGAAAGAAAAGTCTACTCTAAGATTTTGAAACACATGCTAGGGACCATAGTTTGAAGAGAGTTCTGAGTTTCAAAAGCCCAGGGGATTTCCTCTTCTAAGTAGGATGTGGTAGGCTGCGGCTGGTCAATTCTCCTATTGCAACAAAATGAGATGAGGCTCTCCAGCTGTTCCCTCTCCCCTCCCCAAGGACATTTGCTAATTCGGGGCACTGGCTGATGATCAATCTTTGTCCAGAAAGAAGACTTCTAATGGAATAAAGAGAAACCAGCAAAGCTTTTACTGGTCACATGGTATTGGAAGGAATCTAAATGCATCTAAAAAGCAGAGTGAAATCTTCCAAAGTCCCACAGTGCTTAGAAAATAAAGCCTTCCCAAGAAGAAAGAGCCTGCCTCAAAAACAAGGCCAGCTCCTGCCTCTTCCTGAGATTTGCCAGATTTTGAAGCTCAATGGGGACAGTGTCCAGAGAGCTGGACTGGGAACTTCTGAAGGGCAGAGCTGACTCTCCATAACCTTCCATGGCTTAGGAGATAGAGATCTGTAAGGCTCTCAATCAAAATCCACATGTGAGGAGAGATAGAGATCTGTAAGGCTCTCAATCAAAATCCACACGTGAGGAATAGGGGTAAACCGGAGATACGTTGAGTTCTGTAAAAACTGAAACCCAGCCCCAACCCAGCTCAATCCTTCAATGGATTGAGATGATGACTCCTCAACCCACCTGCTTGTCAGAGGAAAGAGGGAACACTGTGGGTCAAATGACATCATCTGGAGTCTCTCTACTTCTTTTTTTCTTTGCCGTACGCGGGCCTCTCACTGTGGTGGCCTCCCCCTTTGCGGAGCACAGGCTCCGGATGCGCAGGCTCAGCGGCCACGGCTCACGGGCCCAGCCGCTCCGCGGCATGCGGGACCCTCCCGGACCGGGGAACAAACCCGCGTCCCCTGCATCGGCAGGGGGACTCTCAACCACTGCGCCACCAGGGAAGCCCGTCTACTTCTTATTTACAATGTGTGTGTATAGTAAAACATAACCAGTCCTGTGAAGAGGCATGAACATATAATTGATAAGGAAGAGAAAAAATTGTAGACACCCAGATCATTCAGATATTGGAGTCAGTAGACAGAACTTCGACTGTGGAGGAACTGGAACTCTCATACACTGCTGGTGGAGGTGTAAAATGGTATATCCATGCATCAGCCAGGGTGCATGCAGGATACAGAAACTACACAGTACTTTGGACAGGAAGTTTTAATATAAAGAATTATTAAGTATTAGAGGGGACTACCTACTAAGGAGAAAAGAGAACTCTAAAGAATATAGTTATAGCAGGTGTCAGGAGCAGCCTCTCGGGCTGAGACAGAGCACCCAAATAAGGAACAAGTCTGTATGAGTCCCAACCTTCACCTTCTACCAGGGGCTGAGAACCATACCTTGTTGGAGATTATGTAGCCATGACCCACTGGATGATGAAGAGGTTTGCTGAAGGTCTTATGCAGATGGGATTCATTGGAAAGCATTCCTCTTGGTGCTGAGGGAAGCCATCCATGGAAGGGTACCACACTGTGGAAACCGCTGGAAAACTTCCCACAGTAGTGATGCATTGGAAGGTCAACCTCTGGGGTTTTGGAGGAAGCTGCCCATGGAGATGTGATTTGTATTTCTGGTTGCCACATGCTGCAGAAATCTGCCAAGTGAGCACATCAGAACCAGGAAGAGAATCCTCTTTCTCCTGCAGTGACTGCCAGTGCTCCCTACTGACAAACCTTAACACTGTGCCAGATGACAAAGGAGAAATGTTTGCAGGGCCCAGCTCCATTAGCACAGGGCAGGTAATTAAGTATGGATTTGGATCTGAGAGGTAATAAATTGATAATTGGCACAACTGGCTTTCAGAGACTGTTTAGCAGAATCTACTAAAACTAAACATATGGCTACCTTTGGACTCAACGTTTCTACTCCTAGGTATATATCTAAGAGAAATTAGCCCCTAAACGGGAGACAATCCAAATGTTTATTAACTGGAGGATGAATAAATAAATTGTAGTATATTCATACAATGGAATACTCTACTGCAATAACTAAGAATGATACAAAAACAACAGGAATGAATCTCACAGATACTATATTAAGTGAAAGAAGCCAGAAGCAAAAGACATTTATGAAGCCCAGTAAAAGGTAAAACTAATTGATGGTGATTGAAGTCAGAATAGTGGTTTTCTCTTGGGGGAGAGGAAGATAACTGCTTGGGTGGGAAAGAAGTGCCAGAAGTGTTATGTATCTTGATGTGGGTGGTGGTTTTATGAACATATACCAACGTGAAAGTTCAATAAGCTGTGCATTAATGATTAGCACACTTTACACATTTCACTGTATGTGTATTACACAGTCATCCCTCAATATCCACAGGGAATTGGTTCCAGGACCCGATGCAGACACCAAAATCCACAGATGCTCAAGCCCCATGGTCGGCCCTCCACTATCTGCTGGTTCTGCATCCACAGATTCAACCAACCTCAGAGCATGTGTTCAGTTTGCGATTTGCAGTTGCTTGAATTGGTTGGATCTCTGGATGTGGAATTTGTGGATACTGAGGGCCACCTGCCTGTATATTTATTGAAAAAAATACATGTAAAAGTGGACCAGTGCAAT
Organism: Physeter macrocephalus; assembly: GCF_002837175.3. Lineage (NCBI taxonomy): Eukaryota > Metazoa > Chordata > Mammalia > Artiodactyla > Physeteridae > Physeter > Physeter macrocephalus. The sequence continues at coordinate 29,970,782 of NC_041214.2, forward strand.
TCAAACCCATGCCTTTCAAGGGTAAATTGTACTTTAAAAATTCATAATACCTCCACTTAGATTAATATGTTGAATAAAGTGGAGGAAAATGTAGACAGAGTAGGTGGAGAAAAATGTAGACAGAATAGATGGAGAAAAATGGCACCAGATAAGTGGAATCTACCAAAAAACCAAAACTATAAAAACAAAGTGAACATTCTAGAACTTAAAAGTATAACTGAAATCAAGAACTCATTAGATAAGTTTAATAGCAGATTGAACACTGCTGAGCACAAAATTAATGAACTTGAAGACGAGTCAAAAGAACATGTTGAAACTAAAGCACAGAGGGAGAAAAAAGATGGAGAGAAAAAGAGATAATAGCATCAAAAAGATATGTGGGGCATATTCAAATGTCTAACATTCATATCACCCGAGTCGCAGAAGGAGAGGAGAGAGAGAAAATGGAACAGAAGCAATACAGGTTTTCCCTACTATCTGAAAGTAGAACGTTCCTATGAAACCTTTCATAGGCTGAAATAGTATAAAATGAAATATCAATTACCTTTGTGCTAATAGATGCACAAAATAAATTGAGATAAGGCACACATGCTCACAGACACCATTCAAAGCTATGGTGCCTTGATGCTGAGACACTGAATGTAGTTCCTGGGTAGGAGCTTGGCGATGCTATTTTGCTGCCTCTGTAACAGCTCCCTGCAAAACAAATGCTGAATGTTATTTTTGATTTTTGCCTTTTTCCTTAAAAGTGAAAATCCTCTATGGATTTCTTTCTATTAGTGAAAACGTGTACTAATGTAGGTCTTTTATAAAAGCAAGGTGACATAAAGTGAACTTTCAAAAAGTGGGAAATGACTGTATTCAGAGAGACAATGGCAGAGAATTTTCCAAAACTGGTGAAAGACATAAATCCATAGATTCAAGGAGTTTGATGAATTCCAAAAAGGATAAACACAAAGAAAACTACACGCAGGCTCATCATAGTTATATTGCTGACAGCAGGGTAAAAAATAAAATGTTAAGTGTCAGAAATCTTTCTTCATTGAAAAAAACCCTTCGATGAAAAAACCCATTTCCTGGAAGCTGATAAGAAGCTGATCTTGAGTGAGAGCCATTCCCTGCCACATGAACAATGTGGCCAGCCCCCAACATCATTCTGCAGCTCAGAGCCTGGGACCAGCATCCTCAGCACTGCTTCTTTTTTTTTTTTTTTTTTTTTTTTTCTTTGTGGTACACGGGCCTCTCACTGCTGTGGCCTCTCCCTTTGTGGAGCACAGGCTCCGGATGCGCAGGCCCAGAGGCCATGCCTCACGGGCCCAGCCGCTCCGCGGCATGTGGGATCCTCCCAGACTGGGGCACAAGCCCGCGTCCCCTGCATCAGCAGGCAGACTCTCAACCACTGTGCCACCAGGGAAGTCCCTCAGCACCACTTCTGAATAATGCCCAGCCCCAGCTTGCAAAATGATCATCATTTGTAGCCATGTGTTTTCATGTCTTAGTATTTGAAATATTATAATACCAAGTCAGAAAAAGGGAAATTGCCTGGATTTTGAAACTGAAAATGCAAGGTTGGCTCATTTCAATTTAGCCCAATTTTCTGAAATCCAATAGCATCACCCCGTCAACAAACAAGACAGAAGAATTTTAGATCTCTGATGGTTAGGATTTTAAAACATTACTTTTACATTAAAACAAATATGGATATGGTAGTATTCCAAGACACACACAAATCTTTGAGATAAATATTAGGGAAGTTTAGAGAACTCAGAGGCCATTTAGAATTAAGACCTTAGATGTCCACACAAATTTTAGGATGGCACATGGCAGAAAAAGAGCTAGCTAACTCTTTGGCCTCTTCTTATAAGGGCGCTAATCCCATTCATGAGGGCATCACCCTCATAACTCATTAGCTCCTAAAAGCCTCACCTTCAAATACCGTCCCATTAGGATTAGGGTTTCAACATATGAATTCCCAGGGGACACAAACATTCAGCCCATAACACTAGGCAACTATAATAATCAAGTCAGAGGAGTCCTGATATAGGGATAGACAAATAGATCAGTGGAATAGACTAGAGAGTCCTGAAAGAAACACACACTTAACAACCAATTGATATTTGACAAAGGTGCCAAAGCAATCCAATGGAGTAAAGGAAAGTTTTTCAACAAATGGTGCTCACATAGTCAGAAATCCATATGGAATAAAAAAAGAACCTTGACCTCTATCTCATATCCTCCACAAAAATTAATTTGAAACAGTGGTACAACCATACTGTGGGATATGCAGCAATTAAAAAGGGACAAAATATTGATACATGCAACAACTGTAGGGAATTATGCTGAGTGACAAAAAGCCAATCCCCAAAGGCTACATACTGTATGATATGATTTAGATATCATTTAAAAAAATTTTTATCATATATTAGGGTATAGTTGATTAACAATGTTGTCTTAGTTTCAGGTATACAGCAAAGTGATTCAGGTATACATATACATGTATCCATTCTTTTTAAAATTCTTTTCCTATTTACGTTATTACAGAATATTGAGCAGAATTCCCTGTGCTATACTAGATATTTTTTAAATGACAAAATTTTAGAAACAGAGGGCATAATACTGGTTGCCAGAAGTTAGGGACTGGTGGGGAGAGATATGTAGAAGGGAGGTGGCTGTGGCTACAAAGGGCAACACAGAGGATTCTTGTGTTCAGGATCTTGACTATGGTGGTGAATACATGAACCTAAATATGACAGCATTTTATAGAACCTAACACACACACACACACACACACACAAACACGCACACAAATGAGTACAACTAAAACTAGGGAAACCTGAGTAAGATGGGTGGATTGTATTGATGTCAATATCCTGGTTGCAACATTATACTATAGTTTTACAAAATGTTACCATTGGGGGAAACTCGGCAGAGTGTACAAAGATTTTCTCAAGGTTATTTTTACAACTGTGTGAGTCTATAATTATCTCAATAAAAATTTCAATGAAAAAGTGAATTTGAGATGGATCATAAGTCTAAATGTGAATTTTATATAACTTCTTTTATTATAATTAAAAAATAATTTCTAGTATTATAACTTTAAGATAAAGGGTATGTCTTCGTGGGAGTTGGCAAAGATTCCTTAGGAAAAGATCTCTTCAGACAAAGAAAACAATAAACAGAATAAAAAATTGGTAAATTAAATCTCATCAAAAATGTAAAATTTCTTGTCATTAAAGCCATCCTGGTAACATCAAGCTGGCAGCTGGGGGCAGAGCGTGGAAGATTCTACATCTGATACTTCACCACTTAGGCCCCCGAGTAACACTAACCATGTCCACCCTGACTGAGGAAAACTAATCCAATGGCTCCATCTGTAGGCAAGGGAGTGGTCATCTGGATCCTTGACTGGGAAGCTACCTCCCGGCAATGATCCTACACTCCAAACATGATACTTTAACAACAATACCAATAACGGCTTTACTGTCCAGAAACTTTAAAATGCATTATGTCTCTCCACAACATCCCTGAATGGTAGGTATTATATACTCCTCCTTTTAAAGACAAGGAAACCAAGGCTGAGGAAGTTGAAGTAACTTGCCCAAGCTCACACAGGCAGTAGGTGGTAGGTCCAGGACCCACCCAAGCCTATTAGACTTGAAAGTTCCCAGTTCTATGACTCCTGGCTGCCTTCCTCAGAGCAAGTTACAGTAGGGACATGCTGGTACTTATGGAAAAAGAAAACATAATATCCGGAAGCAGAGATATTTGTCAGCCTAGTCAAAGATGTATTATATGTATACATTCTTATCTAACATGGAAGACTGGAAGTTATCTGGGGAAATAATTTGCTCTGGTTTGTGATTTGCTGTTAAAGCGAGTAGGTTCATTCTTCTTTTACACAGTCACATCACGGCTCTGAAGAGTTTTAATAAAGAAAATGCTCCTGGTGTTCAGTTTGGATCACAGAAGTGTTTCCCTTGAGGAAACCACCACCTTGTGGCAATGAACATAACTCGCAGGAGAAAGAAGGGTTTTTGTCTGTTTGTTTGTTTCCAGTCTTTCAAACTCCAAAACACAATGGTAACACTTAAGTTGGAAGTTTTTGCAGTAAACAAAGCAAAACAAACAGAAAAAGTACCTTCCTTAGGATGGGCTTAATTAAAACAGGTGTCTTTGAAAAAGGTATCTGACTTCTGGGCAAAGCAATCAAATCACTGACCCATGTCATAAAATAGGTAACATGGGAATTTCATTAAATTAAGATGTTAAAAGTTGGAGTGATCCATGTGGGGGAAAATTGAAGAGGTTCCATATTGTTAAAACTGTACACTTTTTTAAAAAACTTTTTTATTTTTGGCTGTGTTGGGTCTTCATTGCTGCGCATGGGCTTTTCTCTAGCTGCGGTGAGGGGGGGCTACTCTTCGTTGCGGTGTGCGGGCTTATTGCGGTGTCTTCTCTTGCTGCAGAGCATAGGCTCTAGGCACGCAGCCTTCAGTAGTTGTGGCACGCGGGCTCAGTAGTTGTGGCACACGGGCTTAGTTGCTCTGCGGCATGTGGGATCTTCCCGGACCAGGACTCCAACCCGTATCCCCTGCATTGGCAGGCAGATTCTTAACCACTGTGCCACCAGGGAAGTCCTGTAAACTGTACACTTTTGAAAGTAAAAATCGTTGTTATTAATAATTACACGGGACAGTAAGTGTAAGGTCAGGGTGTAAATACATGTTGTTCCCCATATTTGTTTCTGTGGTTTAGCCTGGCAAAGTTGTGACTGCATTTTATAGCAGAGACCACGTGATGAGAAATCTAACCTTTTTAAAGTGAATAAAAAGTCTTTATCTCTCAGCGTGCTGGCAGGAGGAGTTTAGTACCTGATTTGAATTTTATTCTGGGAACTAAGATCTAAGGGAGATTTCAAACGATTCAAGAGCTTGAATAACCACCACCATGTGGCAAAAAACATCACTTTCACCTAGTAGACCCAGTCGGTAATGCTGTATCTTACAGATACCATCGTATGGATGTAACACAGACTACTCACTCACCTACTGAAGGACATCTTGGTTGCTTCCAATTTTTGGTGATTATGAATAAAGCTGCTATAAATATTTATGTGCAGGTTTTTGTGTACACATAAGTTTTCAAGTCAGTTGGGTAAATACATAGGAGCACAATTGCTAGATCATATGGTAAGACTATGCTTAGCTTTGTAAGAAGCTGCTAAACTGTCTTCCAAAGTGGCTGTACAATTTTGCATTCCCACTAACAATAAATGAGAGTGCCTGTTGCTCTGTATCTCCACCAGCATTTAACATAGGTCTTTTAAAAAATTTTAGACATTCTAATAGGTATGTAGAAGTCTCTCATTATTGTTTTAATTTGTAATTCCCTAATGACAAAAAAGGTTGAGCATATTTTTCATTTGTTTACTTTTCATCTGTATATCTTCTTTGGTGAGGTATCTGTTCAGATCTTTTGCCCATTTTAAAAATTGGGTTGTTTTCTTTTTCCTTTTTTTTTATTTTGTGGTACGCGGGCCTCTCACTGTTGTGGCCTCTCCCGTTGCGGAGCACAGGCTCCGGACGCGCAGGCTCAGCGGCCATGGCTCACGGGCCCAGCCGC
>NC_041214.2:29976740-29995913 GCF_002837175.3 Physeter macrocephalus
GGGCCCAGCCGCTCCGCGGCATGTGGGATCTTCCCGGACCGGGGCACGAACCCGTGTCGCCTGCATCGGCAGGCGGACTCTCAACCACAGCGCCACCAGGGAAGCCCGGGTTGTTTTCTTTTTTAAAAAATAAATATATTTGTTTAATTTATTTATTTTTGGCTGTGTTGGGTCTTCGTTGCTGGGCAAGGGCTTTCTCCAGTTGCGGTGAGCGGGGGCTACTCTTTGTCGCGATGCGCGGGTTTCTCATTGTGGTGGCTTCTCTTGCTGCGGAGCGCAGGCATGCAGGCTTCAGTAGTTGTGGCGCAGGGGCTTAGTTGCTCCGTGGCATGTGGGATCTTCCCGGACCAGGGCTCGAAGCTGTGTCCCCTGCATTGGCTGGCGGATTCTTAACCACTGCACCACCAGGGAAGCCTGGGTTGTTTTCGTATTGTTGAGTTTTGTATATTTTGGATACAAGTCCTTTATCAGATACGTGTTTTGCAAATATTTTCTCCCTTGTTTTTCCATTCTCTTAACAGTCTTTTGAAGAGCACAAGTTTTTAATTTTAATAAAGTCTAACTTACAAATTTTTTCTTTCATGGATCACTCTTTTGATGTTGTGTCTTAAAAAGTCATTGCCAAACCCAAGTTCACCTAGATTTTCTCCTATGTTTTCTTTTCAAGTTTTATGGTTTTCCATTTTATATTTATGTTTATGATCCATTTTGAGTCAATTTTTGTGAAAAGTGTAAGGTCTATGTCCAGTTTTTTTTTTGCAAATGGATGTCCAATTATTCCAGCACCATTTTTTGAAAAGACTATTCTTTCTACAATCACTTTCCTTTGCCCCTTTGTCAAAGATCAGTTGACTACATTTGTACAGGTCTTTTTCTGCACTTTTTATTCTATTCCATTGATCTATGTATCTATTCTTTCACTAAAATGCTGTCTTGCTTATTGTAGCTTAATGGTAAGTCTTGAAGTCCGATCGTGTCAGTTCTCCAACTTTGTTATTCTTCACTGTTGTGTTGACTATTCTTTGTCTCTTATCGTTTCACAAAAAGTCTAGAATCAGCTATCTACAAAATAGCTTGCTGGGCTTTTGACTGAAACTGTGTTTAATCTATAGATCACATCTAAAAATATGATTCTTCCTCTCCACAAACATGGAATATCTCTCCATTTATATAACTCTTTTAGATGTCTTTCACCAGTTATTATTGATTTCTAGTTTAATTCCATTGTGGTCTGAGGACATACTCTGTATGATTTCTATTCTTTTAAATTGTTAGGGTATTTTTATGACCTGGCATGTGGCCTATGTTGGTGAATGTTCCATGTGAACTTGAGAAGAATCTGTATTCTGCTGTTTAGAGGAAGTATTTTATAGACATCAATTAGGTCAGGTTGGCTGATGCTGTTTCCTCAGTTAAACTATATCCTTGCTCATTATCTGCCTGCTGGATCTACTCATTCCTAAAGACGTGGTGTTGAAGTCTTCAATTATAATAGCGGGTTTATCTATTTTTTCTTGGCAGTTCAAACAGTTTTTGCCTCATATTTGGATGCTCTGTTGTTAGGTGCATACACAGTAAGTATTGTTATGTCTTCCTGGAGAACTGATCCCTTTAACATTATGTAATATCCTCTCTTTATCCCTGATAAATTTCCTTGTTCTGAAATCTGCTTTGCCTGAAATTAATATAGCTACTCCAGCTTTCTTCTGATTAGTGTTAGCATGGCATAGCTTTCTCCACCCCTTTACCTTACTTTTAAGTGTCTGTTTTTAAACTTTTAAACCTGTGTCTTTATATTTAAAGTGGATTTCTTGTAGACAACATACAGTTGGGCCTTTTTTTTTTATCCATTGACAATTTCCGTCTTTTAATTGGTGTAGATCATTTACACCAGGTTTGTACTTGTTTTCTATTTGCTCCACTTGACTTTCATACTTAATTTTGAATTTGTAATTTTGTATTCTTTGTCTTAAAGGGAACCTCTTCCGATCCCTCAAAACCTGGAGCCACCCCTGCCCGGCATGTATTAAGTAGCAATAGAAAAGCTGCATGCCAGTCCTGGTGGGACAGAGGGGATGCAGGGATTCGAGGATGCAACTCTACAGTACATGGATGCACCGGGTCTTTGCTTGGTGGGTTCAAATGTCCAGACAGGGACAAACTGTTCAGCCAATGAAAGTGTTCCTACAGACCAATTCTGACAGCAAGGGGCGGGACACCCTCCTGCCTTTCCGCTGGGCTCAGAGTAGGCGTGGCTTGAGTGTACTGTTTATTTCTTGGCCGCTTTAGGCCAGCGCTGTGTTGCCATGACGACCGTGGCTGCGTCGCAGCAAATTTTGTTGGAAACTCTCGCTGCAGGTTGAGGACCGTGTATCTGTTTGCAGTGACTCAGTTTCCCAGGAATAAATTGGAACAGTAGGGATAGCAGGGTTCTGTAGACTTTTTCCATCCGAATTCCTCGGCAGGCCCTCGGATGCCTGACGGGCTGCGTGGTCCGGGAGCCCGTACTCCGGCCTCTGCGCGTACCCCTTGGCCAGCTCCGGGGCGGGGAAGGGGCTCCGCAAATCCGCAGAAAATCTTCCGGCGAGCCATGAGCCCGTGGGCCACAAGCTCTGCTTCTCCCGTGGGGTGTTCATTTTGCATCATTGCGTTTATTTGCTGCCACTCTAACTTAAAGGGGCGGGGGGGCTTTGTCTGAAGGAGGGTCTCAGCGCAACGTTCTGTCAGTAACAGAGCTTCTGTCTTCTTTGCAGTGCCATGGGGAGCAAGAAGAAGGAAACTGCCCTGCAGGTAAGCCTCAAAGAGGAGCTTCCTTCCAGCACTTGACTGGGGTTGGGGGGCGAGGAGGATGGTGTGGAGCGGGAAGTGGAGTATAAAAATGATATTGTTTGCCAGTAGTATGTGACAGACAGCGTTCTCAAACTTGAATAGTGTACCTTTCCATCTTAAAGGGAAAAAAAAAAAACCTTATCTTGGACCTCTAGTGATGACAAATTTTTTGTGCACTTAAATATAAACACACATAAACTTGGGTGTAAGCTGTTTATGCTTATAGTGCTTATGCAACCATAAAACTCAAACATGAATTAACGTAAAACTAAAAAAAGAGAAACAAGAAAATATGAATCAGTATAATTCGATGTTGACATCTTTTTTTGTTGAAGTGTAATTGTGGCTTGCTGAGAGAATATGGTACCGGTTCTTTTGAGTTTGGCCATGTGTCTGTAACTATGCCCTCTCTGCAGACCCAGTTCTCCCACCACTACTCTCTAAAATCATTCGCTTATTCAAGAAATATGTTTTGATATTTTGTGCGCTACACTTTCATTATAGAGTGCCTTAACTTCATTTGTGCCTGTGATAAGTGACTCCATAAGCCAGGGTCTGCTCTTTTATTCCCTGGTCCTGGACAGTAAGTGGTGGTTGATTCTAAAGTGATGCAGGCATGGGTCCTGGCAGCGGAAGGGAGGGCTTTATCATAAGATCATCTGGATGATGTATAATATGGATACCTTTGAAAGCAAACTTTAAAATGTCTCATAGTCAGTTCAGTCCATCAGGGTACGTGCTCAGGCTCTAGGCACTTCCTGGAGAATAGAGCGGCAGTGGTCTTGAGGCATCTGATTTCTTCTTTATTGTTCTCTGTGGCACCAGCACTTTACATGTGAATTTCAAAAGCCTAGTGATTTTTAAAAGGGAGAAAGCTACATCAGGCTGAGGATAGTGTGCAGGGGGTGAGGGGCGGGCGGTGGGGGAAGGGAAGATCTTCGGACTGGAAGTCGAAGACTTGATGTAGTTCTTACCTCTTCTCTTAGCCAACTCTGGGACTTTGGATAAATCACATAACCTCTCTGGGCTATAGCTTGCTCATCTGTGGAATGAGGATGTTGGGTGAATTATCCCTAAGGGCCTTCCAGCATTGATATTCTAGTACTCTAGAGTTATAAAACTTTTCCTCTGTCTGTAAATCAATTCTAAGCACCTGGTCCTACCACTTATTGCTGTGAATGATTCCCTCAACCTCTCTGAGCCTCCATGTTCTTTATAATACATAACCAGCAGAGTTGTTATGACGAGACTCCGTTAGACATTTCCAGGCTGGTCTGAATGCTGTCTGTCGTGGCTCTAAGATTTTTGCCCCATATGACTGTCTTTTCTTGTGTCTATACTTTATAGTAACCCTTGGAGAGTAATAACATTTTTCACCAATTTTTTTTCCACGCGTGTTCCCCAGAGCTCTGAGTTCATTGCGGTCCTCAAAGGAAGTGCTCCCATTTGCTGAGGTTGGGGTGGCTATGCACTGAGGCATCTGTGTAAGCGTTGCCTGTCTACCAGGTCAACTCCTTGAAAGCAGTGCTCTAGGGTCTGCCAACCCAGGAACCCTGTTCTCTCTCTGGGTAAGACTATTTAGGGTTCCTTCTGTGACTGAGACAGGAATTGCAGGATATCAAGAGACAGTGTGGTCAAAAGGTGCCACACATTCTCCATTCATTCTCTACCTCATGTAGGACTTCTTGAGGTCCCGATATTTCCCATACCTCTCTGTTTCTGCACTGCTCCTAGGGGTCAGATTCTTCAACTGTCCAGAGTCCTGGCCCTGGTGTGGCTCAGTCCATGATGGGGGGGCACCACAGAGAGTTGCCACTGACTGACATTTGAGTCTCTGAAAGTGACTGTTATAGGAGAGAGGGTGAGGACTCCTGAATTCTTTCATCTTCCTCAGGACTATAGTTGTGGGCTCAGGATGAGACCAGTCCAACTCTCTTACGGCATGTAAGGCGTCATGAAGACTTTTCTGTTTTTTCTTTCTTTTTTTTCCATAGAAACAAAAAATGTATGGAAGCATGAATTATTTAGAAAGATGGATTTTTTTTTTTTTTTTTTTTTTTGCGGTACACGGTCCTCTCACTGTTGTGGCCTCTCCCGTTGCGGAGCGCAGGCTCCGGACGCGCAGGCTCAGCGGCCACGGCTCACGCGACCAGCCGCTCCGCGGCACGTGGGATCCTCCCGGACCGGGGCACGAACCCGTGTTCCCTGCATCGGCAGGCGGACTCTCAACCACTGCGCCACCAGGGAAGCCCAGAAAGATGGATCTTTAATAGAGGATTTGCAGATGTTACATGTTTCCAGCCCTTTTAAAGGGACGAACACCTTAGCATACCTGTGTTAACAATGAGTGGTAATTGTCATGGTCTTTTAATTTATATATTTTCAAAGCAGCTCTCCACAAAAACTTATTAATTACAAAGGGAAAGAGAATAATTTCACAGTGCAGAAGCCTGACAGACCACCTTAATCAAGTGATCAAAGTGAACATCATGAGTAAGGGGGCAGATCAACAGTGTGTGTCACCTGATAGGATGCAATGAGAGAACATTCTTCTGATTCTGACACTCCAACCAATCCAGCCAGTTCTGACCAATCCCAACCAGTTCTAACCAATCCAACCAATTCCAGCCAATCCAACCAGTTCCAACTAATCCAACCAGTTCCAACCAATCCAACTAATTCCAAGCAATCCAACCAGTTCCAACCAATCCAACCGATCCAACCAGTTCCAACTGATCCAACTAATTCCGATCCAACCAATTCCAACCAATCCAACCAGTTCCAACAAAGCCAACCAGTTCCGACCAATCCCAACCAGTTCTAGCCAATCCAACTAATTCCAGCCAATCCAACCAGTTCCAACTAATCCAACCAGTTCTAACCAATCCAACTAATTCCAACCAATCCAACTAGTGTCAACTAATCCCAATCAGTTCCAACTAATCCAATCAGTTCTAACCAATTCAACCATTCCAACCAATCTAAAGATGCACAGCCTGCTTCTAATCAGGAGGAAACACCAAACACACCCAAACTGAGGGGCATTCTACAATATAACCCTCCTGTAGTCTTCACAAGTATCAAGGTCATGAAAATCAAAGAACAGCTGAAGAACTGTTACAGACTAAGACAGACTAAAGAGACTTGACAAATATATCCAGCACATGATTCTGTTTAGATCCTTTGCTATTCAGGACATTATTGGGATGATTGGTAAAACTTGAATGGGCTCTGGGGATTAGATAGTAATAATATATCAGTGTTTATTTCTTGACTTTGATGATTGTACTGTGGTTATGTTGAATAATGTGTTCGGGGATAACGGGAAATCAGGTTAGTAATTTACTTTCAAATAGTTCAAGAAAAAGTTATTTACACTGTACTTGCAAATTTTCTGTAAGTTTGAAATTGTTTCCAAATAAAAACATTATACAAAAATGTACACTATTGGGGCTTCCCTGGTGGCGCAGTGGTTGAGAATCCGCCTGCCGACGCAGGGGATACGGGTTCAGGCCCTGGTCCAGGAAGATCCCACATGCCGCGGAGCAACTAAGCCCGTGTGCCACAACTACTGAGCCTGCGCTCGAGAGCCCACGAGCCACAACTACTGAAGCCCATGCGCCTAGAGCCCATGCTCTGCAGCAAGAGAAACCACTGCAGTGAGAAGCCCCCGCTCGCTGCAACTAGAGAAAGCCCACGTGCAGCAACAAAGACCCAACGTGGCCAAAAATAAATAAAATAAATTAACCCCCCCCAAAAAAATGAATAAAAGGAAAGATATTTTTTTTAAATGTACACAATTAATAATGTACTATTTATAATATGTATTTCTTTGATTCTCATTTCTGATATAAACCAAAATACTTTGTAGATAGATAAGAGAAAAATGTGAAGAAATGGCAATAAATGCAACTGTTAATTACTTAGGATGTAGATGTTGGGATATATTTAACAAAAGATGTGCAAAACATACACACCAAAAACTATGAAATGTTGCTGTGAAAAATTAAGGACTATTTAATAAATGTGAAGAAACATTATGTTCATGTACTGGAAGACTCAGTCTTGTTAAGATTTCAGTTTTATCCCAAATCGATCCATAGATTCAATGCAATCCCAATTAAAATAATTGCAGAATTTGACAAGCTGGTTCTGAAATGTATATGAAAATGTAAAGGAGCTAGAATAGCCAAAATAATCTTGAAAAAGAAAAACACATATGGAAGCCTTACACGGCCTGATTCCAAGACTTGTCATAAAGCTACAGTAATCAAAATAGTATAGTACTGGCATAAGAATAAATAGGTCAATAAAACAGAATAGAGTGCAAAATAAACCCATACTTATGCAATCAATTGGTTTTCAACAAAGGTGCCAAAGCAATTTAATAGGGAAATAAATTTTTTTCAGCAACTTTTGCAGAAACAACTATACCTACACATGAAAAAAAAATTAACCCCAATCCTTCCCTCACAACGTAGACAAAAATTAATTTCAAATGGCTCACAGGCTTAAATGTGAAAGCCTAAATTATAAAGCTTCCAGAAGAAAATAGGAGAGCATCTTTATGACTTTGAGGAAAGGTTTCCTAAGAAGGACATAGTAGCCTTAACCATAAAACTAAAATTTGATCAATTTGACTTCATCAATATTAAAAACGTCTGCTCAACAAAAACTGTTAAGGAAATTAATAGGCCAACCTCAAACTTGGAGAGAAATTTTTTATAATACATATTTCTGACAAGAACTTGTCCCCCACCAAAAGTATATATAATCTAATAATATACTTTAAATTGGTCAATAATCCAATTTAAGAAAATGGACAGATCAATGGACACTTCTCAAAGAAGATATACAAGTGGCTGATAAGCCCATTAAATAGTGCTCAATACCATTAGTCATCAGGGAAATGAAATGAAAGCCACACTGAGATACCACTATATCACCATTAGCGTGGCTAAAATTTCAAAGCCTGACAGCACCAAATTTTGGTGAGAATGTGGAGCAATCAGAGCTCTTATACTTTGCTGATGGGAGTTGAAAATGGTTCAAGCACTTTAGGAAAAGCACTGGCAGTTTCCTATTAAACTGAATAGATACTTACCCTATGTCCCAGCAATTTAATTCCTAGGTATTTACCTACCAAAGACAAATGAGAACATGAACACAAAAAGACTGAACAAGAATGTTCCTAAGTCTTTATTCATAAGAGCCCCAAACTCTCTATCAAGCAGTTTGTGATGTTGTCATACTATGGAACATGCTCAGGAATAAAAATGAACAAACCACTGACACACAACTACACAGATGAACCCCCAAAATATGCTGAGCAAAAGAGGCCAGTGCAAAATAAGACATGCTGTACTATTTCACTTATATGAAGTTCTAGAATAGGCAAAATGAACTTATGACGACGGAGAGCAGATGAGTGTTTCCCTGGGATGAGGAGTGCGGAGTGACCTGGAGGAGAAAGGAGGGAACTTTCTGGGAGATGGAGTGTTCTGAATTGTGATAGGAGTATGGCCCTCCAGACAGCGCATCCAAATCACTTAACCCTCCCGAGAGCTTTGGAGGAGGGCGCTAGTCATCTCCACTTTGGAGATGAGGAAATTGGGGTCAAGGGAGGATGTGTGACTTGCCCCCAGCATCGTCCTTTGAGGTTACTGGCAGAGCTGGTATTTGAACACAGGCACTGGGGTGGGGCTGCACTATTTTCCTTTAAATCATGAACTATTTTTTTTTTTTTTTGCGGTACGCGGGCCTCTCACTGTTGTGGCCTCTCCCGTTGCGGAGCACAGGCTCCGGACGCGCAGGCCCAGCGGCCACGGCTCACGGGCCCAGCCGCTCCGCGGCATGTGGGATCTTCCCGGACCGGGGCACGAACCCGCGTCCCCTGAATCAGCAGGCGGACTCTCAACCACTGCGCCACCAGGGAAGCCCCGAAACAATTTTATATAGTGTTTTTGGACAAGTAACAAGTTAAAAAAAATTTTAAATGAGATTTTCTTAGGATAGTGGTTATTCTTGGGGGTGGAGGCAGGAGGAGAGAGAAAAGAGAAGAGAGGATTGGGGAAAGATGACAGCTTGAGCTGTATTTGTAAGTATTTCATTGAGAGAGAGAGCAAGAGCGAGAGAGAACAATAGGTAGATATCTGGAGCAAATGAATACATAAAATTGTCTCCCCATCGGCACCCTCAGTAATACAGCGTTTGTTTCTCTTTGATGCTAGGTCAACATCAGTACCCAGGAACTTTGGGAGGAAATGCTCAGTTCCAAAGGACTAACTGGTAATGTAAGATAATTTTTTAGACCCATCCTTTTCAAAACTGCCAAATGACATATTGAACCATGAAGAGAAAACTGCAAAGAGCATCATTTTCCTATAACCTCGAGTTTCATAAATAAAGAACCAGGTAATTTCTTTGTGTTTATATACATATCTGACTGGAACATCTGTGAGTTCAGTTCAGGAAACTTGTCAGTACTGCCGGATAGCAGGGTTCCCTTGTTTTAGATTATGGTTAGTCATACTCAGGGCTTGTTTGGTGTTAAGCAACAGAAACCTCTTCTAATTACCTGAGGCACAAAAGGGGAAGGTACTGAAAGGAATACGGGATCTCTCAGAACTCAAGTGCTGGAAGGAGAGACAGGCAACCCAAGCAAGTGGAACCAGGGGCTGCACAGTCATTAGGAAACGGCAAAGCCACTGTCACTGGGCCTCCTTGTCCCTGTCCTCCTTGTATCAATTATCTATTGCTGAGCAACAATTTACCCCCAAACGTAGTGCCTTATAACACTAAACATTTATTATCCCACGGTTTCTGTGGATCCAGAATCCAGGGGTTGCTTAGCTGGGTGCCTTTGACTTGGAGTCTCTCACAAGGCTGCAGCTAAGGAGTCACACAGAGAATGTCAAGGATCAACTGAGTCAGATTTACTTCCAAGCTCAGTCATTTGGCTTTGGCAGATCTTAGAAGGTCACTTCCAAGCCCATTCCTGTGGCGATTGGCAGGACCTAGGTCCTTCCTAGCTGTTTACCAGAGACATCAGTTTCTTGCCGTCAATTTCTCCATAAGGCTACTCACACATGGTAGCTTCTTTCTTCCCCCAAAGCAGGGTTCAGGGAGGGAGGAAAAGAGAGAGAGAGAGGGAGAGATAGGAAAGTCACAGCCTTTTTGTAACCTAATCTGCAAAGTAACATCCCATTGTTTTTGCCCTGTTCTGTTTGCCCTGTTCTATTCATTAGAAGCACTGGGTGGAGCCTGCACTCAAAGGCAGAAGATTACACAAAGGCTTGAATCCCAGGAGGCAGGGCTCACTGGCGGCACCTTAGAGGCTGCCCAGCACAGCTGCTCCCCAACTCTTCCTTTCTCTGCTTCTTTTCCTCTAGAGATCTCTGGGCTCCATTTCTGTGTCTGCTTAGTTCTCTCTATAAATACATCTGCTCGGTCAGCTGGTATCTGCTCTCATCTCTCTCCATCACCACCCCTGCACCCATGACTTCAGCACTCAAGCCCCCCTCCCCCATCCCTCCAGCCCCTTCACCCACTGTCCCCTGAGGTTTGTCCTCGGCTCCAACCTGTTTCCCGAACATGCCACAAGTTTCCCCACTTCTTCACTTGTATCCACGTTGTTCCTACTACCTGAAATATCATGACCCCCCCCCCGCACAACCTGTAGAAACCTTTCTCATTCCCAAGCATCTGCCAGGCTGGGACGATGTGTCCCTCATCTGCTTGTCCCCAGTGTCCTGCGCAGGCTTGGCACAGAGTGGACGCTCCTTAAAAAGAAGTGAGTTAGACTCCCGAGGGAGGTGGAGCCCCATGGACCAAGCCATCGGCGCAGGCTCTCAAGGTGGCTCTGCCGGAGCACGAATAGGCTTGTCTCAAACCGTGCATGGCCCTCCAGACAGCGCATCCAAATCACTTAACCCTCCCGAGAGCTTTGGAGGAGGGCGCTAGTCATCTCCACTTTGGAGATGAGGAAATTGGGGTCAAGGGAGGATGTGTGACTTGCCCCCAGCATCGTCCTTTGAGGTTACTGGCAGAGCTGGTATTTGAACACAGGCACTGGGGTGGGGCTGCACTATTTTCCTTTAAATCATGAACTATTTTTTTTTTTTTTTGCGGTACGCGGGCCTCTCACTGTTGTGGCCTCTCCCGTTGCGGAGCACAGGCTCCGGACGCGCAGGCCCAGCGGCCACGGCTCACGGGCCCAGCCGCTCCGCGGCATGTGGGATCTTCCCGGACCGGGGCACGAACCCGCGTCCCCTGAATCAGCAGGCGGACTCTCAACCACTGCGCCACCAGGGAAGCCCCGAAACAATTTTATATAGTGTTTTTGGACAAGTAACAAGTTAAAAAAAATTTTAAATGAGATTTTCTTAGGATAGTGGTTATTCTTGGGGGTGGAGGCAGGAGGAGAGAGAAAAGAGAAGAGAGGATTGGGGAAAGATGACAGCTTGAGCTGTATTTGTAAGTATTTCATTGAGAGAGAGAGCAAGAGCGAGAGAGAACAATAGGTAGATATCTGGAGCAAATGAATACATAAAATTGTCTCCCCATCGGCACCCTCAGTAATACAGCGTTTGTTTCTCTTTGATGCTAGGTCAACATCAGTACCCAGGAACTTTGGGAGGAAATGCTCAGTTCCAAAGGACTAACTGGTAATGTAAGATAATTTTTTAGACCCATCCTTTTCAAAACTGCCAAATGACATATTGAACCATGAAGAGAAAACTGCAAAGAGCATCATTTTCCTATAACCTCGAGTTTCATAAATAAAGAACCAGGTAATTTCTTTGTGTTTATATACATATCTGACTGGAACATCTGTGAGTTCAGTTCAGGAAACTTGTCAGTACTGCCGGATAGCAGGGTTCCCTTGTTTTAGATTATGGTTAGTCATACTCAGGGCTTGTTTGGTGTTAAGCAACAGAAACCTCTTCTAATTACCTGAGGCACAAAAGGGGAAGGTACTGAAAGGAATACGGGATCTCTCAGAACTCAAGTGCTGGAAGGAGAGACAGGCAACCCAAGCAAGTGGAACCAGGGGCTGCACAGTCATTAGGAAACGGCAAAGCCACTGTCACTGGGCCTCCTTGTCCCTGTCCTCCTTGTATCAATTATCTATTGCTGAGCAACAATTTACCCCCAAACGTAGTGCCTTATAACACTAAACATTTATTATCCCACGGTTTCTGTGGATCCAGAATCCAGGGGTTGCTTAGCTGGGTGCCTTTGACTTGGAGTCTCTCACAAGGCTGCAGCTAAGGAGTCACACAGAGAATGTCAAGGATCAACTGAGTCAGATTTACTTCCAAGCTCAGTCATTTGGCTTTGGCAGATCTTAGAAGGTCACTTCCAAGCCCATTCCTGTGGCGATTGGCAGGACCTAGGTCCTTCCTAGCTGTTTACCAGAGACATCAGTTTCTTGCCGTCAATTTCTCCATAAGGCTACTCACACATGGTAGCTTCTTTCTTCCCCCAAAGCAGGGTTCAGGGAGGGAGGAAAAGAGAGAGAGAGAGGGAGAGATAGGAAAGTCACAGCCTTTTTGTAACCTAATCTGCAAAGTAACATCCCATTGTTTTTGCCCTGTTCTGTTTGCCCTGTTCTATTCATTAGAAGCACTGGGTGGAGCCTGCACTCAAAGGCAGAAGATTACACAAAGGCTTGAATCCCAGGAGGCAGGGCTCACTGGCGGCACCTTAGAGGCTGCCCAGCACAGCTGCTCCCCAACTCTTCCTTTCTCTGCTTCTTTTCCTCTAGAGATCTCTGGGCTCCATTTCTGTGTCTGCTTAGTTCTCTCTATAAATACATCTGCTCGGTCAGCTGGTATCTGCTCTCATCTCTCTCCATCACCACCCCTGCACCCATGACTTCAGCACTCAAGCCCCCCTCCCCCATCCCTCCAGCCCCTTCACCCACTGTCCCCTGAGGTTTGTCCTCGGCTCCAACCTGTTTCCCGAACATGCCACAAGTTTCCCCACTTCTTCACTTGTATCCACGTTGTTCCTACTACCTGAAATATCATGACCCCCCCCCCGCACAACCTGTAGAAACCTTTCTCATTCCCAAGCAGTTCTAAAGCAGCCTCCTTGCATGAAATCTTTCCTGAACCTCTGTGTGCTCACTTCCGCCTGGCGTCTCTAGGGCATTTGGGGTGGGACTCTGTCTCAACCCCCAGCACACACCCAACCTGGTGTGGCCCCTGTGAAGGTAGGTAGGCATTCCATGCCTTCCCCCAGACTCTAGCACAGGGACATTGTCTTTTTCATTTCCATCAGGAGTAGACGTGTCCAGGCCCGGGCCGAGTGGGTTCTTAATAAATGCGGTTGCATTGATCCAGGATGTGGGTGTGAGTCTGGCCACACTCTACTACTTGAGGGATTACAAGGCTTTGTTGATGGTGCCAGGTCTTAACTATGTTTGTTGTCCATGTGCCTTGTGTGCAACCGGAACATGGCTCCAGGGCAAAACCACCATGACTTCCATTTCTTTAACAACAGTAAGAAAGCCACCAGCTCCTCATCTTTGGAGGATTTGCCACGTTCCAGGCACCCTAATCTATTGAGTGTGGACTTTGTCGAGTCCTGCTCGAAGCACAACACGAGGGAACTGTGTGGACCTAAGGCAGCAGGGGCTCGTCTGCCCCTCCTCATCAAGCAGTCGCCAGGAACTCAGGCTCTTCCCTCTTTCTAGAACCAGCAGAGATTTGCTTCCAAGGTCAGCCACCATCTTGGAACTCTGGCCTTCTGCTGGCTCACTTCCATCTGCCTTCAAACATGCGAAAGTCTATTCAGATTTACACACACACCCCCTCCCTTTTCATTTTCTCTGCCATTCCTTTCCTTCCTTCTCGTTCTGCTTCCTGCCTTTCAGAGTCAATCTCTTCATAACTTCCTCTCCTGTCTTCAGCCACCTCTCTCCCACAACCGTGGGAAGTGTGCCTTTGTCCCCACCACTCCTCGTAGAGCCAGGGAGTGCAAGAGGAGATGGGAAACTGGTACAAATGACTAGGCTGACCTAGCAATGCAAACCCTGCATAGAGATTGGCAGCTAATTGGGTCCCAATTTTTTCCTGCCGGGGCTTACCTGTTCTCCTTGGTGGGCCTGGATACAGGGTCCTCTAATTCTTCAAGGATTTTTTCCTGGAGTCACCCAAATGCCTTTCTCTCCCTTTCCTGTGGTCTAGTGAAATCTCCAAATCCCTCAACTGTGAAGCTGTTGTCCTCAAAGGAGCCTCAAAGAAGCTTTATCCTCCACCTGGATGTTGAGGAGGACCAGATCCTTCTCTCTTGCCCCTGGTGGTGTCTGGCTGACTTTGGGGCTATTTGCCCTAGACTCTCTGGTCGGTACTGGAAATGCAACATGTCTGGGATCTAGTTCACCTTCCTCCCTCCCCAGATGCTCTCTCCCTGCCTCCACCCAGTTCTTTCTCTCTGCCGGGCTCAAAGGTGGTCCCTCTCACACCTACAGGACTGCCACCCCCAGTCTTTCCACTACATTTTCAAAGTCTCAGGGATTCCTTCGTTTCTCCCCTCCCTCAAAACAACCACCCCTGTGTCTGGCTTTCTCGTCCCTCTTAAACCCAGCCTGGCTCTCACTTTCTCTGCAAAACTATGTTGCTTGGCTGAACTAACCCATACTCTTGAATGCATGCATCTTCTTTCCCGGAGTCATTGAAAGAGCCCGGGCTGTGGCATCAGACAA
The DNA here is from genome assembly GCF_002837175.3 of Physeter macrocephalus. Lineage (NCBI taxonomy): Eukaryota > Metazoa > Chordata > Mammalia > Artiodactyla > Physeteridae > Physeter > Physeter macrocephalus. Next base: position 29,991,283 of record NC_041214.2, read on the forward strand.
ACCTCGGTCCAAAACTCAGGTCTGCTGCTTGAGAATTTTTATTTATTTATTTTTTTTACCTTGGGTTGGTTATTTCATTCCTCATTTCTATGGCAGGATAATGATACCTATCTTGCTGGATTTTTTGAGAGAAGAGCAAAGTGCAGATGCCCTCTCGTAGCTCAGTAAATATTAACTCTCTCTCCTTTCTAAAACTTACTGTGAACCCTCGTTGCCTAGTAAATCAGGATGGAACTCCTCAGACCCACATTCCCCACTCCTCCACTGATCAACCCAACCACAGGGGCCCCTGGACTCCCCCACCATGCTTCCCACCATGGCCTCCCTCTCTGCCCATCCAAGCCTGGCATTTCCACAATGCCCAATGTAAGTCGTCTCTCCACTGTGAAGCCTCCTCCCCTGAGTCCTACAGTACAGCGTTAAGACAGTGCTGCCAGACTCTATGCTAATTTTAATAATGATAATTTAGGGAATTCCCTGGCGGTACAGTGGTTAGGACTCTGATCGTTCACTGCTGAGGACCCGGGTTCAATCTCTGATCAGGGAACTAAGATCCCTCAAGCAGTGTGGCATGGCCAAAAAAAAAAAAAAAAAAGATAATTTATATCATGGCTTATTAACAGTTCTCATATGACGTGAAAATTTTGAAATGTGAATCTTCAAAAAGTAAAATCGCAAATTGCATGCTATTAAAACTGGCAGGGCTGATAGTTTATAAGCAGTGTTCACACTCTCTCCCCATGAGGATGCACTCGAACTGCAGAACAGAAACACCCCCTGTGTGGATCAGGCATGAACTCTGAGTGCCGAGGTCTTTAGGGAGACATCCTTCCTTAAAATGTGACCACCGGTCCATCACCATATAGCACTTACTTGCTGTGTCTGACTGGGCTGGGCAGGTCTGGTGTGTATCCAATGCACATGTGTTGGCTTCACTGCTTAGCTTCTTACAGGCCTCGGGGTCTAGTGCAATCAGACAAGAGGGTCCCTCACACCCAGTCCCACCACACTTCAGAGACTGGGACCAAAGCAGAAAAAGGCACCCCAGTTTCCACCTAGGTCTCTCTCAGGTTCACTTTCCAGGAGAATAATGTTGATTTGATAAAGTAAAGTTTTAAAGATAAAACTCTCCTTTACCCAAAGCAAGTGGCTTCCAATGCATCAGGAGGAAAGGTTAATGCTATGTTTATTACCAAAGTAGCTAAGAGTTGATTGCATGCTGATAGGTCACCAACAGTGACCTCTTCCTTTTAGAAGAGATAGTTTCAGTCCATTTCAAATATGTACTGAGGGCTTCTCTGTGCTAGGCCTGATCCTGAATGTAGCTGAAAATTCCTTAAGGCAAAGGATCCATGTTAAGTAAGTGATTTTCCACCATACTCACTTCATTGTGCTTAGAATTCGGAACACTGAGTTCATGAGGGAAAGCTGTGTTTCCACACTCGCTCATAATCTGCTGGGATAATAAATCTCTTTAACCATGAAATAAATATCCCTGCAAACAGATGTCCATCGGAGGGGGTTGGAAATGTGCAGGTATCAATTTTGCGCGACGTGCTGGGCGCTGGTGCCCGCTGAGCGCTCCTGCTTCTTGGTTCCACACAGTGGTCGACGTCTACCAAGGCTGGTGCGGCCCCTGCAAGCCCGTGGTGAGCCTCTTCCAGAAGATGAGGATCGAGGTCGGCCTGGACCTTCTGCATTTTGCATTAGTAAGGTCCTCTCTCAGCACAATGTCCCACAACTTGTAAAAAAACTTAAAAATTTAAGAACAGGAACAGGAAGTTTGAGGGGCCTTCTTCAGATCATCGACAAGGCATCCGTTGTGGATTTTTTGCTGATACCAGTTTCTCTAGAGAGGAAGCCTCCTCCCCGCCCTGCCTCGCGACAGTCCCCGTGGGCTCGGCTGCCCCTGATGCTGGAGCCGGGAAGGCGTGCGGCCACTTTAAGGCTAACACTCCCTCTTGGCTCGTGGACACTGTGAACCCTGAAGTTTCACTTCCAGAGCACAGGGTTTAAGATTTCTATCCTTGCTCCTAAAAGGGGAACTTTCAGCAAACGTTTACTCAGGTCAGTGTATGGAAATGGGAATCACTTCCAGAGAAGCATGCAAGAGACACTGGATGAGCTGCATGGGTTGAGGCTCAGAGACAGTGAACACAGGCGAGACTCTCCCTTACGTTAACTCTCGAGAAGCTGGGCTTCCAGGGCTTGCACTCCTCCCGTGGGAGTGGGTTGTGAGGCTTCTGTGGAGTGAGCGGAGGAGGGGTGTGGATGGGGAGCTTTATCAGACCCGGAGGTGAGCTCAGGACCTTCCTCTGCTGTTGCCATTTGGGGCAGATGTGGGATGTCAGTGGTGGAGCTCTGTCATAGCCTCCTTATTTTATTCCTCAGAAAACTACACTGGCAACACTTTTTACCGGTATGTTGACAGTTGTTAAGATTCTGAAGAAAGGCGTTAGAAGGAGAAGCATGAGAGAGAGCAAGCCAGGGCTCCACCTGGGGAGGACACTCACTGTGTGTGTGTGTGTGTGTGTGTGTGTTATATGTAATGCATGTGTGTGCACGTGTGTGGTGTGTGTGTGTATGTGGGAGGATGTGACGTGTGTGTGATGTGTGTATATTATGCGTAATGTATGTGCGTGCATGTGTAGCAGTATGTGTGTGCTGGTAGTATGTATGTGTGGTATGTATGTGGTGTGTGGTATGTATGTGGTGTGTGGTATGTGGGGGATGAGGAGTATCTGCATTTGGTGTGTGTGTGTGTGTGTGTGTGGTGTGCATGTGATATGGATGTGTATGTGCTCTGTATGGGGGGTGTGGTGTGTGTGTCCTGCGCGGTTCTCCCGCCATCCTGTCCCTGCACCCGACCTGCTGACAGCCTATTTCCTTTAGGCAGAGGCAGACTGTCTTGATGTCCTCGAAAAATACAGAGGGAGGTGCGAGCCGACCTTTCTGTTTTATGCAGTAAGTACATTTTCAGTCCAGAACTGTCCCACGGCTGCACATCACGAGGGTTCAGATGGACGCCTCTCACCAAGAGGCCGCACTGCTCCCAGCGAGTGAATGCTGTTTCCTCCCTGACTCTATTATTTTGGCCAAGGACAGATGCCCTTAATCATGGCACTGCCCATGGGCGGAGCTCTGGGCAGTCATTCTGGGCTTGGGGCCTTCCTGAGGGCAGTACCCGGGGCAGAGCAGGACTCACTCAGAGGCCTGTGCTCTTTCTGGTTCGTGAACCTCTTATTTTATTTGTTTGTTTGTTTTTGGCTGCGTTGGGTCTTTGTTGCTGCGCACAGGCTTTCTCTAGTTGTGGCGAGCGGGGGCTACTCTTCATTGCAGTGTGCGGGCTTCTCACTGCAGTGGCTTCTCTTAACCACTGCGCCACCAGGGAAGTCTGCAGTGGCTTCTCTTGTTGCGGAGCACGGGCTCTAGGCACTCAGGCTTCAGTAGTTGTGGCACGTGGGCTCAGTAGTTGTGGCTCACGGGCTCTAGAGCGCAGGCTCAGTAGTTGTGGCGCACAGGCTTAGCTGCTCCACGGCATGTGGGATCTTCCCGGGACTAGGGATCGAACCTGTGTCCCCTGCATTGGCAAGTGGATTCTTAACCATTGAGCTACCAGGGAAGTCCCTAGGGAACCTCTTGACTGAGGTCTCACTCTCAGTGCAGAGTTTGGAGACCTCCGCAGAGGGGACTTTTGAGCAAACATGAACGCTCCTTTGTGGGGTAGACAAGCTTTGTATTCACCTTCGTTTCATTGTAAAATGTGAAGATATGTTGATACAAAGTCAGAAATGAGAGGGGTGATTGATGACGGCCAGTGGTTCAGCGTTTGAAAGGTCATCTGGCTGCCTTTGGCTGTGACATCCACGTGGGGCCTGCTGTCTCACACCTGGCTTCCTGGGTTTAGGTCACCTGCCAGGCCCTGAAGACAGTGGATTGATATTCTCCTCCCGACCCAGTCCAGACCCTCATAGCACAGTCAGGGAAACTGGGGTCTGCCCACCGGGGCCAGAGTTGTTTAGTTTGGAAGACTCTGGGCTCCTACCCTCGGCACTGCAAGTATTACAAGTTGGAAGCTTATGGTGAAACATTATTTGAGCTTCGGCTTTCGCGAGGGAGACTGAAGTTTTACGAAGAAACCTGGTGGGGGAGGCAGCAGGGGTGGGAAGCACTGAGATGAAAGTGCCCTCCGCCAAACTGGCATCAGCGCTCAGTTGCAGAAATGGGATCATTACCGCAGTGGTTTGCTCACTTGAGCCCGGAGTGTGTGGGATTCAAGCATAAATCATAACTGGCCGCGTGGGAACGTGCGGCAGCTCATCACAGGCACACAGCGGTGGTCCTCTGAGGGTGGGATGGAAACAGAAGGAGAACCCAGTGCACGTGAGCTTCCATGAGTGACGGGCAGGGAGACTTCGGAAAAAGCAAAGGTGGGGAACTCGGGTTCACCGGGAACACCACCTCCCCTGTGAGGTCTTCCCTGACCACCCCAGAGGGAGCTGGGGATCAATTCTTGCCCCAGATCCCAAGTACCCCATGAAAGCAATGTTCTTTTTTTTTTTTTTTTTTTTTTTTTTGCGGTACGCGGGCCTCTCACTGTTGCGGCCTCTCCCGTTGCGGAGCACAGGCTC
>NC_041214.2:29995977-30025304 GCF_002837175.3 Physeter macrocephalus
TTGCGGAGCACAGGCTCCGGACGCGCAGGCTCAGCGGCCATGGCTCACGGGCCCAGCTGCTCCGCGGCATGTGGGATCTTCCCGGACCGGGGCACGAACCCGTGTCCCCTGCATCGGCAGGCGGACTCTCAACCACTGCGCCACCAGGGAAGCCCAAAAGCAATGTTCTTATTCTACTGCAACTGTTTCTCTGACACGACCACTCGCTCCCCACTCGACACCCCACTCACTGAGGGTGGCAGCTATGTCTTTTCATGTTTAGTGTTTCTGTTCTCTGCCTCTGTCTTGGTGTTGGCATAGTAAGTGCTCAGCTGATACTTGTTGGGTGAAGGAGCCAAGGAGAGGCCACACTTAGTCACTCACAACCCAGTGCGCCCTGGTCCTCCCCAGCTAACTCCCCGCTGTCCTGAAGGAAGTTTTGAAGGGAGGGGCCTGGGGTAGGGGGCAGAGAGGTGGATGGAGGCTGTGGGCCTGGGGTCCGCAGACCTTGACCTTGGGCACGCTCCTAAACAAAGCTCTTGGACCCTCATGTCTCTTGAAAGAGGTTGCCCATCGTGTGGTCTGAGCAGGACATCTGTGCTGTATTCTAGGGAGGGGAGCTGGTGGCACTGGTTAGAGGAGCAAACGCCCCGCTGCTGCAGAAAACCATCCTAGAGCAGCTGCAGGCTGAAAAGAGGGTGCTGGCCGAAGGCAGAGAACGGAGAGTGGTAAGCGGCCAGCTCACAAGTGTCTCCCAGGCCAGGCCAGCAGGTCCCTTCCCTGCCCCGCCAATGTCCTCACTGTCCTTGGAAAGCTGCATTAAATGCCTGCGCTGGCTGGGGGCCTCTGAGGGCTCAGGGGAGGGTGCAAGTCCCACTAGGAAATCTTCTTTGAAGTGGTCCCCTTCATCCAGAACACTTTAACGTCTTTTATCCATTTCCCTTTCATCCCCACTGCATCTCTTTTTGCGGTACGCGGGCCTCTCACCGCTGTGGCCTCTCTCGCTGCGGAGCACAGGCTCCGGCCGCGCAGGCACAGCGGCCATGGCTCACGGGCCCAGCCGCTCCGCGGCATGTGGGATCTTCGCGGACCGGGGCACGAACCCGCGTCCCCTGCATCGGCAGGAGGACTCTCAACCTCTGCGCCACCAGGGAAGCCCCCCCCACCCCGCATCTCTTAACAGGGTTTCTGGAACCCTGACAACGAATTCAGAAATGGACATGAAGTTCCGAATCCAGTAGTGGGTACAAGGAGTCAGCCTCAGGGGGACATCTCTCCTGGTGGCCTGCCCTCCCTTCTCATTCCTGAGTTTGACTTGTGATCCCAGAGGGTTCATTTCTTTAACTAGAAAGGGGTCATTACCTTGAGAAACAGGATCAGCACTGCTTGTGATTTTGGTAAATTACTTCCAGGACAACATGGACTGCGAGTTTTTCACAAAAAACTGGCAGCCTTTGAAAACCGACACACCTTGGGTAGAAAGAAGTATTTCCTGGTGCCCTGAGCAGCTGCCAAATGAGCCTTAACATTATTCCATGTTCGCTGTTCAAGTTTTCACATTCAGTTCCAAAGAGCAAAGCCCTGTTTTCATGGAATGGATTGGAATCAAATCCTATTTGCTCCCCAGAAAACTGGCATTTTTTCCCCAAGAAAGAAAATCACAGACGCTTGTACCTGCTCCACAGATAAATGATCTCTCTCTGTACTACCTGCACTGTGTAGCCAGTTGCTTACTATTTACTTGCATTTCAATTCTTACTTTGTCTTCTTGACAACTCTCTATTTCATCTTTCTTTTTCCTTAGTTTCTACCTGATGCTCGTGGAAACAGGCAGACTCTAAACCTTAAGATCAGCATGGATTTCCTAGTCCTCGATCGCCCTCCCTCCCCCGCTCCCTACCACCCAACTACTCAAGAGGTTCTTGAAAAGTTTCCAAGGCTGATAATCTTGACCCTCTTCTTCTGCTCTGCATTTAGGACCTTGACCTATTCTGCTTCTGCTGCTTTTTGAAGGTCTTTGTGGAGTTTTAATGCGCTAACTACTTAACTGTCCATGACCAATTTGTACTAGATTAAAGATGAGGCTCTTTCTGATGAAGATGAATGCTTTTCCCACAAAAAGGAAGATGGTGATGATGAGGATGCGGGTGAGTACAGAACCAACAAGCACGGCAAGAAGGCAGAGCAGACTCGGATTTGATGTGTGTGTGTTTTTTTTTTAAGTAATTAGTTTATTTTTGGCTGTGTTGGGTCTTTGCTGCTGGGCGCAGGCTTTCTCTAGTTGAGGCGAGCGGGGGCTACTCTTTGTTGCGGTGCGCGGGCTCTAGGCACGCGGGCTTCAGTAGTTGTGGCACGTGGGCTCAGTAGTTGTGGCTTGCGGGCTCTAGAGCACAGGCTCAGTAGTTGTGGCGCCCAGGCTTAGTTGCTCGGCGGCATGTGGGATCTTCCCGGACCAGGGCTCGAACCCGCGTCCCCTTCATTGGCAGGCGGATTCTTAACCACTGCGCTACCAAGGAAGCCCTGATGTGTGTTTTTTATTTTTTAATTTTTTTTGGCCTCACTGCACGTCATGTGGGATCTCAGTTCCCCCGCCATGGATCGAACCTGCGCCCCCTCTGCTGGAAGCACGGAGTCTTAACCACTGGACCACCAGGGAAGTCCCTGATGTGTCTTTAAAAAATATATGAGTAATCAGTTTATTGAGCGATCTGAACTCTGGGAAGATAACCCATAAAATGTTTTGTCTCCCATCACCGGACTTCAAACATACTGTGTTAAGTGTCCCTCACTGCCCTTAAATGGCATCTTGGGCACCTTTCACAGCTTTCTGATCATGTTCAGTTATAATAACTGTGAGTTTCATGGCAATTTCTGGGCATCAGGAAAGGCTCCCTTAGTAAAATGGAGGGAGTGACGCTAATAAGGTAAAGTAATGATGCTGGTGTTCCCTTAGTCCTTATTTGAGCTAAAGAGTTTGAGCTTCTTGCACCTTTTTTTCTGAAGTGTCAGAAAGTCAGCTGTACTGAACCCCTTCCCTCCCCGCAGCCCTGCACCCTCTTCCACTTATGCCCCAAGTATTAACCCATGGATTTTACACTCCTGAGCATTGCTGTTCTTCCTGACCCTTTAATATGAGAAGAACACCTTGATCTGACAGTGGGAAGACAAGTCAGAGGTTAGAGAGGCTGCTGTTGGCAAGGTGCCTCCTGATGGTCCCTGAGACACCAGGGGAAACCAGGATGCAGCTCAAGAACCGAGCTGGAGAGAGAAGGAAGTTCTGATTACTCCCTGAAATAGAAACGCTGCTTATTCACGTGTGCGTGACGGGACGTTCCGAGTTGGATCCTAACAAGGGCAGAGGCACAGTTTAGGAGAGCAAGAAACGTCACGCGCGAAAAGGAGATCAGCGACTTGGCTTCTGCAGGAAACGTTTGTTGTCTCCTTTTTTCCCTTCCCCATTATTTCCTCCCAAATCAGGTCTCTCCACCTAGAAAACTACCCAAAGCCTACCCTTGCCCTTGGCCTTCCTCTCCCCCGAGCCTAGCTTCCTGAAGGTGGTCCACACTCCTTGGGCCACCCTCTCCTCCCCCCCTGCCCCCTTGCCGCTCCCCAAGGCTCCAGTGACCGACCTTCTTGGTGCCAAATCCAGAAGGCAGTTTCCAGCCGTAGCCTGTGGCATCCTTCTGTGGGCTTGGTTGATGTCCCCAGCGTCTTCCTACCCAAAGCCCTCTTCTCGTCTGGTGTCTGAGATGTCGAGACCTTTCTCGTTTTCCTTCTTGTTTTCTCTGGCCTCTCCGCCACCTCCCCTTCCTTGGCTTCTTTTCTTCTGCTCCCTTTTCAGGCTGGAGTTCTCAGGGCCCCATTTCTCACCCTATACCTCTAGGCGGTCTCATTAATCGGTCAATTTATAAGGGGATTTATTGTTAAGAGTCCCTTAAAGTCCAAGTGTTCACAGGATGTTAGAAATAGTGCTCACGGAATAATGAATGGACTGGCTTGCTTAAAATGATTCACACCTTTGCAGTCCAAATTTTTTAGATTTTTCAAAGTAGGAGGCCCTCCTCAGCTGCAGATACTGTCATGTTACAACACAACTGATATAAAAGTTGAAAAGAGAAAATAGGCCGTGGGGGGATACAGAGTCTGTGGAGAGTGTAGGTAGCTCACCAAGGCCAAGTCCATACAAACGGGAGTCTGACAGGGATGGGATTGTGCCCAGACGCAGGGCTCCCCACGGCGTCTGTGGGCCTGAGTGGTGGACGGCGGCCACGCGGCACCTTCCTCATCTCCACCGCTGCTTGGACCTATGGACACGGCCCACCAGTAGACTGGCCAGTGATCTATGACTGGTGCCTGGGCTCCAAACAATGAGCTGGCCAATTCTCAGGAGAGTGTGAACAGAGACAGAGGAGACTGAAGGCGCAGTTTGGTAGAACGTGCTGGCCCTGAACAGTCATGCCGACTCGGGGCCTGGTGCAGCTACTACCGACCACATGCCGGGAAAGGCAAAAAGGCACACCGAGAGGAGAACATGGTCGGCAGCAGTTAGAGGTCAAGACTCACGACAGGGTGACAGGAAGGGACAAGAGCCGACTCTTTCGGTTGTTTCTGGTTTTTGTTCCTGAGTTGTCTTTGACCTCCTCCCCCATCTCCCATCCTCTCCTCCCTCCCCACGCCCTCCCTCCCAGGTTCATGTCCCTTGCAGCCAGGCTGAGGTTGGGGTCTGGAGCCAGACCCCTGCATCCACTAGAGTCTAGGTCTGCACCAGCACAGCCAAGAGGCCAGGGGAGGGAAGCCGGGGGCTGCGTGCGGGGCTGCACGTCCCTGCGGAGGGGCTCCCGAGAGCCCAGCATCTGACAGCACCATCGCCGGCTTGTTGCAGTGTCATCAGAGAAGGCCTGCACCTTGGCAGTCATTAAACCAGATGCGGTGGTCCATGGGAAGACGGATGAGATTATCATGAAGGTGAGAGAGACAACGCTTACCTTACAGACTATCCTCATGCCTCCTCTGGTGGAAAAACAGGGGTGGAGCATTGTGTAGCAGTGTCCTAGGGGGAAAGAAGGCTTTTAAGGAGTTTTAATTAAAATTCCATTTAAGTAACTTACAATTTTTAAATCGACTTGGAGGATGAGGGTCTCCACTGCTTTTAATGTTGCCTTTTCTGTCATCTTTTACTCTCAACACATTGAAATGTGAATTTGGGTTTGCTTTACCCTTTTAGAATATATATATATATATATATATCTCCTACAGATCCAGGAAGCTGGCTTTGACATTTTAACAAATGAAGAGAGAACCATGACAGAAGCAGAAATGCGACTTTTCTACCAACACAGAGCTGGAGAGGTCAGCTTCTCTGCTTCCACTTATCCAAAACACTCTCATTTCTTTCTCTTTCTCCAACATTGTGTTTATAGATTGCTATTAGTTTGGGAGAAAATAGAGTATTATGAAGAACAAGAATATGAACAGCAAGTGAGCCATGAACTTGCTCTCTGAATAATAATTACGGGCTGCATCAGGGAGACATTCTTTGGTAGCAAGGATGAGAGTCTGACTCCAACTTAAGGGATGAAATAAGGAATTTATCGGAGGGATACCCCATGACTCCCAGAACTGAAGAGAGTTGAAGGAGTTGCATAAGAAGCTGTGGGGAGAAGAAGAAGCAAGGCAGGGGTAGGGCTCTCAGGGGCAAAACCTCGCGGACAGCCACTTTGGGTGCTGCTGTTGGGGGGCTCAGATCCAGCCACTTTCCATCTGCTTTTGCTTGTGACTCACCCACTTGGGAGGGAGGGTATCGGTGAGCGAGCCCGGGCTCCACCTCTCAGGTGAGGGGGTGTGTATGTGGAGGGGTGGATAGGCATTGTGGTTGTCAGCTGGACTAGGACCAAGTGAAATGGGGAAGGGTTTCTCCCCAAAGGAAGCCTGAGTACCGCTACTTGAAGAAGGGGGAAGGCTTGCACAAAGCCTCAACTGCATCCCCTGGTTATCCAGCACCCACGTGATTTCCATATTTGTGGTCTTCTCAATGCTCCCACCTAACTTATTATCTCATGTTGAACCCCAAGGGAGTCAACTCGAAGCCTCATCTTCCTGCCTTTAACTTATATCTGGGTGTGGTTAGGCCCCCCGCCTCCCCGGGGCCCTCCACGGGCATGCAGGCCGGTGGCAAGGCCGCTCACTGACGCTCTCCCATCCTGTGGGTGGGATGGGCCTGCCGGCCCTCTGCAGGCCCTGGGGCCCCTGCCCTGGCTCACCGTCTTCCCTCCCTGTGCTAGGAGGCATTTGAGAAGCTGGTACATCACATGTGCAGTGGACCGAGCCACCTCCTGATCCTCACAAGGACTGAGGGCACCGAGGATGTGGTCACCGCCTGGCAAACCCTCATGGGACCCTGTGACCCCAATGTGGCAAGGAGGGAGCAGCCTGACAGGTGATGTCACCAGCTGTGGTCCTTGCATCCATCTCAAAACCTGCATCCAAGGAAGCTGAGAGCCCTGATCGAGGTTCAGCCCAGAACCATGGGTAACACAGAAGGCTCTCCGATGGCCATGAAGCTCCCTCTTTGTCATACATTAGGGGAGTCCCTGACCTCCCTGTTATGTATTTGAGGAGGCCCTGACATCCTCTCCCTCTGATCCAGCCCCCAGCTCTTCACGGGGCACCTCCTTGCTGCCTCTTTCCCTCTTCTGAAGGCTGCAGCTGGGTCCTCACTGTTCTCTCTGCAGCCAAAGGGTCCCGTCGCGTGGTCCCAGAGCCACCTGCAACTCTCACCCAGGAAATACAGATTCCAGAGCCCCACCCAGGTCTACCAAGTCAGAGACTCTGGGTGAGGCCTAGGAATGTGCAGTGTAGACTCACCCTCTCAACCCCCATCCCCTACTCCCTACCCAAGGTGTCCTGAGGCCCCCTAGAGTCTGAGCACTCTGTTCTGCGCACAGCACTAGGCTGCCTTGCTCTGCTCCCTGGCCCTGTGTGAATATTTAGCCTGGCACCACCAATGCCCAATCCACTGTGTCTTGCCTTTGAAGCCGAGAGAGGCCTCACCAACAGGAAAGAAATTAGCAAGAGACTAAGTAACTGCAGTTTTTACTGTGACACAACAGTTGTAGGGGGCCGGGAACATTCATATATGAGGCAGCCTGGGCTGATGAAGGACAGCCCAGGGTTCAGATCTTAAGTTTTCTGAGCCTCAGTTCTCTCATCTATAAAAGGGGGATATGAGCACCTGCCGGGGGAGGCTGTACAGTGCTGTGGTTTAGAGCACCGACCTTAGAATCTCTTCTTCCTCTTACTGACTGTGTGACCCTGGGTCATCCATGCTTCAATTCTTCTGCTTTAGTTTCCTCATCTGGAAAATGGGAACTATAATAGGATAGGACCTGCCTCCGATTAAGAGAGAGAGAAAGAGAAAGAGAGAGAGAGAAGTTAGAACATTGTTTGACATACGGGAAGTCCTAGCAATATTAGTATTATCTTAGGGGACCTTGGGGGATTAACTATGCCAACCTGTACCAAGCCCTCGGCAGGGTGCTAGCCTAGCCCCCGTAGTAACAGCAATAAAATAGCAGCTCCTGGGCTCACACCATAACTCATGCATATTTAAACTGGGGATCATGACAGAGTCTCCCTCACAGGGTTGCCGCACAAATGAAATGAGATCAGGTATGTTAAGCACTGGCAACGTGCCCAGAACACCGCGGCTACTATCATCCTTGCTGCTGTTCCTGGCGTTTCCAGCAGAGAAAGCCATGTCACAGAAATGCCAGCTGCTGATTGGTAGCTGGTGGCCATGTTGCCAGAGAGCAAAACATTTCTTTTCAAATGAGACGATCGTTTCTTGTACGTTTTGCATGCTCCCAGTCTCCGGGCTCAGTATGGCACAGAAATGCCCTTTAATGCGGTCCATGGAAGCCGGGACTCGGAAGACGCCCGCCGGGAACTGGCACTGCTCTTCCCCAGTTTTAAGTTTTCAGACCAGGTTCCGGAAGCCCCTCTGGGTAAGTCATCCAGGCAGATCTGGTCTGTATTAAATCTGCAGCGGGGATGGGGGGGCGGGTACTGACAGCAACTATGTGGTAACCAAGTCCTCCCTCTACTAAGGGCCTGCTGGGGAAACCGGGCCCATTAAGTAACTTTAGCGGCAGTCCTGCTCTATTGTGTTTTCAGAGGAACAGTTTTGCTTTTTCATTACATTTTTGGCTGCATTTTTACTTTGAAGCCAAACTCTCGTTACAAAGTTACTTTGCATTCTCCTGAGGAAACCACCGGGAAAATGTAACTAACTTTCCGGAAGCCCACTTCCGCGGCAGAGGCCAGATGCCATTCCCTCACTTGCTCTGTGCTCCACGTGCCCCATCAAGCCCTTGGTGGGGTCGCCGAGAAGCAGAGGGCTTCACAGAAGGACCCTCTGCCCGTCGCTGCGGTGGCTCTCGTATCCCTCAGACCCCACATTTTGGGAGAAGCGTGCTGGGTCATCCCCACCTCCAAATCTGGGTGAGAAACCCACGGGGCTCAGAGTGCACGTGACTCACCCCGCTCCACGAGTGGAAGAACCAGACCCGGCCCGTGGTGCTCCTGCCACCGTGTTGCACGGCTCTGGGTTGAGCCTGAAGTGAGCTGGAAGGGGCCAGGGGGTGAACATCCTGGGAAAAGCAAAGGATGTGACGGGGGGGCATTCTTGGGAGAAGGTTGCCTGCAGATCTGAAACGGTAATAACCTCCGTGTGCCTAAATGTTTGGGTTTTAACCAGTCGGTTTACCCAAATGTTTGACATGTTCGTCATGGTCTCTTCAAGATTTGAATCCAACCAAGAATAGGTGGTTGGAGGGCGAGGAGAGGACGGGCGGGAGCTGCCCCCTGCTGGCCCTCGTTTAATCCTGCTGCCTGCTGCCAACCGAGGGACAAGCTGGGAGTGTGAAGGAGTTTAGGGGGCTGAGAAATCCTGGGAAGTGTGGCTCTGTGTGGACCAGAGACCCAAGTCTGAACATCCAAGTGCGTGTGGTGGTTCTCCAAAGCCATCCTCCGTGGGAAGAACTCTCACTCTGGTGTGGGCGGCACGGCTCTCCTCTGGGGGCCGTCCCTCAGGGAGAGCCCACGACGACGTGTTTCCTTATGTGTCCAGGGTCCTGTGACATCTTCATCCTTTTGGAGGGGGGGGTGACTCTGGGAAAGGAGGAGAGCGAACTGGCTGGGCACCACTCATCGGGGCCATCGGGGAGAAGTGTTGGGAGATCGTGAGCCTGACTTTTTGGCCTCAGGTGAAAGTGAGCAAAGGGAACAATTCCAGAAGGGTCTGAGCCTAGACCACACCTGGGAGTCAGTGCACAGCTTCCTGCGGGGATGACTTTGAAGCGGCCCTCGTTGGGGTGTGGTGTTCTGCCCCTTTGTCTGACATGTATGTTGTGCCTTCTCAGTTGTCAGGAGCAGAGTGTGCTTTCCACGTACCCAGCACTTCTTCTGGGCCCTGGAGACAGAATCCTGGCTCCACTATGTATTAGCTGAATAGCCTCGGGAAAGTTACTTCCCTTTTTGGACCTCAGTTTCCTCATTTGTGAAATGGAGATAATGAGAGGCCCATTATAGCCCCATAATAATCATCTTCCTCAGAGGGCTCTTGTGAAGATGAAAGGAGACAAAGCACGGTGAAGCCCTTAGCCCGGGGCCTGACACACATCAAGTGCTCAACCAATGTCACTTCCTCTCCTAATTTTTTCCGAGTCCCTAACACACATATTAGGACCTCTCTTTGCTGCTCCGTCCACCCTGACTCAGCCCTAACTTCACCGTCTGTGATGTACTTAGATTTCCCCTTTCCGCTGTTCCTCTGTGGACAGTTTGGGGACAGGGCTGCTGTAAGAAGTCCTACAGCATGCCTGTTGTCCCACAGGCCTTGAGGCCAAAGGAGAGGGCCCCGGTGAGGCGCTGTGCTCCCCCGAGGACGTGGACAAGGCGGCCTGCGACCAGGGTGAGGCCGTGAGATGAAGCGTCAGTACGTTCCTGTCTGCTGCACGTAAGGAAACCTCCAGAACCGAAACTTCCTCTTTTGAGCACCAGTACTTTTTTGGTTTAGTTATTGTTCATGAATAAAAATAATAGTATCCACTTTCCTGCCTTATTAAACAGTAGGAATACGGAACATGTACCTTTTCTTTGGCCATCTCTGGGATTTTAGAAAATAAATGGACATCAGTCATTGAACTCTATGATGCAGTGTCATCTCAGGGGATGCTGAGTTACAGAGGACAGTGTTTCCCGGTAATAAATCTACGTTATGGATGAAACCATTTTAGAACTTAACTTGGTGACAATGGACTTGAAAATAGTGCAACGAGACTGAATGTGACACTTCAGGGCTTACTGACGTGGTGGCAGAAATAAATCAGCTTTAAATCTTCATGCTGCCCACCCAGGCCACAAGGGTAGTCCTGGAATATGCCAGATTCATCTCCACGAATCAGGGCATGTTCAGAAAGCAAGGCTTGGGGGTTACATTTGGGACCAGGGCTCATCTAATTTTCTTGATGCCCCCCCCTTCCCCCATTTCTTTGGTTTCTGGTTTTGGCTAAAGCCTAACTTTAAAACCTGAGCGCTCCTAGTGGTGGCGCCCCCTTTCACTATTGCCTGGTTTAGCTGTCCCTCCATGGGACACAGGTTTTCAGTAACTAGCATTACCCCTGTGAAGAGTAACATGCCAGCTACTCTCTTACCGGTTTGCTCTTTGGTTTATTTGTAAATTCACTGAGCCCAGGCATACTCTTTCCCCTCTGACTGAGGAAAAGGCTGTGTTCTTCTACACCACGAGGCAAATGGCAGAGATTTCCTTCCCATCTGCTGGTTTTCTCCAGGGGGCTTCATGCTTAGGACTTGAAGAAGCTCTTCAAATGGGCAGTTAGCTCCCACAAGACTGTCCTTTACGGATGCACTACTCTTTCCTCCAGCCTGTAGCATGAGGCCCTCCGTGCTGGCACCGGGGACAGGATGAGTCAGGCTGCAGAAGGTGGGGACACCGGGTGGCCTGAGACAGCGGGTGGGTGGCTGCACTTCCCATGACCTTGTGTCACCTCCAGATGGAAACACGCCTGCCCGCCGTGCTCAGCGCATCGGCACAGGCCTCTGTGAGAAACACCCGGCGGGGCCCTCCCTGACAGAATCCGTCAGGAGAGTTGAATCTACTGTTCCAGGTTCCCAGGCACATGGCCCACCATGGGGCTGTGCTCTTCCCTTTGTGAGTGGCCTCGAGACGGGGACTCGGTTGGCCTGTGTTCACCTCAGAGCTGGCAATAGAGCCCGACGCCTGGTCTTCCACACCACAGGTGCTGTGTGGCTCTGAATGAGCTGCTTGGGGTACACCCAGCTGACAGCTATCTAGTCTCCCCAGAAGCTGGGAAGCCGAACTCCCATCGCTGGAGAGATGAGAGGTGATAAATGGAGTGACCAAGGCCTCTGAAAGCAGGGGACAGAGAAGAGCACGTGGGGGAACTGGCCCGCGTGTGCTGGTGTCTGTGATGACCTTTCAGCCTCCCCAGGAAGCGGCTGGGGGCGGCAGGGCTGGGACGGCGAAAGCAGGAGGGACGCTAGGTGATAGGGCTGGGGTGGGAGGTGTGATGACACGCTCCTTCTTTCTATTGCACGGTAGGGCGCTTCTTTTCTCAGAGTCCAGAAGGTTCCTGGCGGAAGGAATGGGGCTAGGGCAGAGGGGGAGGAAGAGAAGTGCTGTGTGGCTCTGAATGAACTGCTGGGGGTACACCCAGCTGGCAGCCATCTGGAGGAAGGCTGAAATGTCTGCTCACTGTCTGAGGACGGAACTCCTTGGCAGAGACCCTGGGCCTGCAGGATGGGCGCCATTTTTTAGGCGTTAAGGCTTCTCCTGGGTGTGAGCGCCTGACAGGGTGGAGTTCAGGCCTAGCCCCACGAAGTGAAGGATGCGGCTTGACTGGCTCAGGCCCTCCACTCAGCCAGGGCTGCAGGGAGAGACGGAGGAAGGTGGCTCGGTGGGTCCCAGTGTGGCCTTGGCGGGGGCTCCCTCCGCTTTCCCTGAGGCCAGGTCATGGGACAAAACTTCCCTCGTGCTGGGAACTGACACATACCTCCCTGCCCAGCAACCAGGGAAGGTCAGTGCAAAGGAGCAGGACTGGGAAAGCACCAGCCCCTATCCCAGGTGGCGAGGGGTCCGGAACCTCCCCGTCGGCTCTCCAGCAGGATCTGGGGTCAGTCCCCTCTTCCCAGGCCTCGCTTCCAAGTTTCCCCTGTGGCGGGGGAATCGCCTCACCATCTTCCCCCCACGCTCTAGGGCAGGCGCCCTTGGTTCTCTCTCCAGTTCTAGTGAGGCCAAGAGACAGGAGGTGCGTCCCTACATTTCAGAGACGGGGAAGAGAAGGCGGTGCCCAGTAAATGCAGGGCGCCTGTGCAGACGGTCATTTGCCAAGCTCTGGGCCTGAGTCCAGTGGGTGGTGGCAGGGGAGGAGTGGCATAGGACGGAGGGGGGAGTCCTGGTGGCTGGAAGCGGCCACCTGTAAAGACCAGGAAGAGGGGGCTGCAGACCACTGCAGAGGCCCCCGGAAGCTGCAGTTACCCTAGGGCGCTGGCTCCCACTCTGAAATGCAAAGTCACTTCCCAGCCTCTCATTCACCAAGAATCGCAGGTTCCGAAAGCCAGTACACATCATCTTCTAATGTTTCCTAATGTTCTAGGTATTTGGAAAACAGACTCCTTTTTTAGAAGTTGCCATGCTTTTTTCTTGGCTTTTATTAGCATGTGTTAAAATCATATTATCCAAACACTACCAGAAGAACATGTATTGTTCTGCATAAAGTGCTTAAGGAAAAAAATGCAACTTATTAAATTGGACATTCTTTTCTAGTTCATAAATTTTGGGTTACAATCAGGGCACAAAAGGAGAAACAGAATGCAGTATTAGAGAGAGCGAGAAGCTTAGTTAAGAACTTGGGTGGAAACACAAGACCACGTCCCATTCCTCCCACTTCCTTGCTGACTGAACACTGCACCTGCATAAAGCAGCAAACAGCTTTGTTTTAATAAATACATTTTCCTTCATTCAACTCAGAAAAGTTAATCATCGTAAAGCACTTTTTCTTTGACCATCTGTTTATAGCCACAGGCAAGATTTATCCACAGAGTTTAAGTGTGAAAGTGTCATTTCATTGGGCTTTCCACTTTCCAATGCTATCTGGGTTCAAGATTGTCTCAGCAATTCATTATTGGTTCATTTATATTTACCTGGTACTTTAAATACCAACTCTATAGTGTTTTGTGTTACAAATGCCAACCAAGGATATCTTCCCGGTACTAGAAATGTCAATGAGTGGGCCTAAATAAGGCTTTTTCCCCAATACACTCCATTTTCTTTAAACTGGCTTCTGCACATTAGCACTCTGATGGTTGCACAAAACCCAAGTTCCTGTTGTGACAGATTTTTAAATCGGTAATGTTCTGAAAAAATAACAACTTGGAAATCTCTGTGTTTGAATCTTGGGTGGGTCGTGTTGAGAACAGAAAAAAAAAACGGCATTAAATACACTTTAAAAACATTCATTTGCAATCAAACATATTTAACTCTTACAGGGAAGGAGCAGGTTGGTGATGGGGTGCCCCGTCGGGAGCGGCTGGTGGGCTGGGGAACCCATCGGGTGCACGCACTCACGGCAAGCTTCTGGGCCGCAGACCTCGCTGCCTGGCCGCGATGCCTTTGAACTTCGCAGAGCAAAGGGAAAAGCGAGGCTGGTTGTACCTTCAAACAGTCAAGAGCAACCTCGCTGAGTTCACCTTGAAGCGGACCCAGAAGTTGGAGCGTGTGTCAAGCTGAGGGCTGTCGAAGGGCTAAGCAGTCGTGGCTGGAAAAGGCGGTCATCTGCGGTCCTCCTGGGGAGACCCCCTTCCCTCCTCTCAAACGTCAGTGCTTTGGGCTTCATGCAGGAAAAAATCTTAGCCGCATCGCTTACTAAAATTTCCATCTCATTTTACAAAAGCACACTGAATAGCAGTCCTGAGTGACAAGTATATAGAATTTGCTGAGTATAGCCAAGAGAAAAACAGCTTTCTAAACTATCCTGTTCTTTGCTTCTTCCTACAGATGCGTCTGTAGGACGTTCTTTAGTTTCACAGTGATATATGCTGTTTCAGGAAGCACAAGGTGATCGGACTTTGTTTCCACGAAGTGATGACCTACTTTAGTTGGAGCTTAAGGTTCCATGACTGGTTCTAAATCCTGCCATATATTTGCTACACCAGTGACAGGGTTTAGGGCAGTTGGGAGGCTCTCGGTGCCCAGTTCCTGCCAAGCATAGCCCACCAGTCATGGCTGGGCTTTCACTATCAGTAGTTATACTTCCCTCTGATGTTTCAAAAAAACCTATGGTGTATTTGTCGCCTCACTCCACTCCACCCTGTCCATCTGACTTGGAAGCCTGAGAGCTTATTGAATTAGGCTGAAAAGAGGCTCTGTACCTGCTGATATTGACGGCAGTATAAGATGCTAGCTTACTATTTTGCACAGCACCATATATCGTGCCTGTTATTCAGGCCAACTGTAGCCAACCTTTTCGTTTTGTTTTTTTCTTTTTTTGTTTTTTATAAAGAAAATCTATGTAAGTTGAGGTTCAGAAATGCATATATTTTTTTACTTACAAATATTCATCTGACCAAAATCCAACATAACCTTTATGGAACACTTAACAATCGTTTTGTTTTTAAAATAACATTTCATTCAAACTGTATATAATTCAGTAAAGATTTTTATACAGCAAGCAATGCTTAAACCCTGGAAAATCTGTAGAAAAGAGATTTTCACACAAAATAAGAAAAGAAAACTTTGAGGTATCCCTCACACACACACGTCCATTCATCCTGACCCACGTGCACGCACACACACACACACACACACACACACACACACACACACACACACACAGCCATTCTCACTCACAAAGTGGCTGCAGCATAGGCAAAAAATTGTAGGTCCAAAGGAAAATAATTGATTGTTCTAATAAAGAGTCCAGGTAGCTCAGAAAGAAACAAAACAAAACACAATAGTCCTCTGAGGAAATTGCTACCTCAAAAAAATGTTCTCAAGGTGAATTTAAGATCTAAGCCTACCAAATTGCTTTTGCAAAACAGCTCCCTGCAGTCCAAGGTGACTTGTGCAAATAGAAGGAATCAAATGAGGCTAGTTCCTGTACTTCCTTTAACAAGGATGTGGGATGCTCACAGGCGCCCAGGGCGTTCCCATCACGCCAGGTACTGCTGCAGTGCCATCTTTGCCCTGCAATCACAAAGTTCCTGTTAGCCGTCATCTCAGAAGTGTAATTAAGGTAAAAAGCCCATGGTTCAAAGATGGTAGCTGGGAAAGTCTAAAAAGGTAGGTCCCCCAAGGGAACCGGGGTAAGCCCAGTGGGACACCTACTGTAAAGGGCAGAGATCTGTGGTCAGCACACACGTCAAACCCATGCTGCCTACATCCTCTTCCTGTGGTCCTGCTCTTGTCCTTATAGCTGCTGCAACCCAGTGACATTCTATAATTTTCCTTTGTCGCTGGCATGTAGTTGTGATGGATCTGGGATTCTTGACTTTCTCCTATTGCCATGCAGGTTTTATCTAGTGCTGCACGACACTGGGGAGGACACTTAGGGTTCTGGGAAGCTAAGAGGAACACTGACCCGGAAAGAGGTGGGTAGGGGCTGATTAGAAGGTGCGTGGGAGGGGCAAAGAGCTCTTGGGATGAGGCTGTCTGGTGGTTCAAATGCCTCAGAACTGAGGAAGGGAGGTTATAATTTTATCCCATTCTTCTCATTATGCCTGATAACACTGACTGATGTGGGATGTGGGTTGTTACAGTGATTAGGGAAAAAGTTAGCTAGCTGGAGAGGAAAAGGTGCCATGTGGGCAATGCCTTAACCTATCCTGATCCTTATTAAAGTGCCTTCCTTTGAGCTGGGACTGAGAAGGCCTCCTTTACTCTCCCATCATGATTTGGTAAAGGCTGCAACTGTGGAAGTTAGGAAGTCAGGTTTTGGCAATGATCTCCCCTTCTAAGTTATGGAAAGAAAAGGTTAAATTTTTCTGTTACTATTAGCTGATGAAAGTATACCAAAGCAGACTGGGCAGCGATAAGCTGGACTCAAGCGCAGTTTCTTTGCTGCAGTAATGGATACAATCTACGGTTTTAAAAAAGAGGTGTGCTAAGGGATATTCTTGCAATTATTTAAGACTCTATAAGGATGATAGTTGTAAATAGTCCAGTTCATCAGAACAGAAAGCTCCATACAGACCACTCCAAGTTATGAGCAAGTTGGGTTCTACAAGATCGTTTTGTTAGGAAATAAGTTTATGAATAATGCCACAGGCTACCTCTTATTGACCATAACTTCACAAACCTGAGGCCGTCTGAGGCTGGGGTGGAGAGGCCTAGTTAGCAATAGCTCCTCATCTGTAAGTGTCCGAAAGTCAAAGGATCACAAAGCCTTAAAGACAAAGAACCTGAAAGATGTTGTCTTTAGGTAACAGACTTTACTATGGTGGGAAAGCCCACGTGAGGGTCTCGATCGAAATTCTGTATTACTCTTTAAAATCGTCAATTCAGACTCCTTCTGGATCTTTCTAAGGGTTTGGCTATATCTGATTATCTCGGACCTCAGAGACTGTGCCCTCATTATCTTTCTGCTATCTATTAATATCTAAGGAGTCTTTCGGATGGTTTTGCAGGCAAGGTCACCTTTCCTCAAATGGACTGAGGTAGAGTAGCTCAGACCTTGACCCTTTTAATGGGGTTTAAGAACTGCTGGACAATGTATGTGCCATAGAAATTGGGGAAACAGTACCAGATTGGTCTAAGCAATGCAGGCCAGGGCTTAAAACTATCCCACTTCATGCTGGTGAGGCCTCTTTCCAGCTCATCCCAGAGATGATTTTAAGCAGAACTATTTTAATTTCTGAACAACACAAGAAAAGAAACCCAGGGAATAGTCTGGCTCTTGGCCAGAAGAGATGGGCTGACAGAGCCTGTCATTTAAGCCAGCAGCTGTTACTACTGCTGTGGAGGTAGACATGAAGGTTCCCATCCTCAAGGTACAGCTCAAATCCCACCTTCAGCATGTGGCCAGCCTTGACTTGCCTTTGATGCAACACTCATCTGAGCAGCAGGTTGGGCTGCAGTTATTCGGGGATTTGCCTTTAACCCACTGGATGGCAAGCTTCAGGGAGGAAGGGGCCCAGCTCTTTGTGCTCCATCTGGCCCAGCCATTCACTTGAGGAACAATTAAACAAGTGCCTCTTCCCTTCTGTGGAGCAGATAAGCAAGCTGATAGCCATAACACCATGTGTTGTGTCCTATGGGAGCACAGAGGGGTCCCTAGCAAGGCCTGGGGGCCAGGGTGCAGAAGGATCCAGCAAGACTTTTCCACGGAGGTGACAACCTGATTTGAGCTTTGAAGGACGGATGGCCATTGTCCAGGCGTTCTCCGCTCTTGCTTTCAGGACACCTATGCGCCCAGGTCTCTGCCTGCCTCACCGGTTGTTCTTCCTGCTCCTTCGCTGGACCTTCTTCATCTTCCCCTAAAGGTGGCGGAGGGGTGTCCCAGAGCATGGTCCTTAGCCCTCCTGTCTTCTCTCCTCTCGTTTATTCTCCCTAAGGGACTTCAGCCAGCTCCAGGGCTTTATATACCATCCCAATTCATATCTTCAGCCCCACTCTCCCGAGTCCCTTGGATATCTAATAGCATCCAAAAGTCAGCACACCAAACAAGAACTCTTGATTCCCCCTACCCCCACCCACTTCTCTTCTATTCCTTACCATCTTGGCAGATGACCATCTTGGTAAACCCTCTATTCAGTTGCTCAGGCTAAAACTCTAGGCATTTTCCTTTCCCCTCTTTCTTTAACATCCTACATCAAACCCAGGGGCAAACCTGTTGGCTCTACCTTTAGGTTGAATCCTGAATCCAACCCCTTCTCAATACTCCCAGCACCACCCCGTCCTCTCTTATCTAACACGACTGTAACAGCCTTTCGCTGGTCTCCCTGCTTCCATTCCTGCCCTACTGAGACTGTTCTCTACACAGCCACCAGAGCCATCTCTTAAAACTTTGAATCAGATACTGTCTCTTCTGCTCAAAACTCTCTAATGACTGACTTCCTGTTAAAATCCGGATAAAAGCCACAGTCTACAAGGCTCTTTAGCTGCCCCCACCGCCTCCTGGGCCCGCTTCTTACCACCCTCCCCCGGCTCATCCCCCAGCCCCACTGGTCTTCCTGCTGTTTCCTGAACATTCAAGCTCGTTCCTGCCTCAGGGCCTTGAACCCACTGTCCCCTGTCTGGAATACTATTCTAAGTATCTGCCTGGAAGACCCTCTCATTTCACCCAGGTCTTTGATCAAATGTCACATCCTTGGAGAGGCTGGGGCTAATCTATACCACAAGAAGCTGTCTTACTCTCCGTTCCCTCACCCTTGCTTATACCATCGTAGTACCTCTCATTATCTGCTATCACAGTACATACTCATTTGCTGATTGTCTGTCTTCTGTACTAGAATGTAAGTAACATGAGGGCAAGGATGTCACCAATTTTATTCACCCTTATATCTCCGATGCCTGAAACGATGCCCGGTAGAGGTTGGTATTAAAAAATATATATATATTTGTTGAATGAATGGGGATTCAGAGGCGAAGGGACTGGGATGGCAAATCAGATGGAACAGAAGGTGTAAATGCCTGAAGGTGTGATACTGTAAGAGGGCAGGTGTGGCTGGAGCACAGGGTGGGCACGGCGGAGGGGGCAGCACAAGGAAGGCAGAGCCAGACCATGGAGCACTCTGAGCCCTGCTCATGAGTGCGGAGAATGAAAGTGAGCTGGAAAACGAAGGCTGTGTTATAAGAAGGGTCCACAGCCAGGAAAGACAATCTTGGCTATCCTGAGCTTAGAGGGGTCTCTGACTATGACTCTCGCCTCACCCAGAAAAGGTGAGTTCTCTGAGGACAGGGACTCCTTAGTGGTCACTGCTGCATCCCCAGCAGCCAGGCCAGGCTGGCACAAGACAGGCGCTCAGTGAGGTTCTGAGCTAATGAATGTTTTCATAATTGGCCTTCGTTTCTGCTCTCCAAGAGGCCACACGCATTTCTATTCTAATGATCGAGGGACTGAAAGGGAATGACCTCTGGATCCTCTCCAGAGTCCCACTAAGGTGGCCTGGGCTCATGTCAGTTCAGAGTAAGATGAGAATCTTTAATAATCTGCTAATTATTAGTTTATCTCTTATTCAAATGTCACACAGTTGACTCACAGATTATTAAAAAGGGAATCCAAGAATTTAAAAGATTTTGAGCTTGGCTATGTGACTTACTAAGCAATTCAAACCCTGTCATAAAAGAATGCAACATACCCCAAAGCAAGGCCCTTTTACTTTGATACTCACTTGTCACAAAGATTTGAATCTGGTGACTGACTCAGTTTGTGCAGAATATCTACGATGCCCATGTCTCGTAATTTATCCTGGCGTTCTTGTGAGCCTGAGAGATGAAAGCTAGCAGGTTACTGGGAACATGGCCCAGGCAATTGCTCTCTTTAATGTACAGCCAACAATCTGGAGCCTTACCAGTGTCTTCTGCCCTCTCCCCTTCCACCCCCTCACCCTCCACTCTCCCCAGTGCAGCCAGATCCCCTCATGCTTGGATTCTCCAACAGTGTTCTAACTGGTCTCTCTGCCTCTTGACCCTCCTTCCTGCAGTCCATCCGGGGTTCTGCTGCTGGATTAATTTCTCCATGGGCCACAGGGTCAAGGTCAGCTTCTTCAGCCTGGCACAAGGCCCTGCCATCAGGCCCCATCTTCATCACTTCTTTCTGGACATACTTAGCCAGGCTCTTCCTACTCCAAACCAGTCTTGTTTTCCCCTTCCATTCTCTTCCACCCTCCTCTGACCTCCCAGCACTTCCTGCTACCTCTTAGCATGTGGCAGTTCCAACTCCGCACTGCTGTGTTCTATCTTCCAACTAGACTAGGACCTCCTTGAGGGCAGCTTGTTTCCCTGGTACCCGGCTGTCACTTGGTCTCTCGGCCTGCACGCTGAATGCAGTTTTTTCTCCTTCCACTTTGTTCTGGACACAGTGCTAAGGAGGATAATTCTCCTGGATTCTTTCCTCCCCCGCGAAGAGCCCACAGTGACTCACTCATGCACTGACCTCCTTGAGACTCAGTGAAGCAGAATCTCTAGGGGTAGAGCCCAGAAATCTGCATTTTACAAAGTTCCTCAGGTGATTGTCATGCAGCCAACCCAGCACTGAGACCCACGGCTCTCCTGCATGTGTTCACTACCTTAGCTGTACATTGGAATCACCTGGGGAATTAAAACAAACACTTACGTCTGGAGACCACCCCCAGAGATTCTGATTTAACTGGCTGGTGCAAAAATCCCTGGGTGATTCTAATGCACAGTCAAGGTGGAGAGCTATAGGGGCCTCCTCACAGACTGGCTGCTCCATCAGGCACAGTGTATTTCTCCCTTCTCACCAACGCACCCCTGTCCACTAAGCTTATCTGCCGGTCGACCTTCTACGTGCTGCCCCTGCTCACAGGGAAAGGCCGGCCCTCCTGCCCACGCCCACCCTCACCTCTCAGCTCCTTCAAGTGCATCTCACCTTCCTCCTCCTCAGCCCTCTCAAGGACAAGGACTGTCACTCACTTCCCTAGGGTCTCCTCCACCCTCACGTTCAGTAATCTGGAACAGTGCTGACTCCACATTGGGGCTCAGTGTTAACTAGACCCATGGATTCTCATTCATACCAAGGTGACACGGTTGGGGGCTTGGGGGCCAATGAGTGGTGCCTCTACCCAGGATTTCAGGGGCACCTGATGCCTTTCCTGTGCAAGACCTTCCTTCCCATAATTTTCTTCAGAACAAATCTCACCAATCTCTTACCTTCCTCTTCATTCCATATGAGGTTTGATATACAAAACATAGCAGCAAGCTGCAATTTGACATGTGAATGACCCTATTTGATGCAGAAAAGGAAACAAAAATAGAGGTAATCTCATTTGACGTTAATTTTTGGTAACGTACCACAGGCAATTCCAATAGCCTAAAAGTTTGAAGTAGGGACCTCAAACCCAAATGTCTTGAGGGGCCACAAAATTAGTACTAATGGGTGAACAGTTTGGGCTAAAGACAAGAGAATGGTAGGAAATCCGGCACACTGGGGAGTGAAGCCTTGCCAAAAGACATTCACACTCAAATTTTAGAAACCCTCTGGCTGGCCAAACAAAACACCTCCAGGGCCACAGGTGCAGTCTGCAATTTATCCCTCAACCCATACACACAGGAACACTGGCATATGACAAGTCTATGCTTTTGACTATGCTTTCTCTACAGTAGGAAACATTCAGGGCCAATAAACTGAATGGATGTGCACTTAGTATTTATCTCTTTGGCTACTGATTATCTGAATCAAAGTACTCTTGTTTCTATAGGCACATCACAAAAAACTTGACTAAGTCTCTACTATTCTTAAGGAGCCTCCTATTCTCCTGAAACACACTTCTTGTTTATTTCTCTTTATGTATATTTGCAACCATTTTTGCTTAAGTTATTATTTATCCATATACAGTGCTTTCTCCTAAATGAAAGAGGACCCAGTGGTGAAACAATCTTTCCAGATGATTTTTTTTTTAACGGAAGTATAGCTGATTTACAATGCGGTGCCAATCTCTGCTGTACAGCAAAGTGACTCAGTTATACATGTATATACATTCTTTTTTTTACATTCTTTTCCATTATGGTTTGTCCCAGGAGACTGGATATAGTTCCCTGTGCTATACAGTAGGACCTTGTTGTTGATCCATTCTAAATGTAATAGTTTGCACCTACCAACCCAAATTCCCAGTCCATCCCTCCCCCTCCCCCCTCCCCCTTGGCAACCACAAGTCTGATCTCTGGGTTACAGATGATTTTTTAATTGGTCAATTAGAAAAAGAAAGTCCCCACTACACTTAAATAACTTGTGCATATCTGTGAAATACCATGACACGATATATGCTCAACAGTTTCCTGAAGGCTGAGACAGACTCGTCTTGCCATGTAGAACTATATCTGAACTAAGCAGAGACAAAGAAAAGCACATGCCTTCCTTCATTAGAATTCTATGGTTGGTCATTCTTTTTCCCTCCTACCTGCCAAGACTTTTAGAGAGCTGTCCAGTTGGGGCTCCACTAAGACAAAACAGAATAAAATGTGTCATCTGCTCCCAGCATCAGGCCAGCAATGAGTATTTGTTGAATAAGTGAACTTATTTATAATACAACAGTATTTACTACATATAAGTTCATCCATCCTTCACTCAATAAACATTTTTTGAGGAAACAAATTGCTGTGATAGGGAAAACTGGAGGGTGGGGGGGTGGGAACTTAATTTTAAGTGAAAGAAAAGATCTCTTTGAAGGAGGCAATATTTATACAGAGGAAGAATAAATAATAGGAAGAACAGGAAGGTGCCAGGTGTACAAAGAGCAAGAGGTACCAAGAAGAGGGAAAAGTCTGCGAAAAGGTTTGAGGTAAGAAGAAACTGTAGAGCTTATGCATACTGAGAAGGAAAAGTAGAGTAACATTAGTTCAGAGATGTAGTCATGGCTAAATTGTAAGCCCGGCTAAACTGTAGGCTCTTGCGGGCCAGAGTAAGGACTGATTTCATTCTGAGTTGACAGGAAGCCCTGAAGGATTTAAGCAGTGGAGGGACAACACCTGATTTACATTTTTAGAAGGTCACTCAGGCTGAAGGGACTGGAGTGACAGTGCTGAGGTGTCTGGGAGGCTGTTATGGTCAATCAGGTATGAGAGGCTATGGCTTGAACTAGGGTGAGAGCAGGGGTGACAGAAAGAAGTCAACAGCATCCAGAGCGGCTAGGGGCCAGGCTAGCAGGACCTACTGATAAATTGGATTACGAGATGAAGGAGCTGGAGAAATAAAGACTGACTCCTTGGTGTGAGCAATGGGTAGATGGCGGAGCCACTCTACTCAGATGGAAAAGGTGAGGAGGGGAGACATTTAGGTTTAGGGGAGATACTTAAGAATCGATTTTTAAACACCAACCTCACGAGGCTTCAGACAGCCACAGAGAGATGCTGAGTAAGCAGGAAGATATACGAGTCCAGAGTTCAGAAGAGAGGTCTAGGCTGGAGAATACCCTCCGTGTGACCCTCGGACCTTGCTCCCCTACCCCCTCCCGCCCAATAAGAAAAGAACCAGCATTTGTAAAGCTGTAGACACCATCAGGGAAGCTTGTTGTCATGGCTTTTGAAGGCCAGTAACCATTATTGTGGTTGTGTTTTGTATTGCTTGATACCATGACAGTGTAAATAAGATAATGCCTAATCTATTTATCAAAATTGACTACTGAACTGGAGCCCAGAAACCAAACAAAGAATAGAGATGACAGTAAAAGCCATGGGAGCGGATTAGATTCCCTAAACCAGTGGTTCTCAGCCCTGGCTATACCTAAGAACCACCTGGGGAACTGTAAAAGAAAACACTGATGCCCAGGCTACACCCCAGAACTATTAAATCAGAATCTTGGGAGGAAAGGGGCAAGGCAACAGTCTTTGAAAGATTCCTCCACCATGCAACAAAGGGTATGAACCATCAATCTCAAGAGTACATGTGGGAGAGAAAAGATAAAAGTCCAGAGCTAAGCAGGGAGGCATAATGGAATGGAAGCCAAGAGAAAAGAATGTTTCCAGGAGGAGGAAACAGCTGTGCTGAAATTCACTATAAGCGTGGAAAGTTGAGGAGAGAAAACCATCCTTTGGACTTGGCATAACAGGAGGTCACTGGTGACCTTAACCAGAACAGTTTCAGTTGAGCAATGGGGTTGGAGGCCAGATGAAGTGGGCTAAAGAGTGAATTTAGTGGTGAGGAAGCAGACAGCACATGTAGAAGACGCTTTTAAGTCTGGCTCTGAACAGCAGCAGAGAGATAGGCGTACCTCAATGGGTATGGGAAGTCCAGAGAAACTTTCAGAAGATTACAGAGATACTATGTGGATCTGGTATTGGAAAGATAAGGGAGTTCCTGGTTGAAGCAGTATGGTTTTCATTCAACAAATACTTACTAAGCATATACTAAAGCCCAGGCACTGTACAGGGTGATGGATATACAATTGTGCACAGAACTGATACAGTCCTTACCCTCAGGGAGCTTACAGTCAGTAGGCACACAAACAACTATATGTTGCGATAACTGAGCTAAGTGCTCTGAAGGGAGTACTTCACTCAATTATGCAGTAACAAAGAATAACCCACGCAGATGAGAGCCCACAAGGAAGTGTTAGCAGAGCTAAGATCTGAGAGGCGAGAAGGCATCCCATGGGGAGAACAGTATTCCAGGGAGAGAAGCCAGCATGTGTGAAGGTTCTGAGGCAGAAAAGAATATGCATGGCCTCTTCCAGGAGTGGAAAGAGGTCAGTGTAGTGAACAAAGGGAAGAGGGGAATGAGAGAAGTTGGGGGATACAGATGAGTCAGGTCATGTAGGACTCCACAGGCCATCAAAAGGGGGGATGGATTTTATTCAAGGTGTAATAGGGAACTGCTGAAGGATTTTGGCTTCTATTCTCTTAGTAAAACAAAAGGTGAGGTCACCACTAAGAGTGATGAGGGAGATAAGAGGTGAGGTTTAAAGAATGAGGAGAAAGTAAGAACCTATTCTTCTGGAGAATGGAGGCACCAGCTTGCTGGAGAATCACAGGAGGGTACCAGGCAGTGCTGAGTGCCCATGTGGGTTTTGTAAATGTGAATTTAACATGAAACCAGTCAGCCCGGTTCTGTGCCTTTCTCTGCAGTTGTTAACTCTGACAAGGAGGCAAAGAGAAGACAGGTTCATCCACGATTAGGGTTTTGCTAGGAGACACCGACAGAATGAAAAGAGGAGGGATGTCTGATTTCCAAATTTTGGCAATGGGCAGATTCTGGTGATGACAAGATCCCGGGTATGGCCATGGCAGTAGATGGCTGAGGTGTTTGCAAGTAGGTAGCAGATTGTGATTGAAAGCAGAAATGGTCAAAGAACAAGAGCCAGAGATACCAGAGGCTACGGGGTTCATCCGCATAGGACTGAAGCTTTGAGAGGGAAGCTTTGGGGGCACTGAGAGAAGGCCAAGAGCCCAAGTTGTCACTGTGTAAGAGGAAGGCAATCAGACGATAGGGTAGGGAATGGCACGAGCTTCAAGAGCTTGGTGTCATTTTTTCCTTCAGGATGGAAGAGAGTTTCTGGAATCTGTTACAGAGGAGTCTATTCTTTGTTTAATCTCTGCACAATCTGTTTTGAGCTAACAGTGCTACAGTGCTTGCCTTCTAATGTGCAGCTAGTGTACAGCCATGAAAGGGACAAAGGCCTACCATGTAATACTTGATTTTCTGCAGGATGTCATCATTGGTCATAATAAGTTCTTTTG
The DNA here is from genome assembly GCF_002837175.3 of Physeter macrocephalus. Taxonomy (NCBI): domain Eukaryota; kingdom Metazoa; phylum Chordata; class Mammalia; order Artiodactyla; family Physeteridae; genus Physeter; species Physeter macrocephalus. The sequence goes on from NC_041214.2 coordinate 30,021,407, forward strand.
CCGTTGTCCCATCTGCTATGTTGGCTAGGATGCACAGTGTCTGGAAAAAAACAAAGGGCCAGCGATCAGGAAAGCTCTGAAGTCCCCAGACTCAAGCTCTCTCAAGAACTTAGGCAATTTCCCATCTGAAGTACATGGATTCTCACAGGTTCCACTCTGAATGCCCTGATTTCTTATCTCATAACATCATTGCCAACGAAAGTAACCACACCTAAGAAAAGTCTGCCTTAGGTAAAAGAGAACCCAAATGTTTCAGTGGCTTCTTTCTGGGCATAAACCATCACTGCTAGGCAAAGGCAGCCATAGTTCATGCTATCACATAAATTAAAGGGAAAATGTAATTTATTATTATTTTCTTGAAAATTTCATTTTTAAGAGAAGCTCTTGCTACTAACCCACAAGGTTTCTTCAAAGAGGTAGTCTCTTTGGTAGAAACTTCAAAGGTGTTATAACTCCCCCCTACCTCCCCTTCCAAATACCACTTGCTTCCAAGTTCATGACCTTCTGGATCCCTGTCCACTAGCCACATGCAATGAGGACCTCTTGACTTTTTTGAACCCTACTGGAGGAACAGAAAGGGAAGCAAAATGTGTGAAGGAGCTTAGTCCAGGCTGGCCTAATGTGGAGGTTAGAGGGAGCCTGTGCCAGTTGGCAGGACAGTCTATCATGAGAAAATCACCACACTGGTACTGGAGGAAAAGACTGTTCTTGTTGGCTGTTACATTCTCATAGCCAGGCCAGCAAGAGGCAAGGATTAAGGTAAAAGTGAATGGACGGTGACAGGGATACTGAGCCAGTGACAGCCCTAGCAGTTCAACAAACGTTGGCTGAGCACCTATAATGTGCATGCACTCCGCCCACTCCGCCCACTCCACTGGGCAACAGGCTGAGACAGGAATAAGACACTCTCCCTAACTCCAAAGCCAGCACACAATTACATTACACTGTGGTGCAACTGAGGTAAAAACAGAACTGAGAAAGTACTAAGTGCATTTGTGTGATAATGCAAGGGTCAGGGAAGGCTTCTTGGAGGAAGTGACACTGAGTCCAGGAGCAGAGTAAGGAATTACTCCAAGAAAGTGATGAGAGGTGGGGACGGTGCCTGGATTCAAATAATTTTCTCCAATTTTAACCTTTCTCTTCACTAGACTTAAGCTAATTAAGCTTGCAGGTTTGTGTTTTATTCCCGTCCTACCACAAACCTGCAAGCTTAATTAGCACATGGACCTGAGGATATGGGGAGGGGGAAGGGTAAGCTGTGACGAAGTGAGAGAGTGGCATGGACATATATACACTACCAAACGTAAAATAGATAGCTAGTGGGAAGCAGCCGCATAGCACAGGGAGATCAGCTCGGTGCTTTGTGACCACCTAGAGGGGTGGGATAGGGAGGGTGGGAGGGAGGGAGACGCAAGAGGGAAGAGATATGGGAACATATGTATATGTATAACTGATTCACTTTGTTATAAAGCAGAAACTAACACACCATTGTAGCAAGAGGGAAGACATATGGGAACATATGTATAACTGATTCACTTTGTTGTAAAGCAGAAACTAACACACCATTGTAAAACAGTTATACTCCAATAAAGATGTTAAAAAAAAAAGCTTGCAGGTTATAGCTAACTGAGGAGAATGTTTTCTTACTATGGCCCAAACCCTCAGATATCTTAAAGGGTGTGTGATCTTATTTTTCCTAGATTACAGCACTGCAGTAACTAGATTGTTAAGGAGTGAGTCCTGAGGTTTGAACCAAAAAAGGATGCCTCTAGGATACAGGAAACAGAAAATGCAATTTATGATCCAAGGCACTGGGGGACTATTCATTCCAAGGTACTTAAATCATGAAGAGGAGACCTTGATATGACCCAGAAGTGGGAGAGAGATGATCTGAGGAAGACATCAGATTTCACAGTGATCCAGTACATGGTGAGCCTGTCAGAAGTCTTGACATGCACAACACCCTTGAATTTTTCAGGACTGAGGGGAAAGCAAGGGGGAAAAACAGATTTGGACTCTAACCACGGAAAAGAATTTAGACTCACCTAGGGAAGAACTACCCGTCTCTTACCTACTAAGACAGTGGGTATAAGGGGGGATTTCAGGAAATAGTCTTCAGAATAGCCTAGGCCAGCAAGATAGGCAAGTGATTCCCCTTCTTGGAGTGTTAGAATACACCTATGCATCCTCAGGCTTGTCCAGCATGGCAGAGTGACCTAGAGTTCTGCTTTGAAGCCCACGTATTCCTACTGTAAATATTCTGAGGAGACAAGAAACCAAATCTTAAAGAGACTGATTTAGTTCATGGGCCAACCCAATTTAACACATGAGCTAGGGAGCAGAGATAAAAGCAACACACACACACACACACACACACACACACACACTCATGAACAACTGGAATCAATGATATAGAGGTAATGATTGGCAAATTATGGCCTGTGGGCCAAATACAACCCAACCCAATGCCTGTTTTGGTAAATAAAGTTTTACTGGAAGACAGCCACGTCTACGTGCTTACACATTGTCTATACCTGCTTTCAGGTTAGAACAGCACAGATGAATGTATAAAGAAGATGTGGCACATATATACAATGGAATATTACTCAGCCATAAAAAGAAACGAAACTGAGTTATTTGTAGTGAGGTGCGTGGACCTAGAGTCTGTCATACGGAGTGAAGTAAGTCAGAAAGAGAAAAACAAATACCATATGCTAACACATATCTATGGAATCAAAGAATAAAAAAGGTCATGAAGAACCTAGGGGTAAGACGGGAATAAAGACACAGACCTACTAGAGAATGGTATAACTGATTCACTTTGTTGTAAAGCAGAAACTAACACACCATTGTAAAACAGTTATACTCCAATAAAGATGTTAAAAAAAAAAGCTTGCAGGTTATAGCTAACTGAGGAGAATGTTTTCTTACTATGGCCCAAACCCTCAGATATCTTAAAGGGTGTGTGATCTTATTTTTCCTAGATTACAGCACTGCAGTAACTAGATTGTTAAGGAGTGAGTCCTGAGGTTTGAACCAAAAAAGGATGCCTCTAGGATACAGGAAACAGAAAATGCAATTTATGATCCAAGGCACTGGGGGACTATTCATTCCAAGGTACTTAAATCATGAAGAGGAGACCTTGATATGACCCAGAAGTGGGAGAGAGATGATCTGAGGAAGACATCAGATTTCACAGTGATCCAGTACATGGTGAGCCTGTCAGAAGTCTTGACATGCACAACACCCTTGAATTTTTCAGGACTGAGGGGAAAGCAAGGGGGAAAAACAGATTTGGACTCTAACCACGGAAAAGAATTTAGACTCACCTAGGGAAGAACTACCCGTCTCTTACCTACTAAGACAGTGGGTATAAGGGGGGATTTCAGGAAATAGTCTTCAGAATAGCCTAGGCCAGCAAGATAGGCAAGTGATTCCCCTTCTTGGAGTGTTAGAATACACCTATGCATCCTCAGGCTTGTCCAGCATGGCAGAGTGACCTAGAGTTCTGCTTTGAAGCCCACGTATTCCTACTGTAAATATTCTGAGGAGACAAGAAACCAAATCTTAAAGAGACTGATTTAGTTCATGGGCCAACCCAATTTAACACATGAGCTAGGGAGCAGAGATAAAAGCAACACACACACACACACACACACACACACTCATGAACAACTGGAATCAATGATATAGAGGTAATGATTGGCAAATTATGGCCTGTGGGCCAAATACAACCCAACCCAATGCCTGTTTTGGTAAATAAAGTTTTACTGGAAGACAGCCACGTCTACGTGCTTACACATTGTCTATACCTGCTTTCAGGTTAGAACAGCACAGATGAATGTATAAAGAAGATGTGGCACATATATACAATGGAATATTACTCAGCCATAAAAAG
>NC_041214.2:30025531-30079214 GCF_002837175.3 Physeter macrocephalus
GACCACCTAGAGGGGTGGGATAGGGAGGGTGGGAGGGAGGGAGACGCAAGAGGGAAGAGATATGGGAACATATGTATGTGTATAACTGATTCACTTTGTTATAAAGCAGAAACTAACACACCATTATAAAGCAATTATACTCCAATAAAGATGTTAAAAAAAAAAAAAGCACAGTTGAGAAGTTGCTACAGAGAGTTTACAGCCTGCAAAACTTAAAATACCTGTCTTGCCCTTTGTAGAAAGTTTGCCAACCCCTGAAATAGATAATAGAAAAATAAAAGGGGGGAAAACATCAATGAAACTGCTTCTTGGAGAAGATCAATACAATTGATAAACCTCTAGACAGACTGAATCAGGAAAAAAGGAATTACCAATATAAAGTACAAAAGACAGTTCACTGCAAAGAATACTACAGACCTTAAAAACATAAGAGAATATTTTGAACAATTTTATGTTAATAAATTTGAAAACATAGATGAAATGGACAAATTTCTTGAAAGACATAATGTCAAAGCTCACTCAAGAAGAAACAGATAAACTGAATAGTTCTATTTCTAGAAAAGAAATTGAATTTGTAGCTAAACACCTTTCCACAAAAGAAACACCAGGTCTAGATGGCTTCACTGGTACATACCACCATAATTTGAGAAAGAAAGAAGACCAATTCTTCACAAATTTTCTTGCAGAAAATTGAAGAGAGAACACTTCCACCTCATTCCCTGAGGCTGATATTACCATAACCTCAGATCTTGTGTTAAAAATTTAAGTTTGCAGGTGACTTTTCCTTTTATGACAAAATACATACTATGTTAAAAATCCTATAATAAATCCCAGGAACTACAGAAAAGTAATTCCCAAACTGTCTCCTGATGAACGCATAGCCTCTGTATTTTCATGCCTACCTTAAACTTGCCCTATTGAAACACAACAGAAAGTAGGGGTATGGGATAGAAATAAGGAACTGGGAAGCATGAGAATAAAGAAATAAAAGATGTCTCCAGCATAAGGGATTATTTCATCAGGGAACTTTAGGAATTTGAGTTCAGAGCATGGTGATATAGAGGGCTAGAAATAGTGAATCCTGGAGAAAGGATTCACTCTAGGATGGTCAGAGGTGGCCATCCCTGTAGAGACGAATAGTATGTACATAGCGTGACACAGGGTAAAAGTATAGACTCTGGTCATGTTTTTTTCCATTCCAAGAGGAGGAATTCTTGAAGAGAGTTTAAGGGGTGGTGAAGGATCTCTCGCCTCAGACCTTTCTTGTCTCTACAGCACCTCTGATCTCAGCACCCTGTCTTTTGCAGACTTGAATATTTCAGGAGACTCCTAACTACGATCTCTCTTGGTACTCACACTCAGAAGATATTCCTACAAAAAAAAAAGGAACACATACCTGCTCTTTGACCTCAATGTTATGTTCCCCTTCCAAAATAAGGGTGACAGCTTGCATAATTTGCTTTCCATGAGTACTCATTATTTTATCTATGTGCTGCAAAACAATGGGAAACCCACAATTATCATTTGGAGAACAAAGAAAAAGACCATAGAAAAGAACAGAAGGCTTCCAAAAGTTAAACAATGTACAGAGAAGACTCAGAAAACAAGTGAGGAACAGAGAAGGGAACCACCCACATTTCTTTATCTGCCTGAAGGCCGCTGACCCTGTTGCTCAGGGAACATTAGAGAACAACGAGAAAGACCCCACACCAAGGCTCAGCCTCTCCTGCTCTGACATATGTCCACTGCTCTCCATGCTGACACTTTCAGAGGTCAATCCAGTCAATGTGGGCGGGGTAGGGAGGTATCTATGGAATAGCACTGAGAAGGAGTCTCTAAAGGGAAAGAAGCTGAGGCCCCAGAGATAAGTGATTTGGGCAGACGAGAAAACCCATCCTGGCCAGCAAATCAAGTAAAAATCAAGTAACAAGTCAAGGCAGGCTCCCATCCGGTACAGAGGAACTAGAGGACAGGCAGTACAGGAGTGGAGGGTTAGGTGGCCATATGGTGAAACGGCTCCCAGAACACCTATGAAGGTGACAGGTCTAAACATCAACTCCTGGCTTCTCTGGGAAGGGGCAGCATTTGAATCACACTTCTGGGCAGATGTTGATGGGAGCAGAGAGGCAGGACAATGTTTTGTGATGCATATGCAGGGGTAGCTAATCTGGAAACCTGGGTGATTTTACTTACTGGGCGAGTAGAGAGGAGATTTCTAAGAAGGCCCAATGTCTTCATCAGCACATTCAAATCTGAATCTGATAATAACCGGAATAGCTGTTCAGTACTCAAGCTTCGTAAAATATCTGCTTTTATTTTTTGTTCAGCCTGAAATGCCATATTCTGAAAGGATTAAAGAAGTTTCAAGAATCATGCCTATATTTGCATTATTAAATTATATTTTAATAGTAATTTTGATAATTTTCAAAGTATAAACAGAATCTGCAGAAAATCCTTCAGGATAAGTCACATCAATTTTCTGATTCCTGTTAATCACCTATAATTCTGTCTGTCAGAAGAAAGATAACTGTCACTCCTATATATACTCCTCTATGAGTAATATGACCACTTCCTGACACGGCATTTGCACGTCTTAAGATTTCTCAAATAAATACAAAATCTACTATTATATTTTTAAAAATTCTATTTATTTAAATTAAAAAACCAAACGCTTCACCCATTTCTCCCATCCCCACCCTTATCTCTGGCAACCACCAATCTGTTCTCTGTATCTATGAGCTTGGTTACTTTTGAGAATATCCTTCTGGTTATCAAGTTGCTTTGTGTGCACTTTAATAACAAAATGACTACTGACAACTATACTGTGCCATGCACTTTGAGAAAGACTTAAATGTACTCCCTTATTATGCATGAAAATAAGTAGTGGGTTTTGTTAACGTTACTGGCAGGAAGCACCTACTGTGTTCACAGTTCTACGCTAGGTGCTGATCCGCTGGGCCATATCATGCAGGAAGCTCTCGGGGGTAGGTGTATCCAACCTACTAGCAGCCCCAGATGTGCAGGAGCTGTTTTGCTCCTTTTTCTCCTTTTTGGACACATTATGGATTACCCCACCTTAACCTAAAGCTATAATAGGTCTGAAGGAAAAAAAACAAACAAACATGGCTGATTCCAAATAATTAATACATCAACTTTTGGTATAAAAAAAATCTCTTGTAAACTAGAAACTTACTATAATATGTGGTTATTGCCCTCCAGGAACTTTTTAAAATTAAGGATCTAAGATGTATGAAAGATCAAGTTACCTAATAACACAAGGCAACATGGCAGAGCAAAAAGAGTACTGAGTTGGGTGTCAAGGGACCCAGGTCAAAGAGAATTCCAAGGTTTTGTATTTTGTGGACAGAGAACATAATAACTGATAATATGGAAACTGATGAGAATAAGATAGTTAATATGAATTTGAGGAGTGGGATAAATTCAATTTTCAACATTAAAACTGTGCTTGTCAGGGAGCCCTCAAATGAAGTCCCATTAGCCATTTAAGTGATAGACCTGGCGAACAGGGTATAGTTCCATCTGGATATGTATATTCCAAAGCAACCTCTTCTATTAGGGGGCGTTGAACCCATGAGAGTAGATGAAGTCCCTGAAACTGTAGTGTAAAGAGAAGTAGAAACTGGGAACTGAAACTCGGGGGAATGTTCCCTGAGAAAGAGGTTGAAAAGGAGGCTAAGTACAAAGGGAGGTGAAAAAAAAAAAAATTAAGTCCTGGGAAAGAGTTTCAAGAAAGAGAAGTGCCAAAAGCTGGTGTTAAGGAGAAAAATAACTGTGAATCTACTACATTCAGTGCTTTCTTGGAAGATGATTATTTCCATCCAAAGTTCGTGTGAAAAGACAGCAAATATACATAGCACAGTACAGGGAGATGAATATGGGCTTGGGACAGGTTCAGAACCCATTTCCATCATTTATTAGCTGTGAGGCCTTAGATGATTCATTTACCTTCTAAGTTCCAGTTTCCCAATTGTAAGGTGGATATATACCAATATAATGTAAAATAAAAATTAGAGATAGCAAATATAAAACACCTAGTTTAGTGTCTGGCACACAGTGTTGAATTATAACTACTATAATTATGTTTAAAAAATTCATGTAGAATTACTCTATTTTCAATTTCAATAAATTTTATTTAAAAAAATTTTAAGGAAAAATGGTTCTCTGAGTTCATAGTTATATAGTTTTAGAATTCAGATTATTATAAATTATTTACTAGAAACTGTTAAGAAATCATTGAGCATGTATACCCCAATTCTGTTACCTTGGGGAAGTTATTTAACAGCTCTGCACTTAGCTTACTCATCTGTAAAATATGTATACTCTCTAGCTTATTTCACAAAGACGTTATAAAGGAGACACGAAAGTACTTTGTAAAATAGGCAGCGCTATACAGATATCAATACGTTCATGAGGAGGAAAACTTTTTTTCCCCAAAATTAGATGCCAAGTTTCAACACCTGTCCACATTTCTTAATAAACAGGAGAACCGAGGAACACAGTGGTCAAGCAACTTGCTTACATTTGAATCTGAAAGGTGAATGAAGTCTTCTAGGTCCTAAGTCTTTAGAAAACTGGGCCAAAAGAGCAAGATTTTTAAAAAAGAAAATTCCAGACATTTCAAAAACACATTCTTTAGTTTTAACTTTGATAACTGCTCCCTTCTCTTTGTGAAACATACCATCAAAGCCCAAATTCCATTCACTCGTAAAGCAGGATTTTCACTTTGGGTTAATCCACAAAGTAGCTCTACAGCTCCCGATTCTAAAATTGGCTGTGATTGGAAAGGAGAAAAAACAGTTTTAAAGTCAGGTTTGTTAACTAAGTGTATATATACGCTGGCACTCTATTTCTTTCTATTCACTCTGTATATATACCCTGGCACTCTATTTCTTTCCTACTCTTACCCAATTCCAAGCAACCTTCACAAAGCAGGGAGTGAGGAGGCCATAAAAATCACCTTGAGAAGGTCAAGAACAATGATTCTCTCACAAATCCAAAAACCAAAATAAACCCTGTCGTTTCCTTTTTCTCTGTAGTACTGAAAGACTCAGGATATATCCTAATTCTGTGTACGTTGCACACATACCCTTATGATCCCATTAACTATCCATATTCTTCTCACCCTCCTCTGAGAGGGCCACCCCCGCTTCATGCGGCATGTGTCTCAGGTGTTCTTTACAAGTTGTGACTATGAAGCAATATGGCTGGTTTAGACTGGAACTATCTTCCTTACAAATTGTTAATCTTATTCATCAATATGCTGTAGAATTCATCTTTTAGAACTACTTTCAGGACTACCTACAATCATACAAGCAAAACAGTCTTGTACTTTTATGGTCATATCACATTTTATACCTAAAATAGCATGTGTTAGTCTGACTACTTAACTTATGATACTTGGCTGAAAATAGGTTTTGGTAGTTTCTAAAAGATTCAAGCCTTAGAGGACTGATGTACCATCACTAACAAATGCTTAGAAGGCCATCCTTCAAGTCGATTCTAGAAATGTCTTAAGCAATACAGATTTATATACAAATTGTGCAGTTTTTTTAAAAAAACTTTCAATTTTGAAGTAAGTTCAAACTTATAAAGTAGCAAGACTAATATAAGGAACTTCCATATATTCCTCTCCCAGATTCACCAATTTTTTTAAACATCTTTATTGGAGTATAATTGCTTTACAATGTTGTGTTCGTTTCTGCTATACGACAAACTGTATCAGTTATATGTATACATACATCCCCATATCCCCTTCCTCTTGCGCCTCCCTCCCACCCTCCCTTATCCCACCCATCTAGGTGGTCACAAAGCACTGAGCTGATCTCCCTGGACTATGCAGCTGCTTCCCACTAGCTATCTATTTTACATTTGGTAGGGTACATATGTCACTGTCACTCTCTCACTTCGTCCCAGCTTACCCTTCCCCCTCCCCGTGTCCTCAAGTCCATTCTCTACATCTGCGTCCTTATTCCTGTCCTGCCCCTAGGTTCATCAGAATCTTTTTTTTTCTCCCCCAGACTCCATATATATGTGTTAGCATACGGTATTTGTTTTTCTCTTTCTGATTTACTTCACTCTGTATAATAGACTCTAGGTCCATCCACCTCACTACAAATAACTCAGTTTCGTTTCTTTTTGTGGCTTAGTAATATTCCATTGTATATACATGCCACATCTTCTTTATCCATTCATCTGTCGCTGGACACTTAGGTTGCTTCTATGTCCTGGCTATTGTAAATAGAGCTGCAATGAACATTGTAGTACATGACTCTTTTTGAATTATGGTTTTCTCAGGGTATATGCCCAGTAGTGGGATTGCTGGGTCATATGGTAGTTCTATTTTTAGTTTTTTAAGGAACCTCCATGCTGTTCTCCATAGTGGCTGTATCAGTTTACATTCCCACCAACAGTGCAAGAGGGTTTCCTTTTCTCCACACCCTCTCCAGCATTTATTCTTTGTAGATTTTTTGATGATGGCCATTCTGACCGGTGTGAGGTGCTACTTCATTGTAGTTTCGATTTGCATTTCTCTAATGATTAGTGATGTTGAGCATCCTTTCATGTGTTTGTTGGCCATCTGTACACCAGATTCACCAATTTTTAACATGTTGCCATATTTGTTTTATCATTATGTCTCTCATTCTACACACCCATATCCACATTATTTATCTTTTTCTGAACCCTTTGAAAGTAGAATGCAGGCATCATGACACTTTACCCTTAATACTTCAATGAGTATTTCCTAAGAACAAGGATATTCTCTTAGATACCAAAGAACATTTACCAAATTCAGAGAAACTGACATTACAACAATACTTTTTTTGAATCTATAGTCCATATCCCCATTTTGTCAACTGGCCCAATAAATGCTCTTATACCATTTCCTTCCTTTCCAGTTAAGAGTCCAGTTTATTTTTAATATTAAAAAATCAATCATATTAATGATCCTATACCTGAGTTCATCTAACTTACTTTCTAACTAGACCCTAAATATTCTGAAGGTGGATCTGAGGCAACGTAAGAGCTGTTCAGGATGATTAAAAGTGCTGCACTGACTGCAACCAGATCATCCTCAGCCGAGACCCCCACCACCAGGGCAGAGGAACAGACAGAAGCTCTGCTATCCTATCTCGCCTTCGCCTTCCTTCAGAACAACAGAAGGAAGTTGTTTCTCCCTTTTCATTCCAAGATTTCTGCTTGCTGAATAATTGTCTCTGAACCTCCACCTTGTTAGTAATGTCTTCCTAATTGCCAGTCAAAAGCCTGAAGGTGTTACAATGTAGAAAGACATTCATCAAAATGGGACGACTAAATGTACTTAATAAAGGATGGTGTCTAAACCTAGTTCATGATTGGGCAGGCCAGGGATATTTTAACACGATAAAACTAATGGGACGACTAAATGTACTTAATAAAGGATGGTGTCTAAACCTAGTTCACGATTGGGCAGGCCAGAGATATTTTAACACGATAAAACCAAATCTGTAAGGTTTCCCCCCTCCTTTATTAAAGTTTATTTCCATTTCCCTATTATAAAAATAATGCATGCTCAAACAATTTATAAAATGCATAAGGGGAAAAAAAATCCCCAAATGCAATCCTTCCCTAAACAACTACCATTAACATTAAACATTAAAAAGATTATTTTCCAATGCCAGCAGTTATCTCCTGAAATGATCTGTAATCCTGGTTTACAAAATTGGGTCTTAATATATTCTTTAGTAAATATAATTTGAAAATAGTCTATTACTTGTGTAATTATTTCCTACATTTGCAGTTGTAGGCAGTTTAGATTGACTGCAAGCTGTAATATCTTTTAAATACACTTCATATGCCAGGCAGAAAAGGGATAAGAGGAAATGATAATCATATTTTTAAATGATTTAATATGTCCCCCCAATCCAAACAATTCAGAAATAGCTTTTAAGCACCAATCCTCAAATTTCAATGTCAACTACTGTGAAAACTATTTAACTAAACTCTAGGTAGGCCGGGCAAAAGTTGTCTAGGAAGAGAAAATCAACACTAACCTCTTTGCTTGGAGAAAATTCAAGAAGAAGATTACATAACATGGAAGACGCTACTACTAGGATTTCATCTGGTGCATTCTGTAAAACCTGTGGAATTAAAAAAAAAGATACTATTAATCGTTTGCAACCATGGGGGTAAGATCACAAGAATAAATGAGAACAAAAAACACTTTATCTTTCAAACTGATTTCTCATATTGGAGAGATAGTTAGGAAAGATCCACTTGACATCGAGTGAAACTTTACATAGTGCTGTCATTATGACTGACTAAGGCCCTCACATCTATCTTGCTGGAGGAGAAGCTACAGCCCTACTGCCAGGATGGGGGCTGCTACATGGGAAAGGACATAGACACAAGTCAGGGAGCGGGTGCTCTATGTAAAAGGTTTGAAGATCACAGAACTGCTTTAGGGCAAGTTAACCCAATTTACTCCACCATATTCAGGCCACTTATGAAACCACAGAATTGCCCTAGGACCTGAGACTTTCTGATGTCTCTGGAAAGACTTGTTTGACTCGGAACATGGATGGATCAAGCTACTACTCAGGCAGGGCAAGGTGGGGAACTGGTTCTCAGGACTGGAATCACACAGTCCTGGTTCCAACCCTCACTCCTCCACTTACTAGACGTGTGAACTTAAGCACATTTCTTAACCTCGCTGAGCCTTCAAATTGAGGAAAATAACACTTCCTTGATGGGACTATTTAAGATTAAATGTGATTTGGTGAATAATAAGGGAAGCGGCATAGCATCGGAGTTAAGAACACAGAATGCTTGAGTGCAAATTTCAGCTTAACCACAAACTAGGTGTATGAATTCCTTGGTTATGAAATGGGGATAATAATAGTGTCTGCTTCATAGAGCTTATGTGAAAATTAATATATGAAAAGATTTTAGAACAGTAATTGTCACACAGTAATGGTTATATAAATAAGGTTTTAAAAAAGGTAACTTATTGCCATAATTGTTGTTATCAGGCACATAGCAGTTATACAGCAAACTAACTGCCATGGACTCTTACTGAACTCAGAAAACAACACAGCATGATGACAAAGGTTCGTTGCCATTAGCTATTATCAGAACCTCCTCTTTCTAGATTCTAAGAGAGAAGGCTTCAGAAACACTACCACGTATACGCAATATCCACTTCAAATAAATCCTTTGCATTTGGAATCAGATCAGGATGAGGCTTATGATCCCAAAAGTAATCCTAGGAGCTCTAGTTACGCAAATTGGAAATGGATCATCACAAAAAATTCAAAGAGTTAAATATATTATCAGCTAAATCAAGTCTGAGGTTCCCAAGTTAAGAACAAGCAAGAATTACAAAATGGAAGCAGTTCTCCTAAGATACTGTGTTTTAACTCTTCTGTGAATCATTAGTTAGTTGATTAAGATCACATCTCATATACTATGCAGGCTGATCTCTGTGTGTGCCACAACCCACTTTAACACCCTTTTCACCCTTCCCTTCCTTTGCCATGCCCTTCCTATGTCTCTCAGGTATATACTCTATCCATGCCTTAAGGCTGTCCCATTCCAGAAGCCTCCTTGGAGCCCTTCCAATCAGAAGTCATCCTATCCTCCCCTGAGTGCCCACTGCTACTGTCTGTGACCTCTCTCAGGGCCCTTACTACTGTTCACTTTCAAATTCTTTGTGCAGCCCTGCCAATCTCTTTTCCTACTGACAAATTTAAGCTTCTTGAAGGAATAATCTATAATAATATCTATAGTCTAATTTATCCTGGCCTGTATCAACTAAATGGCATTGCACAAAGTGGGTGCTCAATGAATGCTTTTGAATTAAGAGAAATAATCATTTTCCAAAATTATACTACTTAGAATCATTGACTGAAATAAGTGAGTACCTATCAAGGCTTTTAAAAAGTTGCTTTGTTTCTCATCTACGTGCTGGGGAATTTGCAATCATATGAATTCAGAGCAGGGTATTTTTTGGGGAGGGGCATTCTGTGTTTTGTTAAGAAGAAAAAATGACTTTAAAAATGTGTAACTTTTAAAAGAAACATTAATAAATGGCTATTACTTGTTTTAAAAAGTTGTTTGCTTGATATGATTCACTTTTTAAAGTATTATTTATTGTTTTATAGAGATTAATCTGCTTTTATAAGTTTCATTTTCAAATTACATAATAATAAATTAAAACAGAAAAGATTCTATGAAATTCTTAAAAGCATTTACTCACTACAGTATAAGATGTAACATGTGAAATTCAGAAGTTGACATCTAACACTGACCAAATAGAATTTCACCAAAATAAGAACAAAAAATAATCACAAATAAAAGTTTTAGCTAAAATCAAACGTCTACTCTCTTGTGGTTTGCTAACCAACATTTAAAAACATGGAAAAGCAAAAGGGGAAAAAGAATCAATAGACATGCAAGCAGCCTCCGAACTAAGAGAAACCTAAAAATACCTGAAATAAATCACTCATTTACTTCCAGGCTTTTAATACTAAACTTTAAATGTGCAACATAGTAGTAGTTTGATAGTAATTATACCCACATGTAACCAAGTGCTCAAAATCCTTTTAGACTGCTCACCAGACCTTTGCCCAGGTAGAACTAGTCAGAAACCATATGTTGCTTCTTTTCTGATTCATATGAGAGAGGGGTACCAAGCTGAGCAATCAGAGAAAATGGCTCCAGAGAAAATATTTGGAAGTTATTTTGGGAAACAGGAGAGCACTTTAAAAAATCTTGAATGGGGACTTCCCTGGTGGCACAGTGGTTAAGGATCCGCCTGCCAATGCAGGGCACACGGGTTCAAGCCCTGGTCCAGGAAGATCCCGCATGCCGCGGAGCAACTAAGCCCGTGCGCCACAACTACTGAGCCTGCGCTCTAGAGCCCGCAAACCACGACTACTAAGCCCACGTGCCACAACTACTGGAGCTCACGTGCCACAACCGCTGAAACCCACGCGCCTAGAGCCCGTGCTCCGCAACAAGAGAAGCCACCGCAGTGAGAAGCCTGTGCACCGCGACGAAGAGTAGCCCCTGCTCGCTGCAACTAGAGAAAGCCCACGCACAGCAATGGAGACCCAACGCAGCCAAAAAAACAAAAACAAAAAATTAAAGTGATATGTTTAAGAACATTTTTTGGAATGGACAGAATCAATACATCAAGATTAAGCTGCTATGAAAAAGGTGCAATCTAAGAGTAAGCAAGAGTGGCAACAGTAAAATCCCTTTACTAAGGAGAGCGTAATGCTTCTGTTCATGCTACTCCTCTCTGGAAAATCCTCCTGACTTCCTTTTGCATTCAAAGCTACTTCGTAATCTTCCTGCCTGGAGCCTCCCCCAACTATTTCTACCATACTTATGCCTCTACTGTAACCTGAGGCTTTAAGCTGGGGGCAAGAGCTCTGCAGTAAAAATTTTTGGTAGACTTACTGTGCCCAGAGGCTTTCACAGTAGATAATAAAAAGCAAAACAAAAAACCAAAAGCTTAAACAAATAAATCTGTTGATTAAATGCAAGGTGTATAGTTACTTAAAAAAAAGAAAAAAAGATGGTGAGACTAAGTTGACCTGTGGTTCTGCACTGTATCAGGGATAACATTATTAGTAGCAACCTGTGCATATTCTAAGTCTCAATTCAGATAATTATTTGACCTAAACCACCTTTTTCTTTTCTTTTTTGGTCCTCAAGGAAAGACCTTTAGGTCTTAACAAAGAAGTCATTCTGGAATAGAGAGACAGGAAGTAATAATTGTTTTAAAAAATATCCAGGGATTGCCAAAAGACTAATAAGAACAGGTTATATCTGTAAATGGCTGATTCCTTTCTTTTTTATAACTAAAAATTACAAAGATGCCTCTGGATATAAGTCTAAAGTGTAATACTAGACACAGAGGGAGATCAGATGAGTAACTAGCATTTCATTTAATGAAAGAAAGCCAGGCATGTACTTCCCCTGTCACACACGAGATGCTGACCTCAGAAATACACTCTGCACGTTCTAAAGAGGCTTAGAACATCAGATCTGAGGAGATAAATGTTCAAAACGCTTTAACATAAAAATCAGATACACTCCTAGACCAGAGAGTGCTGTCAGCTACCTCGCTCACTAAAGGCTCGGTGGGAATAGGTGTGGACTTGCTGCTTTCTTCTTACCTTCATTAAAGGTTTCCACACGGCGTGATCCTGGAAACTGGTTCGAAGCTGCTGCACAGATCTAGATAAACTGTGCAAACATCTACAAAGAATAATCAAAATTAGCTTCACAAGAAGCCGAAACTTTTACTTTTCAAACACACTGCTTGGCATTGCACAATTACTAATATACACTTCAAGTTTATCTACAGACATCGTTAATTCAACTACTTCAGGACTTCACAGGCTTTTCAGGCTAGCTTCTCTGTTAAATAGTGTTACGCACTGTATGAATTCACCTGAGAATACTTTCAAGTAACATTTGGATTCTGTGCTTACTCGGTGAAGGTCCGGAAAGGAAACAGGTTAAACACACGGCAAAGGATTTTTATTCAGGCCATTTAAAGCTCATACCTGACGGCAGCTAACCGCACCTTGACACTAGACTCAGACAAGCCAGTCACAATTCGGTCCATCATATTTTCAGTCTCAATGATCTGGAGAAAAAGGTTAATGCTGCATAAATAACAACACGAAGATGACAAACTTCACCGCTTGTAAATGCAAGTATGTTAATGTCCATTTTAAGTTAATGTTTTCAGCAAGAGTTTTTGCCTCTGGAACAATCATTTTGCAGTGGGGGCAGGCAGCTCATCAGAAAGGCAGGGCTACCCCACCAAGGACCTGCCAGACTGAATGACAGGCTTATGGGCAGATTATGTTTCTTCATTTATTTTTAAAGACACTTAAAACAATAATTACATGTGATAAATACTGCAGAGGTGTTGCATAAACAGTATTGAGAAAAAGCAAGATATTACTGAACTACCATTGGGCAGGTTCCTGCCAGAGTTTCTCCTGCCAGAGTGAGTTTCTTGAAAAATCATGGTCCATGCTCAGCCCTTACGAAAAGAAATCTGTGGGTTTCTGACAGAGACACCCTGTGGCTACTTTCCTCCCAAGCAAGTGGAAATTAAGCTAAATATTTAGAAAAGTAATCCTTGCCAACTTTCACTGTTAGCACCAAGTCCTGCTACATGTCATCATTACAATCATGAAGCTTTATTATTTTTTTAAAATTTAAAAACAAGATAGCCTACGATTCTCCTTCGTTCAACAATGCATAGATACAAAATAGTGTGTGGAAGAAATTAAGTTTAATTTGTGTGGTCCTATGGAAATACAGCATATTAAGAAAAAATGCGAATGCTATCAAAACCCAAATATTAACAAAAACAACTATTACTTGTTGAGTACTTCTATGTGCCAGGCATTGTGCTAATAATAAGCATGTTACATTACGTGACTTAAGCCTTTTGCAGGCCTTATTATTCCCCATCGGCACGTTAGGAAACTGAAGATTCTAGATACTCCAGAGTTTGCTTAGGATCACGGAGCTGAGACAGGAATCCAGGTATCTGACTCTGGAGTCCTCATGCTCAGCCATGCTTGTAACACTGCCCTGGTTAGAGCGGTCCCGTGCTCATCAGGTAGCTCCCAGCATGGGCAACACATTAATGGGAGTCATTACTTTCACCTGGGAGAACACCTGGTTGGGGGAACATGTAGGAAGATGGCCTGTGGAGTCTAACAAAGTCCCAGGCCAATTAAATCAGATTCTCTGTGGCGGGGCCTAGGCACCTGTATTTTTTTAAAAAGCTCCTCAGTTAGAGTCCAGTGTGTAGCCAAGGTTGAGGGTCACTGACCTAGACTAAAATGAGAGGAGTTAAAGGCTGACCTCAGAACAGGAGAGGGTGGGAAATCTCAGGATGTTCAAGCCGAATGGGAAGAGCAGAAAACAGAGTTGAAACGAACAGTGCCTGGGAGAAGATTACCAACTATTAAGAACAGGGAACCACACTGCAGTTGTAGGGTAGGAGGAATGGTCATTTTTTTAAAAACATAGTGATTTGCAGGTTCCGAGGTGGCTGAAGAAAACTTACATATTGATCTATTTCTCACTCCAGACCAGACCTAATCTCACCGTTACCTTTATGCACATCCACCCTCTGTCCTCATTGTCACTTCCAGCCCCGGAACGTCCGCCTATCTATCGGACCCTCATATACCTTTCTTTCTCACCTACCTGGATGCCCTGCTCAGATACTCCACATATTAGATTCCTTTCCACTGTCCTCCCACAACTCACTCCTGCTTCAGATCCCAAACTGCTGGTATTACAGTAGAAAAACCACCAAACCCGGCTGCCTGGTCTCTCAGGGTACGCCATCCCCCCTCAGTGGGGTCCTCACCGAGGGCCCGCCAGCCTTGCACTCCTCTGCAGGAGACTCCCACACTCCTTAGGATGTTTACCTCCTACCCCTAACGCTTCCTACCTCCCTCACACCCTCAGTCCCTCTGAGCTCACCTCATTTTCGCAGGGACATTGCTTTTATTCTGGGACACAAGTTGCCTCAACTTCCCCCTTCTCATTAACGTGTCTCCATACCTCTCTTCTTCACTCCTGTACTGTTGAAGCTGGGTACTTACAGCTCAAAGCCCTGCCCCCTCCCCCACCCCTTTCTTGCACCTTTACTCTGCCCCACGCCACCGGATACTCTTCCTCAGCCTGCCCCACCTCTCATTCCCACTCCTATTTAACAGACAGAAGTGCCCAAACATTAACCTCGTTAAGCTACAGACCTCTCACCCCTTCCCTTCCTTAAATGGACATGTGTCCCAAAGCTCTGTTCATCCTTACTCTACTTAAATGACACTGCTGTGACTTCAAAATCAGCTTGATATGGGTAATTCTCTTTCCTGACCTCTAGCTTCATATTTCCAACTGCCTGCTAAACACAAACGTAAGTTCCACAATATTTGGTGGAACGTCTAACTCATTACGTCCCATGCTGAGTTTATCTTCCCTCCCTAAGCCTGCTCTTTCTCTACATCTGTCTGTCACTCTAATAGTGTTATTATTCTCCCAGTCACCCAGGCACTACATTTGTGTTAATTTTGACTCCATCTCTCCCTGAATACCCAATCAAGTGATTTTGCACTGTACACCTTATATTCATTTCCTTACTAGTCTCGCTCCAATAAACTAGTTAGGACCCTATTACTATTTGTTTGGGATTATAGTGTTTTCCAAGTTATCTAATCTTTTGTGCTACAGCAACTGTCAAGACTGGTTGACTGACAGGTTACTTCAATCAAGGACTAGCCACTGTTCTTGAAAAAGACAAGGCCAAACCAGGACCTTTAGCATGGGAAGGAAATTAAAACTTGGGGCAAAAGTCTTAGGCACTGGATAGCTAGATGCAGAAGTCTGAAAGCTCCTTCCCAGTGGCTTGGGAAATAAATTTTACTTGAGAATAAGAAGGGATAACTTGGGAGAAACAGCTGCCTGTACTGAGTGTAATTACTTTATCAGAAAATAAAGTGATGGGGGCTGGGGCAGAGACAGGGACACATGATTACTCTCCAAGAACTGAGAAATACTATTAGACTGGCTCCTGGTGCTTATGAAACCTGGGCATGGGAAAGACTTGAAAGAGACTTCTGGATAATATTGACCGGCCACATCTAACCAAAGATGTAAATCTGCCAAGGCACAGGACAGGTGTAGCAATCATGTAGGCATATAGAATCGCTCTATGCTTCTGAGCAACTCAGTTGACCTCTCTGGGCCTTCAGTAAAATGAGAGGATAGAGCAATGATTATTTTACCTCCAATTCTTTGCAGTCAGGTAAATAAAAATTGTGTTAGTCTGTTTGGGCAAAACTATCATGTTGTTCAGAAGTGACATGGGAAGCAAGGCTGGTTAGAAGAGACTGGAGATAGTGCAGGACAGGGGGACAAAATCAGGGAGTAGGCAAGGAAGGGCAAACAGGGCACAGCTCCTATTTACATACCCGCATTTACCTAGTCACCAAATATCTGAGTGTCCACTGAGTGCTAGGCATGGTTTTAAAACTGGAAGATACAATGCAGGAGACAGAGCCCTTATTCCCACCAAACTTACAGTGTTGAACAAGCAAGTGCAATTAACTATTCAAGTGCTATGCCACTTGAATCTATGTCAGCAAGAGCTGACACAGGCCATCAGGCTTAAGGCAAACAGAGTGAAATAAGCACAAAGGGTAAGTAGGAAAAACATCCATTCTCAAGAATGGGAGTTTTACTATAGGCTGGGAAGTGGCCATTAATGACCTTACCAGAGAATGTTCTGGCTCAGGCCAGAGGACACTGGAGAACTATGTTAGTGGCCAGTCACTGCAACATAGAGTGGAGCTTTGAGCTTTCTCTCAAGTTTCTTGGGGGTGTGGTGGCTGACACTTTGGGCTGGAGGACAGCTATAAGGTGGCTGGAAAACTTTTCTCCTGATTTAGGATATAAAACAGTAGGACGATCTGGAAGTATATTCCCTTCAGACTACAGGTCATAGTCTTTCAAAATATCTTGCGGTAGGAGGCCCAGATTTGTAACTAAATTTGTCATGGAGGAACTTCAGTAACGCTACTAGGTTTCCAGAAAGCACACTACTTGAGTGTCTGATCTACTTTCTCCATCAAGATATCAGTCAGGGAGCAAGTGGGTGAATATGATGCAAAATCAGAATGTGAACTGAATCTAGGATTCTAATCCAGAAGAGAACCCTAAGAGGCTACGTGAATGAGCAACGTGATCTAACCGCAATTGTAGCCTTGAGGCTACTGACAGCGCCTATGCAGGGATAAGAGAATTATAGTGAGTACACTAACCAAAACGAGGATAAAAATGTGATGAGGAGGTAGGGAAAGGTTTGGAATCAAATCCCCAGAAAAAATTTTCAGGTCAGCTGGGAAGGAATTGGCAGTGGTCGCTGCCATAGCCCTCTGACCCACATGAGGGTCTAACAGAGCACTAGATAGCTTCTCAGATCTGGGGTTGGAAAGCCAAGTACAATAAAACACATTTTCAACAACCCCAGTACCGTGCTGTAAAGCCTTGATAATAATGGACAGCCAAGTCCTAGGCCCGCAAAGGATCTTTAGGTCTTTCCAGGATATAAGAGCAATGCCAAGTGGGGCTTGAAGTTGTTGTGCCTCATGATTCTTGTTGGAGATTCCTCAGCCATAGCTCAGCAAACATGCCCTGCGGCATAGCTTGTTGAATCTGCTTTAAAAGAGAGAGAGAGAGAGAGAGAGAGATACACAGACGCTGTGCCTGGCCGGGAGGAATATCAGTAGTGGACTGAATCCTCAGAGTGGAGGAGCCATCTCTCTATCTCTGCTCTTTTAGAGGACTGGTTTGTACATTTAACTATAGAATTAAATCACATAAAATATGTTGTACCCTAAACTGACCACACTTTAGGTCAATGGACTAGGTGCTGTGTACCTCTCTGCTGGTGTCTTCATAACTACATGCTTTTGCTAAGCTTTCTGTCTCTGACATTGCAGCTCTTGTAGGAGTAGATGAAGATCTACTGGAACAGCATCTGAGGCCCCTGTCTTGGGACAGGAGATCCCTACAGCCTGGGGGAGAGAAGGGTAGTCAGCCTAGAGGGTCATGGGGAAAATGCAGAACCCAGATAATCCTAAGGCAGAGGTTCATGGCACACATGGGAATGTTAACAAGATAAAGGTGGCCTTAGCTTAAAAGGGAATTCCCTAGGCCTCCATGAGCACTAGTGGATCCATAATTAAATTGTGGCCAAGTCATATACCATCTCTTCCTCAGAAAACTGAAGAACTGAAGGATTACAGAGTTAAAACAAATAAACAAACAAACAGAAAGACAAGACACAGCTATTCTTCCAGCAAGACCCAGGATGAAGCATTTTCCAGGTACTACAAACTTCAGAGCGGACTTTGAACTGTGATGAAACCAGATCAAGCAGAAGATGTGGAAACTGAAACCAGGCAGATTCTTAGTGGTGTCACCAAACTTCTCAGACAATTCAAAGCAGGTGGGCTCGGAGTCAAGGGAGTTGGATTTTCTTAATGTCAATTACTTATGCTAATGTGCACAATGGCCAGGCAAACACAATTTAATTCCAAAGGGGCTTTTGTGAAAGGTTCCTAGAAAGAGTTCCAACAGAGGATAACAAGACAGAACTCTCCAGAAAG
The DNA here is from genome assembly GCF_002837175.3 of Physeter macrocephalus. Classification (NCBI taxonomy): domain Eukaryota; kingdom Metazoa; phylum Chordata; class Mammalia; order Artiodactyla; family Physeteridae; genus Physeter; species Physeter macrocephalus. Next base: position 30,043,753 of record NC_041214.2, read on the forward strand.
AGTGAGGACTTGGAATCAAACTTTGTAAGTCAGGAGAGGCAGCCATCTAAGATCTAAGATGATAAGGTACCAAATCCAGAAAGTCTAGTTAAAGCAGCAAGGACTAAGCAGCCAAGCAGAGTGTAGCACCAGGAGTTCAGGAAGAAAGAGTAGGTGTGGCAAGGAAAAAGGATCTACAAGAGCCCTGAACTTGTTAGGTGTAGATGGCAATGCTTCAGTTTCATAAGTGTCAATGTAGATGGGTCTCAGGGCACACACTTGAGTCTTTCCTACTTGGGGCCACTTACTTAAGGTCCAGCCCCTCATCTAACTTATCTTTTTTACAGATGAGCCCTATGAACACAAGATCGGATGACAGCGCAGTTGACTGGCTTTGGAAATGAGGTAGAGGCTGGGAGGAAGGAGAAGGGTTAAGAGATAACAAAGTAAACACTAGAGTGAGATAAACACATACAGCCAGCTGATCTGGTAGACTGAGTAGCATTGGTAAGGGACTGGGGAGGGATCTCTTCCTAAAAATGGAAAACCAACTTTCCTAGGTTTTAGGATGTGACCATTCTGATTTTGCCACATAATACTTAAGAATATGCTGCCATGCATATCATGGAATTGCTTGAGCACTTTATAATATTTATAATTCCCGAGTACATCCTCATGCCATGTCCCCTTTATTAAAACAAAGCAAAACAAAACAAAAACCCCCAAGAGCACACGGCCTTTCATGAATCAAGCAAGGGCAGCTGCAGTGCTTGCTCCTAAACAAGTTCAACTGGGAAACCAATCCTCTTTCTGCATTCTTCTGCATGGCGTTAATGGCAGCAGATACAACTCTCTGAAAGAACTAAATCCATTTACGGCTGTTAATTTTTAGTTGAATAATGTTAAAATCTACAGAGGTCTTACAAATAAACTCATCCAACTTCTTTAGTTGACAACGAGGTCTTTGAAATTCAGAAAGATTAAGTCACTGGTCCAGGTTCTCTAGGCAAATCTGAGGCAGAGCTGGGGCTCCACCTGGTTTTCTTACTTCCAGTGTGAGGTCCTTTCTACTCACTGCACTTAAGGATAAGATTTTTGCTTAGCCTTAGTAAGTAAGTTGAGGCCTGAATTTGAAAATGAGGAAAGAAGAGAACTTAAAAAGTCAGTAGTGCTTTGAGAACTACATATTATATACTGACATCCTAGGCCAAAAAAGATTAGCATATACTATAAAAGGCAAGAGAGGTCATCATTAATAAACTGGACTGACAAGGGAAAAAGAAAAGGTATAACTCACAGGACTTACAAGAGAGAAAAATGACATATCAACCATTCAGCTTGGGTTGGAGTATAAATGCCAAAGGTCAGAGAGGATGCAAGTCAATGAAGTTAAGAAAACACTGTGAAGAAACCACCAGAGTGAGTTCCACTGACTTTTAAATTCAATTCCCTTATAATCTGATCTCCATTCTAAAATCAGGATCTAGCTTCAGCAGATACCAACTAAATAGAACTAATATTCTACTGTTCTCAGGCCATAAGCCCCATCTGCTCTGGATGAGAGCTGCAGGTTTTCCCAACCAGAGTCTATCCTATGTCATATCTTTGCCACTGCTCCAATTTAAGATTTTCTGACATTTTCCTCTGGCAAATATTTGAAAAATAAAGGGTAGTTTTTACCAGGGGCTCTTTTTTTTTTCCTAAAAGATCACAGCTTCTCTTAGGACAGATTACTGATCAAAACGTTATATTCTGGAGTCTCAGTAAACATCTTACAAAGCACTTCTTCCCTTCTCTCAGTCTTCTATTGCTCTTTACACCCACATTCATACCAGACTTCTCTAACTCCACAATCTTGGGAGACAGGGGGTTGGGAGAAATACTGGGTTGGCCCAAAACTTCGTTTGGGTTTTTCTGTAACATCTTAGCCAGAGAAATTGAAAAACAAAACATCATAAGAGTTGATCTGCAGGGCCTCCTTTTGGTCCTTTCTCTTGAAGGTACTGAACTAAATTAACATCTAAGCTCTCTTGCAGGTCTAAGCCTGGAAGCAGTATCACTTCACTTCAGGAGTGGAAGACAAAGAGGAGGGGGTTCTTAGGGTGGGCCTGTTTTTAAGCTTCTATATTTCATTCTTGCTTTTAAGCCTCTTTAAGTGGTATTTTGTAATTTCTACCTCAGGACCTTTTAACCTTCTTAATAGCTGAGAAACTTCATTTATGTTAAATGCTTAGAAGAAAAACTCAAAGTTCTAAACACTTCTACACTTTAGGGAAAAGTGGGAGAACTCTCTTGGCCTGACCTGTCCTTCTCCTAAAACCAAAAATATAAACACAGTGTGTGAGACATACTTATAATGTCTAAAAATAAATCAACACTTCCTCTATCAAAAAAATATTTCTCTACACACAAGAGTTCAATTTTTAAAGTTCAACCATTAGCTTTATGGCAGAATAGAACCTAAACAGCTGCTGATTTACACTTTTATTTTAGCACATAAACAAAATCATTATAAGTGACTATTCAAACAACAGAACTAGAAACTTCCCTTCCATCTCTTACTGTTTGCCAGGGATCTGAATGATGCACTGCCCTAAGAACTGTGCAACACAATGGCCCCGCTCAGCCCCTACTCTACACAAAGCTGTGCACGCCACAGCTTTGTGTAAGACCTGTAGTCTTAATTATCCTACAGGTTGGCTGGCTGAATTCTAATGCCCAGACATACACAATTTACTCAATAAATACAAGCACAGTATCTACCAAGTACTGCTTTTATGGAGCTTACATTCCAGTTGTGAACTTTACAGCTTGATAAGAAGTAACTACTAAAAGAAGATTTCAAAATGCTGCCTCAAGTTTAAATCTACTCCATAAGGAAGCTGTCTACAAAATAAAATTCTGAAATGACATCATTAACTCTGGATGCTTCCTTTCCAGAACATTAATTTACAGTGTAATCATGTCAAGATAGTGGCCTTAGAAAAACATTTCCAATTAAGCAGAAGGAAGACAGATACGGAGATCTTTCATTCCTTAATACCTTGGAAGGAAAAGGTGAGAATGCTTTTAAGTAAACTTCTTTATAGTAATAAATGGACTTCAATTACAGCCTTATTTTAATCATATTTGGGTGGATCACGGCAAAACTGGCTTTCAATGCAGATGAGACTTTTTACACATACCCAAGGCCCTGGAATTACTACACAGCAATTTAGTGTCTCATTCCTTAGCTGCTTTAAATTGTAAGCTCCCACAAGTACACACTAGCCTTCTGCTTCATTCCTGGGCACAAAGGAGGAGGTGTATCATAAATGCCAGATGAATAAATGGACATGATTACTGCATCTCATTATCCACTTTGTACCAAAAATTGTGTGAGAGAAAAGACACATTTTCTGAATCTGATGCTTTGCAACCACTTAATACAAACTATTGTTTTCTGAATTCATAGCACTACTTCAGACTATCACACATTCTCCAGTGACACTTCTTGCCATTTCATATCATAATTTGGCTCTAGTAATGGCATTTAATTCTACATGAGTAAAGTAATGAAGTGGTTAACAGCATAGGCTTTGGAGTCAGAGAGACTGGGACACGATGCAGGGGCTATCACTTATTAGCTGGGTGGTCTTGGTCAAATCACTTGTTTCCTGATCTGCAACAGCTATCTTACAAGGTTGTGTAAGGTTTAAGGGAGATAATGTGCTAACGCTGATTATCAGCACAGTGCCCAGCACACAGTAAGCGCTCAATAAATGGTAGTTCTGTTAAATTTGGCTTCCCAAACAGATTATCTCTTGATGTAAATACCTAAATTGCATGCCTTTTACATGCCCCCATACCACCTAACACAAGGCTTTGTATATAGCAAAGGCTGAATGGATATTTGCTTAATAAGGGAACTGGATCTTAATTTTTCTCGTTGGCATGGTGAAAAATCTTATTCTGGCAACTCTGCTAATCAATACACAGAATCTAAGGTTTCCTACCTTAACCAAAAGTCATAGTTATTACGCAATTTGTCTGGGTTCTGTCACATGCCAAAATCATTCAAACAAGGGCATCAGCATATAGGAAAGAATCCAGTGACAATGTTATACTGTCAACACTTGATAATGCCTCTCTTTCAGGAAGTCAGACAACTGATCTCCGTGCCCCAACCCCGATCCTGGGCTTTGGTAGGGTCCCATTTCTTTCTACAGTTCAGTGCGAAGAGGCAAATGGGAAATGCAGTTTTTCATCAAACTGGTTTATGGTCGTTTCTGTTTAAGCTATGCAGTTTTCGCACAGGGTGGGCAAAGCTTTTCTGCAAAGGGCCAGATAGTAAATATTTTAGGCTTTGTGGGCCTTGTGATTGTGCAGCCAACATCTCAACCTGCCACTGTAGTGCAAAACAGACACAGGCAACACATAAACAAATCAACATGGCTATATTCCAATAAAACTTGATAGACATTTTGTCAATTATATCTCAATAAAGCTGAAAAAAGATAAAGAGAGAAAAACTTTATGGACACAAATTTGAATTTAATTTACTTTTCATATGTCAGGAAATATTCTTCTTCTTTCAGTTTTCTTCCTCCAACCATTTAAAAATGCAAAAACCATTTTTAGCTCACACGCTACAGGATAATTACATAGGTAATAAGTACCCACAGGATATAGTTTGCTGACTCCTGTGCTAGCATTTTAATCACAGGAAAGAGTGTAGCACTGGTTCTGGTTCTTCATCACAAACTCAATCTTCTCAAGGTCTACTACTCCACAAATTTTATCATCCCAAACATTTCATTCATTTCCAGATAGAAAATTCTTGAAAATCCAACTAAGTCACTAATTTTAGTTCTACAGATCTAATATACACCATATTTTAGCCCATTTCTTGGTTTATAATCACCTGTCTTAGACTGTAAATAACTAATGGAACAATCAATCTGTACTTCCTATTTAAAAAAAAAAACAAGAAGTATAATTCAATGATTTATGCAACTACAATACCACAAATAACAGTAAAACACTCAATTTTATGTCTCCACTTAATGAAACTCTGAAATGTAAGTTCATTACTTGATTTTATAAATACCTCTATTCTGTATATAGCATTATCACTCCCAGGTTTGCTTCTTTCAGTATGCTGAAGGCCAAGGGTCTCAATACTGTGGGCAAGTGGCAAAACCTGGTCCTGTCATGGTGAACTCTTTAAAAATACTTACCATCATGAATCAGTGTTGCAGAGTTCATTTAAAATTCTTTGGTAGATTAGCTTTCAGACGATAACTAACAATTTAACCACAGATTAAGTCAAGGAATTCTGAATTCTGAATGAATTTGTTGTTATTCAGTAGCAGAACCAAGTCCTGAAGGGTGCTACTTCTGTGGTACCGTCGAAAACCTTCAAAATGTTCAAGGCATTTGTTTCAACATGTAGACTAAGGCTCAGAAAGAATTTTTTGCATCTGCCTGATTTCACGGCAGAGACAAATACAGAATTTTGACAGTGTACCTTTTAATTGATCATTTAGAATTACGGAACTTCACAAAATGTTTTAAAATATAAATTCATGGTACAATTATACTGTTACACAGAAGACCAACTAGTAATAAAATCAAGCAATAACAAATGATTAAAATGTTCAAAGTGAAGTGCTTATCAAGTTTTTGAGATAGCAGAAAGATATTAAGAAAAACTGACCTAAATTTACAAATATACTTTAAAATCGTGTAACTTCTAAAACACAGGAGATTTACATTTGTTCAAAATTTGAACACATGTATTTGAGATATGGTTTCATATGAATGATGACCCTTTGGAGAAATTACATATATGGCAACCACCGACAGTAATAAGTAATACTTAGATAAACAACGTTAGACAGAATTTGGCCTCCTTACTTTTCTCAAGACATCTACTACTTATGATACTAACAAATTATTGATTTATATTGTATATTCTATTTAACTCCAAGAAAAGCAATATTATATTTAGTGCTTCAGAGGGTATGCTATAGCAACAAAGAGTTTTGAAAACAAGTATTTTAAATATATTTAAAAATATAATTATAAGAGTAAGAAGACATCTTGTCATTTTAATAAGAGATAAACTAAAAAAAAGAGCTGATGCTTCTGAAGTATAAATATTCTTTTTACTAGAAGGAATAACTAGTAGTCTTGGAAATTTATAGCATAAAAATCACTGTTTTCACTGTAAACCTCCTTTATTTATGCCCCAACACTGCTCAGCTTTTCTCCCAGTACTTAAAAATATATATTTATTTTTAATCTTCCAATGAAGTTATTTAAGATAGTCTAATAAATGCTTCGATTTACCGAGCACCTACAGGCACCATGCTAAACATTTTAAATACATCAGAGCCCATCCTCACAATGTCCCTGTAGCTATAACTTCCTTTGCTAGGAAAAAGAGTAGAAAAATTCTCATTCTTTGTTTTCCTTTCCTTATTTTTTTCTCCCTGTACTTCTCAAAAAAACTGTCCAGGAAAAAAAAATTGTTCAGTTTAAAAAGAAAAAAACATCTCACGCTTTGCTACCTTCTTCACATACATCATATACAAACCACTTTGACTGTTCCACAGGCGCCCCCCTGCCCTCGCCAGGGAGTAAAACTTTAAGATCTTATGTTATCAATTCTTGAAGAAATAAAAGGCATTTAGAAAACATTAAAATATTAATTCCCAAGTTGATTCAAGGACTGCTCCATTGATATCACCATGTCCATTTTAATTGGTTCCAAATAATTCTTTGAGCCCCTAGCAAATTCTTACTGGCCATTCCTTACTTTCCTCAGACTTACTGAGGTTTTATTATAAATGCTGAGTATTAAGGCTGTGTCTTTATTCCTCTTTATCTCACCTTACTGTTTTCCCCCTCGCTCCACCCATCTGACATTGTTTATACAATGCAGGCAGTTCAATCAATCTATGCAGAATTGAATTAAATTACTGACCTTCACTAATTATGATTTTCATAAAAATCTGACATTCATTGAGAATATTTTATACAGGTGTATATCACTTTATAGAGTAGGTTGATTCCTGACAGTCGGCCTTACTTCTATAAACCAAATTATACTTTTATCCTTAGGGGAAAAAAACTGGTCCAGATTCACACGTGTGAATGCTATAAATTTTTAAAAATCATACATTTAAAAAGGAAAAAAACTAAGAAATAATGGTAAAAATTATTTCAAAATTAAACAAGTACCATACCATAAAACATGTTCTCTTTGACCTACATCAAAGAAGTAGAAGACAGGCCCTTGGTATTGTCTGCCTCTTGAAAATGGGAATTTCCTACATTTTCTCTATGCTAGTATAGTGAAACCCCTTGCCTATGTGATCAAATGTAGGTTTCCTCTATTTTAATTCACATACCCATAAAATTGCTAGCAAAGTTATGAAAGTTCTTAATGCAGAGAGGCCCATATATAACACAATTAATGGTGCTTAACAATGCAATTTTGCAATATAGTTCAAATATTCATTTGTCCATTCATTTTTTCCATTCATCCATTCATTCTTTAAATATTGGTAAGTGCCAACTACGCACCCCATAGTATTGTAGATGCTGGGAATACAGTGAGGAACAAAATATAAAAAATCCCTGCCCTCATGGAGCTCACATTCTAGTTCCTCAAAAGGGATCTCTAGCTAAAATGTAAGTATTCAAAATCCAAGAGGAAAGCTTTCTGAAAAGCTCCATTAGTCAGATATCTCAAAGGAGCAAAGGCTACAATAAGTACTACATTTACATTTGTAACATGTTTTATTTTTATCAAAAATAAAAATAACGTCCTGTTAAGTTTATTAATTTCCTTGAATTTTAATTTATATTTAAAATTTCTAATTTTCCTCAATTTACACTTCCTAGCTATTTCTGATAAATTCTACAAGCTCCTTGAAGAAAGTAAAAGAGAGACCATTCTTTTAAATTTCCAACCTAACTGACGATCAACAGGTACCAATCAAGTGATGGTCTTCAAAAAAGCAATTCTTTGTTATAAAACAATGGGCCTCACAATTATAGGACTGCTGTAATTTGCCACTGCTGCCTCTGCATGACTTAGCCAACTGACTGGGGTTTTGATTGAGATGCCAATACTTAAAATAATTTGTTAGTTGTCTTAACTTCTTTGTTACTGTCCCATTAACTGAACTTATGCTTCTTAGTCAGCATTACTATGTGGTAAAGACTACTATTAGAAACTATAGACTTTCCCTGCGGCAGAGATTACAGCTAATTTTTACCTGGCATTGCTGTCGGTGCAGTTACTGCTAATGTGCTCTGGACCCTTCTTTCACCGAGCTCTTAACTCCTGCTCTGCCCTTGCTTTCCCTAACCAAAATCCTTGAATTATTCTAAGTTTAATATGGCCAGGCCACATCTGTTGTCAAGGTGAGTGGTCCTTCATCTTTTCTTGGACTTCTTCTCCCTTTTCATGTCACAGCCAATGGTAATGTTTTCCACTTTCACCGCAGGACTCTTTCCACCCTTTCACTGACAGGACACCACAGGAAATCTGGAAATTTGTAGATGTGCCACAGAGTGATAAAGAATGCCAAGCTAGGAATTAGGATACCAACTTTGCTCTGCACAGGATACAGAAAGATCCTGGTGTATTAAAGGAAATATCACTCTGTGTATGATTTCTGCATTTTCATTTCTGTATTTATCTCTCTGTATCCACACAACAATATTTATTGAGTGCTTATTAGGTTCCAGGGACTGTTTGTTATACAGGTGGTTTCTTTTAATGAGAACACACTAACACTGCTTCAAAGCAGGAGTGGTAAATCTCTGACCTACAGGTCATATTCAGTCTTCAGCTTAATTTTGTGTGGCCCAGAGAGAAGCTATTAAGAAATGAAATCACAGCAGGCCTTTTGCAGTCTTTACAAGCAATAAGATAGAGCCATAATTCCACGAAGAGAGGAGGCTTGTATCTTTCTCCTCTACTGCTGTGTATAACTCTCACTGTCTCTATCGCTTTGCTTCAGTTTTCTATTCATTCTGCCTCATTCCCTTAACTGGTCATAATAGGGCAATGGGATATATGTTACTTCATATATTTACTGAATTACATTATTACCATTTTCAATTTAAAGGGCAGACCAACTGAACATTTCATACTTTTATCCTGGAATAAATAAGTCTTTTTGTTTGGCCGTGGGGTGGGGTGAGGGATGGGGTGGAAATAGGTCTATAGTCTTTGAAATTTCTTTCAGAGATTGCCCACTCATCAACTCAGTAAACTGAAATTCCATCTTGGCAAGTATAAGAATTGCATTAAAAAATAAAACAATAATAAACATTGCACTTCAAGAATCTACACCAAAAAAAGAAATACAATCAAAGTTAAGGCAGAAGTGTAAAAGGTAAATAAATATTTCATGGAGAAAGTAAACAAAAATCTATCCAAATAATTATTTCAACAAAAATAGAATAGAAATAAACGCATTCAAAGGAAGAGTTAACATTTATCATTTTTATACACTGAAAATAAAAATTCTCCACTCCTAAGAACCATTTTCATGCAGATTTTATCACAAAATTACTTTATATTTTCCAATTTACAATTTCTCTCTTCAGTAGTTGCTATGAAATATAAATTATTTACTTGATCTCCCAGAAATTAAATATGTTCCTAAAAACTCTACATAATCCCCATTACATAGGCATACTATAGTATCTTTTCTTCAGCACACACAAAAAACTATAATAATTATAACTTATTCTTTATTTGTTATCTTTCTACAGAAATTATCGGGATTAGCCTTACCAGGAAATTATACACATTATAAATACAAGTTTTAATAGACTACTGATCATCAGACTGTTACGTTATATTTCTAGAACACGATATCACAAATTAAAGTCATTAATTCCAAAACAATAGTTTATTAACAAAAAAGTACAAAGAAGTACAAATGGACATCCTATTTCCCCCCATTATGGTCCATCTATCTATCTCCCTTTCAGTCCATGGCATGGCCTTCTTCAGCTAAAAGACTGGGTAAAACACCTCTCCTCTTTCCATTGGGCCCTAATAAATACATAATGATTTGTTTGGGGATGGTTTAAGTTATACAGTCCATGTCAATTTAAAAAAAATGTTTTATCTATATGAATTGCCATAAAAGCCTCTTCCCTTGCAATACACCATGTACCTAAACTGAATGAAACATATGAACAACATTCATAAATCATGATTAGACATAGGGAAAATCATATCACTAGTATGTTTGCCTTGAAGTAACAGTTTACAAATGAAAGCTTAGAGGTGTCAAAAAGAATTTTCACAGATATTTACTAGAACACTTCAAGTCAAAAACATCTTGTTAACTGAACTAAATTGAGGTACATGGAAAACATTCAGCTTAGTTGTGTTTTCTGCACTGATTTTAAAGCAAAGCTACTTACATATCTAATCTTACTGATCTTACTGCTATTAATTTCAATTTTCTCCAAGAATGGTACAGTTTATTTCAATAAACCTACAGTTAATTCCATACTTCTCTTTCTACAAGCCCAAAGTACTTCTCTAAATCATGTTAAATCACAATACTTTGTGATTTCTCTCACAGGGCTCCTTAAAATACCAATGCAAGATGGGGAGATTTAGTAAACTGCCACATTCAGTAAATAATGCACAATTTGCTCTCTCTGCTATGGCTCATCAAGACAGAACATATGAATTAATTTACTGGTGTTCCTAAATGCCTTGTTTGCAATTTATTAGATTATACGGTTTTTTTTTGAGTAGTAAGCTCCAGGCTTTTGGTTTGTGGAGGGAGCCAGATCAGAGCTTACCACAATACTTTACTCCCTGCTTAGAACTATTCTCATAAAGAACATGAGCTCAGTGTTGGACTAGGCTGTAATAACATAAGGTGCTATAGCAGTGACACATTTTTTGGGAGCTGGAAAATTCAGATGACCACTCACTAAACATAAAATCATTATTCCACAAAGATTTTATTCACATCGAACTTGCACAGTAGCAAAAAAAAATCAAAACATAACTAAGCCACATATCAAAGAACAATATACAATAGAGATTTGAATTTCTCAATGGCATTGGAAAGTATTTCCATAAATAACATTTACAATTCTAGTGTTAGGTCTTTCAAGGTGTCTGAAGCTTCACAGTGCTAGAATTGATTTTTATCAGAACACATGCAAAAATGTGCAACACAATAATCCATATTAATGACACAAAAAAGCACGCCAGTTATTTGTCATTCCAGCACGGCCATGCCACTCTATGTTCTAAAAACAAACAAACAACCCCCCAAATCCGGGTCCCATTCATTCTTCAATTATGCCTTTAGTCACTCTGTTTTATTATATTCAAACAGTCACTGTTAGTGCTCTTCACCACGACTTTCAGGTTGACGTCACTCCCTGCCTGCTGGCTGTCAGGACTGGGGGACGCCCCTCTCCCAGACTCACCTTCTTCCGGATGTCTTCATCGTTTGCTCCGAGAGAGGCATAGAGCTTGAATGCAGCCTGGCGAAGTTCGTGAGCATGCTTTAAGTCATGATCAAGCTACGGGAGGGAAAAAAAGATATGTTCCAACCCAGTCCACAAATTAAATTTTTCAATAAAACTAATAAAGTAGAGTTGAAGAAAAAATATGTTTTAACAACTATTAACGTATCGGTGCTGGTTATTTTGGGTTTCTGCTCACATATGACTGAGACCTTGCTGTGTCTGTGTCAACATGACCTGGAATTCTTGCAGTCTGCTTCTGTCTAAAATGTGACACTGGTATATGAAAAACCTTTGTGAACCTTTGAGCCTTAAAAATTCAGTGTTTCTAGATGGTAGCTTTAGTGGCACTGGTGCTTGCTTGCACCAGCTCTTTTTCTTTTTTGGCTGTGCCACGTGGCACACGAGATCTTAGCTTCCCAATCAGGGATCGACCCCGTGTCCCCTGCAGCGGAAGCGCAGAGTCCCTGGACCACCAGGGAATTTCCCACCAACTCTCTGAAATGCTCTCAAAAACATGGCACAAGAGCTTCCCTGGTGGCTAAGTCCAGCGGCTAAGACTCCACACTCCCAATGCAGGGGGCCTGGGTTCGATCCTTGGTCAGGGCACTAGATCCTACATGCTGCAACTAATTAATTAATTAATTAATTTAATTAAAACAAAAAACAAAAAAAATGGCACATTCAGGCCTTTCTAACCCCGGAATACAGCTGATAACTTGAGTGCTGCTGCAACAGTATCTTTAGAAGGTTTTCCCAAACATTAATAGTGCTAACCAAATTTCAGCATTTAAAAAGCTTTTAGAAGCAGGAAAACCTCTGTAAAAATGCTTAATAAACAAAAGACCATGGTAATCATTACTACCTGTCTATTACAGCTATCTGAGAATTATGTTCAGGGGGCTTTTTTGGGATAAATTTACTAAAATTACTTACTGGTATGAAACAATTAATGCTATCTTTTCATATGCATAACTGGCTTTCTCAGTTATCAATTCTTCCATATACCTGATTTATCACCAAACTACCATAAAAATAAGAGAAGCATGTTCTCAGGACACTTTCAGTGACTAAATATGAACCAGTAAATATATAAGGCATATCAGTAAAGTAAATAATTTTATAACTAAGAGATATAACTTATCCAAATGATTACAACTTTTTCCAAATGAGTTGCCTTGGAAAGGTTCACCCTTATGCAAAGATGTAGGTATTGTTCATAATATTCTGAGACCCTCTTTTGAACATTCCTAAAGAACTGAATGGCACACTAGCAAGAAAACCCTGACAATAATAACATATTTTCATTGACTAAGAGAGTTTTAAGTTAACTGTCACTGGTGTGTGAAGAGGGGGAAATCCAACTGGGATACATCATTTAGAGTAACAACAACAACAAAAACTCCACAATAAAAAACTAAAACTCAGTTGGGGTGGTTCTGAAGGCAATTATTAAGAGTAGCTCCCCAAATATTTTGATCAAAGCAGGTACTGATGGTTTATGGGAGGAACCTCCCAATATACGACACTCATTTTGATGTGTAAGTTCTAAAATATCTATTCTTATGTCTTAACTACTTTCCAGTCATAACATTTATTAGAATACTGACTTGGACTAAAATACCATGAAAATCACACATTTATTAACATGTAAAAAAGTCTCTCTTATGGGTCTAGTACCTATACTTGTATGTCAGAAACCACTGGATAATCCATCATCAAAAATAAAGAGGACAAAACAAACTAATATTCAAGTTTAAGAGATTTTTTAAAAAGTTATTATTATTCCAGTTTTACTGTGATGGAAATAAAATGGAAAAACCCTAAGAAAAGGGATAATCTTCTATATACTAGATAAATGTTTTGCACATGTGTAAGTTAGACGTTCTTGTAACTATGTTTCCTCACTCGCATGCCCATCAAAGTGTTCTATTTGCCTTGCTGCGATGGTCAGCTAAGGGTGTTCATGAGGCTGTAGTTAGGACTTACTCATATGTCTTTGTACTCTGAGTTACTGTGTCAGTGAGCAAGTAGCCAGAGGGAAAACAGACAAGGCAGCTGCTTCAATATAACCTATCACTTCTACTAGAAAAACAATACTACTGAAGGAAGAGCAGGCACATAACTTAAATACATAAAGGGCAGTGTACATTAATACAAATATCAATGGAAGTTATTTTAGGCCCTTTCTGGGACAGAGAAAAGTTATACCCTTAATAGTTTGTTTTATTTTCAGTGTTAAATGCCAAATGAACAGTTGCCTACCGGATGTAAGTTTTTTGGAACTCAGGGGCATGGGAGAGGTCAAGAGAATAGTTTAAAAAAATTTACCATTGGGACCAGTGGCATCAAAAATACAGTCACATTTGTGAAACAGTATTGGTTACTATTTAGGAGGCAATGCTCTCTATACCATGACCTCCTTAAATAAACTTTCTCTAACAGAATATTTATCTCTCATGCTCAGAGAAATGGATATGACAAACACGTTGAGAAAAACAAAGCCAAAAAGAATATCTACCTATTCTGAGGAACTTATAGTTTGAGAAAAAGTTAGCACAATTTGGTCCTTGATGGTCTCAAACTAGAGGTTAGATGGTGCTTTAGCTGTCACTAGCAGGCCCAAAGCACAGTATGAAACTGCAGAAAAGAAAGAAGAGATGGCAAAAATTAGAAGAAAAGGTAGCAAAAGAAAAAGACAGTGGCGGAGAGTAAAATAAAGCCACTCAGTCGCCTGGAACAAAAGATTACCTTTGTCCTAAAGAATGAGAATATAGTGACAAAGCTGATTCTGGGACTTTCAATAGCATTAGATGATGTTGATATATCAATAACCAGCTTAGAGACCCCACTATTTTGGGGTTAGCTGGGAATTTGGGATGCAATTTTCTGATTATCTCCTTACTAAAAAACTTCTGACAATAAACATGAAACAAACTGGATTCAAAACTTATAAAGTGACATCATCTACATTACTAAAAGATTTCTTTCTTTAAAAGGGCTCCGAACTGTTAATTATCAATTGGTTCAAAAGTGGTGAACAGTAAGAAAATCTTTTAAAAAATCCCTCTCTTGAGCTGCTGAAAAGGAAAAGAGAACATACCCTTTTAATATCAGTGATGGCACTCACAGAGCTGGGATACTTGAAATAGTCAGCAAGCATGGCAATGAGGTGATCGGTAATGCTAGCAATTCTCTGTAGCTCAACATCTGGTTCAATCAGATAGGCGAGTGTCTCAGCTCCTTCAACTCTCTCCTCTAGTAACCTCTCCTTACTGCACATTCGAACCAAACAAGGCAATGTCTGGAAGGTAGTGATATTAATTATTTGCTTTTTGGTAAATGCAAAAGCATGATGGAGATCATATAGTAACTATATCAACCCAACAGTTTTTACTGGGAGTCATGTTTGTGATCAAATGTTTCAATAAAGACTTTCAGAGAATAAGTTTTTTTTGGAATGTAAAAACACACAAAATTCAGTGCATATGAATCATTTACACTGGCACACTAAACTCCCATATAGTCAAAGCACATTAATATAAAGTCTAATTAGGCTTTTGTGATTGACAAGACTGAAGCTTTATTGTACAACCTTACAAAAGACGTTTAAGAATCCCTAATAAATAATTTCTGATGCTCCTGCTCTGTCTATGTATTTATTTACCTAAAATACATCCAGCAGTTTAATTAGGAACGATTTTGCCTTAGAAAAAGTATGCTATCTTTTCCTTAACGAGTGTGATATAGCTGGGATGACTTTCAATTTTTGTTTAGAGTTTAATACTTACAGTTGCAAAAACAAAATACAGCTTTAAAAACTCAGTGATCTTCCCATTAGTCAGATTCTACCAGTTCTCCTGTAATCCAAGTGAAATGCATCAGTCATAGTTCCTGAGTTCTCCAGAGAACTCCCTGGAACGACTGTGATATCTACTAGACCAATTTTACTTCTGAGGTCCTTCAAAAACCTTGCCACTGGTCTTGGTAATTTATCTACATTAGGTTCTCAATAAAAATATCCCATGTTTATATTTCTAAGGCTGATGAATCAACTTTAAAGGATAATGTGGAAATAGAAACTGAAACATCAGAATTACAGGAAGACTTCCTCTACAACCGCAGTCAACTATGCTTCGTTCTTTTCTAAGTTCCTATTATAGCTTGACCACAGAGTTTAGCACTTTATTGTTCACTGTTGATTTCTTATCAGGCTGGTTCTATCTTTTAAATACGACCCTAGGCTTCCAAGAAGAAAGCCTATTCTTATTTTCCTTGGAACAGTTACTAACATTTATCAATACCATAAATTCATGGATTATTGAATTTAATGCTCACAACTACTACACAAAGAAGATACTGTTAACCTAGTTTACCAATGAGAAAGAAAAGGAGGGGGAGAGCAGTTAAGTAAGGGCATGGAAGCCCTTAGCACTTTATGCAGTGCTATTTACTCAGGGGGTCCTCAGATCTCATTAAACTGTCTTGCTTCACCAAAGACTAAAGGAAACATTAATCTTCTTAATGTTCTTTTATCCTTGGGTTCATTCTGAACACTGATAATGAGATCTCACATACACAAAGTGACACACTATCCATTTACTTACAGTTGTTCTGTTCTTTATAACTAAAAGCTGTTTAATGTATTTAATATATTGCTGGTCTCAATATCCCTTTGGGATAGATGAGCAGGAATTATTGCTTCCATTTTCATAATTAGTAGTCTGAGGCACCACAAGAAAAAGGGATGTGCCCAAGGCTACCGACCCAGTCAGTGGTGGAAGTGCTAAAACCAGAATCCAGGTCTTAGGACTTCTAAGGGCTAGTCTTTTATCTGGGCTTTTCTGAGTTCTAGTAGCATCTGACACACCACAATAATGATGATTGCTTTCATGTGTTATTTACTTATTCTTTCTCATTATGCCTTTTGATTATCTGCCATGTGGGTGAAATAAAGTCTTTATCTATAGAGTTAGTGAACTGCTTGCCTACAAAACTGTGCTGCAAACTTAATGAAAATCAAGGACTAAAATATATTTTCTATTTAACTTTTTACACGTTTTTATAATTTTTACATCCTTCTAATTACCATAAAAATGAAAAAGGTTTGACAAGGAAAGATTTACTTTGACTTTCAAAACATATCTAAAACCAATTTTTTAAAACTACATGTCATCCCACTGAAAAGCATGGTGTTTTAATATTATTTCATGCTGTGCACACATACCATAGTGATAAATGTGTAAAAAGAAATAGGAATACAAATATTTATAGTCAACACTTACATGCCTGGATAATTTTCACATGTTTTTAGAAAGAATTAATTTGCTCACCTTTAATACAATACAGTTGTCATCTGTCCGAATTGCTCCAGCTCTACACATGTAAGTTAAACTGGAATAAGATGGCAGAAAGTAAGTTTTTGCTTGTGTTTTAAAGCTTTAAAAAAAACAACCACCACCACCTACTTGCCTTTAAGATATTATGGGGGAAAAAAAGACAACTACTCTTACTTATCTTGAGGGAGAAGGTTTTGACACTCCCTTATCTGAGATTCTGTTAATTAAATAGTCAAAGAAAACTATCCGATATAGGCAGACAGTAAGCCAGAAGTTTTTTAAAATACCTACAAAATTGTTTTAAAAATAAATGGCCGAATGAATGGGTAAACGATAAAGCAAGGTGCTGGGCACAATGGAGTTCTCTATACTTTTCTCTATACTTTTTGTTTGAAATTTTCCATAATAAAAAGGAAAAAATTTTAAAATAAAATATAAAGTTAACAAAGTATCTAAATTTAAATGAAGTTAACTTGGGATATTTCAACTCCAATAGCAGTGGTAGAAGTATCACAGAAGAAGCAGTTAACTTGTAACACTTATAGCTATCCCTATTAGCTAAGATAGTTAAGATATTAACTAGTTAAGATATCAATTAGTTAAGATATTAACTAACTAGTCAGAGGTTACCAGTAGTGGCTTTGAGAATTAATTAGTGATTTGGCTCTACTGAAAAACAATTTACCTTCACAATTGTATCTGACTGTGAATAAGAATACAATTACTTTCTATTCTCTAAGCAAGTACTGAACATTAAGCAATTAAGAAACTTAAATTAATGGATTTCCTTTTTGAATTAGATTCCTTTGGTAAGCTGGAGGGAAAAAAACCTAAAATACCCATATTCTGTCTTCTAGGGAAAGTTATAAACAAGTCAGTAAAACTCCTTACTTATACCGTAGGAGATGAATTCTTTATAGCTGTTATCATTATCTTAAGATTTGTTACTGCATGGTTTTTTGAAACCAGTTCCGTGAGAGTATTACCTTACTAACAAAAAGGCAAATGCTCAGTTTTGAAGACAAAAAGGCAGACAAACAAAAAATACAAATCATAAAAACAAACAGAAAACAATTCATGATGCAGGAGTGAGTCACTGAAAACTCCTCATTCTGGCCAAAATATTAGAGAGTCACAGCTTCTTAAATACTGAAACTAAACCATTCACTTAGCACAGAACCCTACATAACAGGTGTTAAACCTATCTGGTAATGTATTGATAATTACAGAATTAACATGTACTGAATGCTTACATGAGCCAGGAACTGTGCTAATAAGAACTTTACATAACTATCTTATAAATGGTCACATCTCTATGAGTAATCTTTGTTTTGTTTTTCCAAAGATGAGGAAGTCACAGTCTCTGAAATCATGCCTTGGTTATCAACTTCAACTAATTCTCACTATTTCTATATCTTTATGTTTTCCTGACATAATACTTAGCATATGTGTTAGTTAAATCTGATCTAATTCTATGCTATTTCAACTGAAATACAAGAAGGGAATGTAATGAAGTAATTTTCTGTAGGTAGTCTTAGATGTTATAAGAGAGTTCTTGTTCTGCATGCTACTAGTAGTAAATTGAGTATAAAACTCACATCCATTTAAGACGATATGAGATAATCCCATGACTTTCAAATTTCAAAATCCCAAAACAAGATGGGGATTGAAAGTGAGCTCATTAGGCTGTCCAAAAATACTCTAAATTGATAAAGCACTGTCTTTCTTCCCACATTGTCTTGACCTTTACCATTTTGCTGATGTGAGCTGCATTTCAATGGGCTTATCCCTCTGTAACATCTTCACAAAAATCTGTGGTAACAATTCTCCATCAACCAAAACTAGAAATAAAACAAACAACAAAGATTAAGGAATTCTTTAAATCTACAAAGTTCATAAATTAAATTGTGTAGGTGCCACTGAAAGTTCCAGCCTACCATTTACCAGGGTCATCGATACCTGGGGGTTTTCAAAAGCTAAAACTGAGAAGCATTTCAGTGCCTGCATTCGAACCTGTAAAAATAAATGAACAAAGCATTTATTTTAATTTTGCAAATATGAATTTTAATGTCTCAGAATCTAAACTCTTCTGAAGAAATAACTATTTAAATCTGCCTAAAGTACTAAAGGAAGGACTCAAGGGAATAAAAATAAGACCTGTATATCTGAAGAGTACAGTAAGTTAAAATTATAAAAAGTTAAAATTAATTTTGAAATAATAGAAAAGAAAAAACAAGGAGGAAGTAGCAACTAAAATGGAACTAGATAAATCCCTATTCAAATTTAAAAGAACGCTGTAAAAAATACAATGTTGGTAAGGCAAAGGGAACTTAATAACAATTACTAATTGCCTTTCAAGTGGGACATTTCTTCTTCCCAAATTACAAACCAGAGAACTGAAGAGAAGACCAAAAAAAAAAGAGTACTCTTGTAGTTGTGTATGGGATGGAGATGGGGATGGGGAGTGGGGGAAGAGAACAGGAGAGGAAAGAAAGTTATGATAAAAGTTCGAAAAGGACTAAACTAATTTAACTTTAGAAATACTTATGAATTATGTTACTATACCTCAAAACTAGGTAACTGGTCTGGGATGATACCAAGGGCTCAAACTCTTGACCACATACAACATATTTTATAATTTGCAGGAGCTCCTATGAGAGCTGTTATTTTTCATTCTTTCTGTTCAGCTTTCACCAGATGACCTAATCCTCACTTCCAAGCCTGAGTCTATATATGATGTTCTTCTGTGGAGCCTGAGATTGGCAGGATAGGTAGCTGAGGTGTGAAGAAGCTCTGTCCCTCACTTGGGTAATGCTCTGCAGCACAAGCACGTGCCTACAGGTGGAACCTAGAATATGTTCATGACACTCTGACAGTGGAGCAAACCTTGGCAAGAGTAATGTTACCAAAACCTTTTTCCTTCTACAACCTGTAACTTGCCATAGTAGATAAGGAAGTCTAGTGTGGAAAAGAAAAGAAAGAAATGAAGAACTGGGGGAGTTAATGAAGCTAGAGGATGGAAAAGAATAAGAACAGTAAATCGCCACCCCAGCAACTGTTTCTTGACATACAAGTGCTGACTGGTCTCAGCCTACACACGGTACAGAGCAGAGGAAGCAGCTCTCAGTATATATGTCCTTCCCTTGCCTCTGGCTAGTTTCAAGCTGGTTCCATTCCCCACTCCTATTCTTGTGAGATCTTCACCAAGATCTAACTTTGGATGTCTGAGGTAGGGAATACGTACATATTAGCAGGCCAGACCTGCAATAAAGCTAAGGACAAAAAGAGCAGACTAGGATCAATGCAAATGGATAGCAGACAAAAATGACAGCTTCTCTGCTTTACAGGAAATTCCTAGCATATTTAGTTCTAATGTGACACAATAAAGACAGTGTCCCAATATTTGTTACAACTTACCAGTTTGACAATAATGAAATGACCAAAGTTTTAACTAAATGCCTGATAGTATATCATGACACTGCTTACCTATATATAAAAGATAGTAACTGAAAACCCTTGACTTTTTAACTCAAAATACAAAACAGAACACATTTTAAATGTTGATGTATATGTGGGTATATGCTGTAAGTTTCAGTCAGTGTGGCTAAATAAAGGTTTCAAATAGGAAATCCAAGGTCTTTCCTGTTATAGCAAGCCATTGCTCCTACATGCTTCAAGGCATGACCTCACATGCAACTCTGGCACTGACACCATACCAGAAGAGACTACTAATGATCACAGGTAAAAATCAATAGGAACTTATACCACAATCATATCCTGAAGAAAAAAAAAAAAAAAAAAAAGGGGAAGGCAAGGTAGATATTTTTTTAAGTGCACTCTCTCTATAGGTAAAACAATGCCCCATAACATTTTACTGATAAAATACTATTCTTGATCACAATATCTACCAAAGAAACAACAAAACATGTGTGCCTCTTTCCAGACCAAGACTCTAGAAACCCAAAATAAAGTATAGAAGTCTGGCCATAAGTTTTAACATCTTACTTTGTAAGATACTGAGGTTAGTAGGTGAGCAATATTCTGAACTGCACCATGATTAAATAAAATTGTTTGATGATCTGGACCCTGTAAGAAAAGAGAATATAATAATACATTAAGAAGAGTAATGATTCATTACAATAAAACATTTACCTAAATGGAGAAAACCACATTCACTACAATGTAGAATTTTTAGTTACCCTTCTCCTGTATAAACCCATTCCCAAAAAGCAGGATAGACACTGTTTTCGGTCCTGCAAAGAGCTGTAATATCTTACCTCTCATCTCAGTTCCATAGAACCGCTGCCTCCTTACCTCCCTAAGTAAGGAAGGGGGCACAGAAGCTATCCTGGCATAGGCCCTCACACCATTACAGCAACAAAAGCACTCCAAATTCTGCATTTCATGTGCACACCCTTACCCTAAGCCCACAGGAGACAGTGTAGTCATTCTTACAACTTAAGACTGATGACCTAGTCAGGGGAACTCTAAAACTAATTAATTACAAGAGAAACTGGACCAGATCCTAAGCTACCTCAACACATTTGGGAGGTTGGAGCAGTGGATGGTAGGAAACACAGCACTGCATAACTGAGAAGTAAACATGTTTTAGTTCTCTTTCTCTCTCATTTCTCTTGAAATTATCACTTCTTAGAGTAAGAAAGTGAAGTAATAGGAAAATTCAGGTTTTTTTTTTTTTTTTTACTAACTCTGTTTTCTACTAATCAATTTACTGAAGATCTTCAAAATGGCACAAGCTAAAGATTAATGTAAGGCTTTGAATTTGCCAGTACTTAATTCCCTTCTTTTATGTCCCACCCATTCACTCAAATAATGAAAAGTCAATTAAAGCCAAGGCAAGGATGGTATTTCATGCTTATCATTATTTAGGAGAGAAAAGTGTAGCACTGAAAGGTAGGTTACCTATTTGGGTTCACCAGAGGAAACCAGTTCCTACCCTAGAAAGAAGGCTCTCAAACCAACTTCTGCAACTCACTATTCAGCCAAGTTACAACTGTTTTGCAGACGCTCATTCTTTCTTGGACCAAAATATCCATCATTTGAAGTGGGAAGATTAGCATTCATACTTCTGAATAATAAAAGAGCCATACTCTATTTTATAGGCAACAATCCCCTAAACATTTTACATACTATTAAGAGCCCTTTAGGGACTTCCCTGGTGGTCCAGTGGGTAAGACTCTGTGCTCCCAATGCAGGGGGCCCGGGTTTGATCCCTGGTCGGGGAACTAGATCCCACGTGCATGCCACAACTAAGAGTTTGCATGCAGCAATTAAGAAGTCCTCATGCCACAACTAAAGATCCCACCTGCCGCAACTAAGACCCGGCACAGCCTAAATAAATAAACAAACATTTTTAAAAAGAGCCCTTAAAAAAAAGTCAGCAATTTCTCTCTTAATTTACATACATTTAAAAAATTGAAGTATAATTGGTTCTATACATTTTCTAACTTCTAATTTCTTATTTTTAATCACTATATAATATTCCACAGTTTACTCAAGCAAACCCCCATCACATATTTTTGGTACTTTCTAATGTCTCACTATTAATTGACTCATTTGAAACATAGGAGTCTCTGGCTTATTCATTATAAGGACAATGGTGGAGACTACAAAGGGGAGCCAAGGAAAAGAAGGGTCTCCTCAGAATCTGACCCATTTTTTCTACCTATTAACAAGTAGGTAACTAGAATAAGTTATGAAGATAAGCCTCAATTAACCTTGACTAAGGTTTTTTTGCCTTCCTTATAAATTTTAACATCCCGATTTATATACAAGCAATGTTTAGCAGAACAGCTAAGTAGGCAGGGGCTGCCTCTACCCCCTTGTACCTCACTGTTCTTCCACTGTATTCAGCCAATCCATTCTCCTGATTTGAGGTGACCTAATACTAATAGATTATTTTATATTCTTCAAAACAAAGAAGAATACACAAGTATATTCTTTCCCCCTGTTTTAACACAAATGGTAGGATAATACTATACATTTACATATATATAATATATAAAATACTACATATAAATACTATATATATACTATACATACATATATAAGTATATATATGCATGGCTCTAAACCTTTTATTTCCTTTATAATATATCTCAGTGATCACTCATATAAGTACACAAAGAGCTTTCTCATTTCTTTTTTGGCCTTAATCCATTGTACAAATGTCCCATACCTTAACTAGTATCCTAGAGTTAGACATTCAGATTGTTTTCAGTCTTGGAGTTATATTTATAAATGATGGTGAAGCACAGTGCAATTCTCTGTACGTAACTGTTTCCCATCGCTTACAGGATACTGTACTTTTTAATCCCTCACATTCTTTGCCCAAATTGAAGCAAATATTTGTTACAAAAGAAGCTCTTCCTCCTCTCTATGGTCATAGATAGGATTGTGTAAAAACAACTGCAAGGAAGGAATTAGTGGCTGAACCAACTAAAGAGGAGGAACTATTATTCCATTATCAAGTCTCTCTTTAGTCTCTCCAAATCAACCTGCATGAACCTGGAGTTAGTGAAACAGCTTCTCAGTGTAGGAAGCACATAAGCCCTCATGATCCTAAACCCCAAAAGACAGGTCCCGAAATCTGAGTCACTGCTTAAGTGGCAACAATGTAGAAGTTAGAATTCCAATTAGTATTATTACTAGCCTGTTTTTGCTCCTTAATAAATCAGGGAGAGAATTTCAAAAATATAACTATGATTAGCTTATAACACAAATGCTTTAGAAATCTCTTTTTCTGTCTCCCCTGCCCAAAGTATGTAAATTTATTTAATATTGATACTAGTATATGAAAATTTGTAAATGAGTCTTAAAATGCTACTATGAATTTTATTTATTGTTTTCATAAACAAAATGAAAATAAAAGGTTTTTATAATTAATGACAATACAGAAATCATCAGACCAGTTGTTTTCAAAGATACATGTTGTTAGTGTATCAGCAGGGAAATAAATACTGTATTTTAGACTATTACTATTGTCACTGGGTTTATAAATGCTATAATGTTTCCTGAGGTCTAGTTATATCTCAGGCTACTTAAATTGGGTCATCTAATTACCATGGCAAATGCTAATTATCAGGCTAAAAGAAAGCTGAGTTCAGGTTTTTAATTTTCTTCAGTTCTGTTAGTGGCATGAGGGTGCCTGTAAATTCTTGTTCAGCATAAGTTTCTCTCCAGCAAAAGAACTAGTGATTTAACAGTATTCCATTATCTATGATTTCAGCTAAAACAGCACTGAGAAGTTTCAGATGAGCAAGCCTAAAAGCACTGAGAAGTTTCTGAAAAGCAATTCTAAAAACTATTTGGGTAACTTCAGGAATAGGATTATTCAAACTTCTCATAATTTGACATGTAGCAGTTATACCTCCAGGTCCAATTTTCAGTGTCCTTTTGGGATTACTGTGATTATGACTAGTAGATGCTGTGCTCTCAAGCACTTGCATCTAGATGCTGAAAGATTTGTAATGAGGCATATAGTTCTGGAGTATCCTTCTCCACCTATCTACCAGGGTTGGCTATAAGACATCATTTAATGTTGGAAATTGTTTTCTCAAAGCTTTTCTTTGCCCACCTCAAGAGATTAAGGAATTGACACCCCTGGTCCTGTGAGTTGGCTTACATGCTCACAAAGCAATCCAGGAAGAGAAACTTCAGGGACTTTTGACAAAAATCTTAAATTCTAAATGTCTTATATAGAATAGAATAGGCTATGACAGCTAGGATTTGGGAGGGGTTTTAAGTTATAATCTGGAGTTAGTTATAATCTATAGTTACTTTTTCTGAAAGCAACTGATTTAATTTATATTTGGGAAACTGTCCTAAAATAGCATAGATCTGTGATCTTCTTAGTTTACCATGCAGTTGTTCACTTTTCCTTCTTTCCTATAGTTCCCCAAACTCCTCATTTTATATTTGCATTATAAGTGATAAGCAGGTAAGTAATAGCTGTCCTGAAAAACTTATCAGAAGATAAACAATGACTTGGTTAAAAGTTAGCAAATTATGGTTATCAAAAGAGTACACTCAATATGTAAATTATGAAGCAAAATAAGTAGCACTGCATAGCACTCTTCAGTTTAGGTTCAGGCTCTTTTAATAACTGAAATTCCTCTCAACAAAGAGGAGAGAAGAATCTCTCTTAGTTCTCCTTATAAGAGATCACTTAAAACAATTTCCAGGGCTTCCCTGGTGGCGCAGTGGTTGAGAGTCTGCCTGCCGATGCAGGGGACACGGGTTCGTGCCCCGGTCCGGGAAGATCCCACATGCCGCGGAACGGCTGGGCCCGTGAGCCATGGCTGCTGGGCCTGCGCGTCCGGAGCCTGTGCTCCGCAATGGGAGAGGCCACAACGGTGAGAGGCCCGCGTACCTCAAGAAAAACAAACAAACAAACAAACAAAAAACCAACTTCCAACGATGTGGAAACTGAGGGTGTGGGAAAACAGTCATGAGCATAACTGCTGGTAGAAGTATAAAATTGTATAACCTCCATATAAGACAACATGTGGTAAAATTACATATGTACACACTCTTTGACTCAGCAATTCTGTTTCTTATAAAATGTCTTACATACAG
This sequence comes from Physeter macrocephalus, assembly GCF_002837175.3. Taxonomy (NCBI): domain Eukaryota; kingdom Metazoa; phylum Chordata; class Mammalia; order Artiodactyla; family Physeteridae; genus Physeter; species Physeter macrocephalus. The sequence goes on from NC_041214.2 coordinate 30,069,183, forward strand.
GGTATTTGCTGCATCACTGCTGTGAAATAAGATTGGAAACAAGCTAAATGCCCAACAATAGAGGACTGGTTGAATAAATTATTGTACGTTTATACAATAAAATACTCTTCATCTGTTTAAAAAAAAAAGAATGAGGAAACTCCTTACGTACTGATATGGACTATCCTTCCAGATGTTAAGTGAAAAATGCAAGGTGCAGAACAGTATGTATGGTATGCTATCATTTGTGTCAAAAAAAAAAAAGAGGGGAAAATACATACATAGGTCTGCTTGTATGTGTATAGATTAGCTATAGGAGGATACACACAAAAGGCACATCTCCTGAGGACATGCAGGATTTTATAGTATAGAGAACATTTGTTCTGGTTCTTACTTTACAGCAGTGTGAGAAGATCTGACAGATGTACTCCTGGGTATAGCGGGACCTGCTAAGCAGCGCCATGAGATGCGGTATCACTGTGGCATCCTGGAGTCAAAGGGAAGAAGAGCACAGCAACAAGGAACTCAAACACAGTGAGTATCTCTAACAAATGATTTCCACGAGCAGATACATACATAAGCCTCTTATCTTAATGACAGTAAATCAAGTCTCTTTAAGGAACACAACACAAAAGCAACACGGCAATCAAAACTGTCTAGGCAAAGGATAAGGAAAGGGGCTTCAATTTTCATCCTTGACAACAAAATACAAGAACAGGAAATTCTCAATTTCTCTCCCATAAACAGCCTACATCCCCACAATAAAACAAAATCATTTCAATAAGACTTGACATAAATCTATTCTGAAACCAAAATGTGACATATTAATAAGATATGTAATAATGTATCGCTTATAAGGAGGAATTACTGTATTAAAATAAAAGTTGACCATTTTGATCTCTGAGATGTTCTGGTAAGTATCAGCAACAGGTTAACACTCATAACAACTGTAGTTAGCTAATTTCAGTCTTCACAATTTATATCATAGCAACTTCTCACTTAGAGCCCACTCTCTGCCTACTACGGACACTTCACAACATACACGATGGTTCAGGACAAGACAGAAGAATCCACCCAACCTGCTGCAGGGCTCTCCAAAAATCTCCTCTTTCTTGAGTGCAAAAAGAATTAAACGTTGAAATAATATTTGGCTTGAACCACAGATGGAAAAGGAGACTTAGCTCAAGCCCCCTAGTCAATACTGTCACAAGTCCTGTAGCAATGTTTCTCAAATATGAATGTGCATTGCGTGTATGTTCCCAGGGGACATTCTGTATATACAGATTCTGATTCTCTAGGTTTGGAGTAGGACTTAAGATTCTCCATTCTAACAAGCTCCCAACTGATACCTGATGTTGCTGGTCCACAGACCACCCTTTGACAAAAGACAACAGAGGGCAAGGAAGGAAACTTAAAAGCATACCAGAATACCACTGTTGGGATAAACAAGATCTGGGGTTTCCCTCAGAAAGAAAAGAATGCTCAAGATACATAAAAGCTAAGTAGGAAAACAGAAGGTTGTTGATCCTACAAGTAGAATCTTTTCCCCTTGCTTGTTAGTATAACCCTGTGTTGTCATAAGCAGTTTAAAAACAAAATGAGGGAATTCCCTGGTGGTCCAGGGGTTAGGACTCAGCGCTTTCACTGCCATAGGCCCAGGTCTGATCCCAGGTCGGGGAACTAAGATCCCGCAAGCAGCATGGCGCAGACAAAAAAAATAAACAACACTCAGAAAATTTCAAAGAAAGTCAGCTACTAAATTCATTTAAAAAAGGCAAGAAATGAAAATGTAAAGTACGCATCTATTTTACAGATGCGAGGTTGGGGTGGCAGGAATAACGACAAGAGTGGTTCCATTGACAGATGATGGGGAAGTAGGTAACAGCTGAGAGAGAAGAAGCAATTGAGAGCAAGAGCCTCTATTATGCTCCTAAAACTACTTCCACCTCATTCCTTTCCTCCATTGCTCTCTCATCCCTCAGTTTTCCTGTGACAACAGCCCCTATCCCATTTCTTCACAACTGCGTCCTTTCTGCCAACTGTGTTATGTATCTGCAGTTTATGGTTGATTAAACAAGGCAAAGAACAGTTACATAATTTCCCCAAAGTCACCCATCTGATAAGCAGGACTGCAAACTAGACATTCTGCCCTCTTCACCAGGACTGTGCTGTCTTTAGTTTAGTGCCTGAGTTGCCGTGGTGGCTGGCCTCTACACAATCCCACTCACAGATGTCAGTCAGTTACACCTAAATACTACTCTCTGTCATTGTCCCACCTAACACTCTTCATAGATTCTCCACTGTCTCTGAGGGATAAAATTGTTTCACAAGTTAGGTATTCTCTCTGTGAAAGTCACGTTAATGTCCCTGCGTCTTAATTTTTCTTATGTAAAGAAGTCTGTGTAGACTAGTGTTCTCCAAATTATGCACCACGATCCATTAGTGGGTCAGGAAATCAGTTTAGAGAGAGAGGAGGAAGGCGCTAAATTAGTTGACCAGGATCAATTTCTCCCCCATTACTGGGCTGGGGGTTGGGGAGAAACTTACAGGGTAAAGAAGATGGGTGATTGGTTTAATTTCTTTGTAAACATGACAATTGGACCTTCAGGAAAACAGATGGAGAGCCCTTCTATGTGGACTGCTTTGAGGAGGATATCCCCATTTTAGAAGTGCTTACAGTAAACCACTGGTTCTCTAAGAGTGGTCCGTGGACCAGTAGCATCTCAAGTTACTGGGAAACTTGTTAGAAATGCATATTCTCAGGCCCTACCCCACACTCACTGAATCAGAAACTCTGTAGGTAGAGTCCAGGATTCTGTGTTTATGAGCTCTCCAGGTAATTCTGATGCATGCTCAAGTTTGAGAACCAGTGTAGTAAACAGTCTTTGGATTTATGAGGCATGGCTCCCTGAAGAATGCTGCACAAGTCCCTGAGGTATAAAATTGAGATGTTTCGTAATTTAGAGCCTCCCTGCTGTGTGAGGTGACCCACAAACCTCACAGACTTTATGCATCATTACAAGCCAGAGGAGCAAGGGCCTAATGTAGAAAAAACAAACTATGGAGGCACGTGGCATGTTCCCTCTCCCTGCCTGCTTTGCCTGTGCCTCTTGACTGCTTATATTCTTGAAATACTTGTAAAACATGATTCTGGACAAGAGCTCTGATTCATATGTGTCCACTCTGAAACTCTGACATTCTGTGTGTCAGCTCAGAGAATCACAACCAGCATTTTTTTTTAATGAAAAAGGATAGAACAGAAATCAGAAGGCACCACATTTACGGAACTGTTTTGTGAAGACTATCTCAGGATGTTCCACCACCCCTTGCCCCGTCCCCTTTCCGCACCCCCCCCAGTATGGCAGTGGAAAATATCATTCTTACTGTGGACTGTGGATAAGAGTTTGAAAAATACTAGTCTGGATAATTTTTAGTAAGAAAGTCCCAAGTAATCAACAGATAAAAACACCCCCTAATACTCCCTGAAGTTTTTGAAAACCACTGAATGACTCTAAAGATCTTTAGATTCTCTCACACGTATTCTGATTCTAGCCTGGTAAGTAAGCCTCTAACAAGCTGCTTCTGGTTCACCTCTCCAGCCGCAACGAACATGGATTCCCTTCCTGCATTAGACTATTCTGTCCACCGTCCTGCATATTCTCTCTTACACAGATGTTTCCTAGAACAGCTTCTTTTCTCTCCACTTCTTGAAATCTTATCCATTATTCAAGACCAGGTCGAATTCTACCTTCTCTACAAAGCCTACTCTACTGGATTTAACCTATAGTGAGTGCATTAAATATACTTCCTTAATTTGTACCTATTAGGAAATTAAGAAGGGTCTTTTTACAAAAACCAAAAGAAAAAAAACAGCTTACAAATTCCTCAAGATCTGAGACGATCTTTCACTTCTTTACAAAGCCTAGAACGTTTGATATTTGCAAATTAGCAAGACTTCAAACACTTCTTGAGACTTTTCTACAACACAGTTATCACAGTTAAGATCAGTTTTGAGATGCTAAGTATGGGTTGGCCAAAAGGTTCGTTCGTTTTTTTCCGTTAAGATGGCTCTAGTAGTACTTCGCTGTCTTTAACTTTATTCAAAACAATTTTGTTAGATTGTATGTGACAGCTGTCATATCAGCGTGCATTAAAAAAAAGACTTATCAAAATTGGTGAATTTTTGTGTAGCCATTTTAATATTGAAGACGGAAGAAAAAAAGCAACATTTTCGGCATATTATTATTTGCTTTATTATGCTTTATTATTTCAAGAAAGGTAAAAATGCAACTGAAACGCAAAAAAAGATTTGTGCAGTGTATGGAGAAGGTTCTGTGACTGACTGAACATGTCAAAAGTGGTTTGTGAAGTTCTGTGCTGGAGATTTCTCACTGGATGATACTCCATGGTCGGGTAGAACAGTTGAAAGTGATTGAATCAAGACATTAGTTGAGAACGATAAACATTATACCACGTGGGAGGTAGCCGACATACTCAAAATATCCAAATCAAGTGCTAAAAATCATTAGACATTAGTTGAGAACGATAAACATTATACCACGTGGGAGGTAGCCGACATACTCAAAATATCCAAATCAAGTGCTGAAAATCATTTGCACCAGCTTGGTTATGTTCACCTCTTTGATGTTTGGGTTCCACATAAGTTAAGGATAAAAAACATTCTTGACCGTATTTCCACATGCGATTCTCTACTGAAACATAATGAAAAAGTTCCGTTTTTTAAAACAAATTGTGGTGGGCGATGAAAAGTGGATACTGTGCAATAATGTGGAATGGAAGAGATCATGGGGCAAGCGAAATGAACCACCACCAACCACACCAAAGGCCGGTCTTCATCCAAAGAAGGTGATGTTGTCCATATGGTGGGATTGGAAGGGAGTCCTCTATTATGAGCTCCTTCCGGAAAACCAAACAATTAATTCCAACAAGTACTGCTCCCAGTTAGATCAACTGAAAGCAGCACTCGACGAAGAGCATCCAGAATTATTCAACAGAAAACGCATAATTTTCCATCAGGATAACGCAAGACCGCATGTTTCTTTGATGACCAGGCAAAAACTGTTACAGCTTGGCTGGGAAGCTCTGATTCATCAGCCGTATTCACCAGACATTGCACCTTCGGATTTCCACTTATTTAGGTCTTTACAAAATTCTCTTAATGGAAAAAATTTCAATTCCCTGAAAGACTGTAAAAGGCACCCAGAACAGTTCTTTGCTCAAAAAGATAAAAAGTTTTGGGAAGATGGAATTATGAAGTTGCTTGAAAAATGGCAGAAGGTAGTGGAACAAAAGGGTGAACACGTTGTTCAATAAAGTTCTTGGTGAAAATGAAAAATGTGTCTTTCATTTTTACTTAAAAACTGAAGGCACTTTTTGGCCAACCCAATAAATTAGAAGTATGCTGTTAGTAAAATGTAACTGATGATTCAAAAACACCTAAAACTCACTGTATACAGTAGTTCCTCTGGAGTAACGGGACTGGTGAAGATGGTGCGCAGGCATCGGAGGCAAGCTTCAATGAACTTCAGGTCTGGGGACAGTAGTCCTATTAATAGAAAACAGATTTGAGACTCATCCTTTCAACTCATATTTAAAACTCTGCAAACTGATTCTAATTTTTACTTGTATAAAAATGACTTCTTTACATACCTTGCAGTAAGGCAGGGATAATATGGCAATCGAGTAGAGACTTAACATTGTTTTCAGTACCCATAGCAAGACTTCCCAATACCACTGCACATTCAGTTTTCAACTCTGTGCTTGAGGTTTCTTGCTGAAGCAAGTACAATAATCTAAAAAGAAAGAACGTGATAAACAGAAGAGACTAAAAAACTTAAAAGTAAACATTAGCTAAAAGTAACGTTACAGAAAAAGGCTACCAATACATCCCACACACTGAAAATATGGTTGGCGAGCTTATAGAGGGCTAGGAAATGGTCATATTTTTATATAAGCTGTTAATTTAATAATGGAATATAGAGTGGGGGTGGATCTGAAGAGGTTTTCTTCATTTTGAGCAACAGAACTATCATATAATCGTAGTTTATCAGAACTGTGAGTCTGAAAGCTGTCCACAAGTGATCTCTGTGGAAACAGCAGCACCACAGTCCACATTATCTGCCACTCCAGGATACGAAGACTCCCAAAGCCAAGGGCTGCCGGAGCTTCAGGACCCTGAATACCCAATGCTGCTGTTCAGAGACCACAGAGATCCAGCCTAGAGGGAATATTCAGAGTCCTTGTGCTGCTCTTCAAGCAAGGGAAGCTCTCTTCTTTCTCCAGTCCTCCTATTTGGGAGATCAGAAGATCCTATTTCTCCTCCAGGCCAGACTGACAAATAAATACTCCCCAAATTCTAATCATCCACCACTTATGACCATCTCCTTTATGTTCTAATGTAGAACCTTCATGCTCCCTAAAGCATATTTATATATACTGAGCACTAATTCCCTAAGAAAGGCTGCTGACAGCTTTATAGTGACCAAAGGTCAATCACGATAAAAATAAAATCATTAATCCTATATTAAAAGGTAGAAAAGAAGAAAGAGAAAAAACCAAAACATTAAAAAATTCTGAATGAAAAACTTACAGCAATTGCACATAAAACTTAGTTCTGGGTAGCAAAGGCAAAGAGGAAGTTATACAACTGTCACTGTCTACCAAAAGGAAGCTTATTAGCTTCATCAGAAGAAATCAAACTTTCTATGTTAACTTAAAAACCAGCAAATTCAAAAAATTAGAAATTAAAAAAGAAAAGCAGGGTTAAAAAACCAAGAATTTTTTTAAATTCAAAAAAGGTTTTGAGAATCCTAATAAATTATTATCCAATCATACAAAACCTGCCAGAGCACAAAGGAGACAGGGAAGATTCAGGCTGGTGTATACTGCTTATCTACACAACATGTCCTTTTATTGCAGGGTCAATGATCTTCCTGAACCTCTAAAATGTATTAATACATTTGTTTCATATTCCATTCCCTGGTACCTTAATTTTTTTTAAGAGATGCTTCATATACTTCAAAGCATTTATTTAAAAAAAAATAAGAGAACAGACAATACATTAAAAAGATAGGTCTTATGGTTGAGAATGAGAAATACATTCAAAACTTAGTATGAATAGCAGAAAAGGGGATGACAGCAAACTTACCTTGGAACAGCTCCTAGAACAATGAGGTTGGCTTTCTGCTTGTTGTTTCCAATTACAGCATTTTTCATGTCTCTGAATTCAGGGGAAAGAGAAAAGGGTAAGGTATGTTGAGACATCACAGAAAAATAAAAGATCAATGCATCCCACTTTATCTTTATTATGCAACATCTTGGATTGGCAAGTACAGAAGTTAGGGACAAAGTGAAAACACTGATGCTTTTCCACCTGGAGTGCCAAAGAGAAGGGACAGAGATAGGTACCTTATAAACCTGGGGCTGTAAAAAAAAAAAAAGAGAGTAGCAAGGTGGGGGGAGCGGGGAATGAGAAACATCCTGAGTATTGGCAAAAGACTTCCAATACAAAGAAAGTTGAGTTCTTCAAAAAAGGCTACCAATCCTTTGAATAAAAAGAAATATAGGCCATCTTCTCACGCACAGCTCTGGGAGTAGGGAGTAAAAGCTACCAGCCGACAGAACAGATATGATCTTGTTTCAGGGACAATGACTTTACTTTTTTCCTTTTTTTCTGACTTCTCTGGACTGAATATTTCTGATTCCATTTTATCTCCTTTATTGTCTTATTAGCTGTACCTCTTTCGGTTTTGTTTTGTTGTTTTTCAGTGGTTGCTTCACAATTTACAATATGCATCTTTTAACTTAACACAGTCAATCTTCAAGGGATATTGTCCCATTTCATGTGTATTGTAAGAGCCTTGCAAGCATATATTTCCATCTTCCCATCCAGTCTTTGAGCTGCTGTCATAGTTTTATTTTTAAATTAGTTAGAAACAATGTAATATACTGTACTTTTTTTTTTTTTTTTTTTTGGCTGTGCTGTGAGATCTGTGGGATCTTAGTTTCCCCACCAGGGATTGAACCCATGCCCCCTGCAGTAGAAGCATGGAGTCCTAAACACTGGACAACCAGGGAATTCCCTATATTGTACTATTTTTGCTTAAACAGCCACTTATCTTTTAAGGAGATTTAAAAATACGAAAAAACCTTTTATATTTCCCATATATTCACCAGTATTTTTTATTCTAGCTACACTCAGATCTTTACTTCACCAGGAGTAACACTCTATTCCATAATAAGAATATCAATGACCAGTTGGTTCACAAACACATGGTTGTTCCCAAAAGGACAGGCAGAGAAAAAATAAATAGCTCAAAATAAGCCCAGTAGTAATAAAATGTTTAATAAAAAAAACTTATGCTAATTGGGCAGTAGTGCTATCTTAATATAGAACATTAGAACACTGTGATTCTCAAAGTATGGAAGAAGGCATCAGAGACTCCATGGGCATTTCAGAAGTTTAAGAGAGTGTCTGGAAATTTCTGGCCATAGTTTTAAAATAGAAAGCCTTTTCTGCACAATCCTAAAGAAAACCGTATTTTGCAGTACTGTACCTGGTAATTCTATTTTTAGTTTTTTAAGGAACCTCCATACTGTTCTCCATAGTGGCTGTATCAATTTACATTCCCACCAACAGTGCAAGAGGTTTCCCTTTTCTCCACACCCTTTCTAGCATTTGTTGTTTGTAGATTTTCTGACGATGCCCAATCTAACTGGTGTGAGGTGATACCTCACTGTAGTTTTGATTTGCATTTCTCTAATAATTTGTGATGTTGAGTAGGTCCCATTTGTTTATTTTTGTTTTTATTTCCATTACTCTAGGAGGTGGATCAAAAAAGATCTTGCTGTGATTTATGTCAAAGAGTGTTCTTCCTATGTTTTCCTCTAAGAGTTTTATAGTCTCCAGTCTCACATTAAGGTCTCTAAACCATTTTGAGTTTATTTTTGTGTATGGTGTTAGGGAGTGTTCTAATTTCATTCTTTTACATGTAGCTGTCCAGTTCTCCCAGCACCACTTACTGAAGAGACTGTCTTTTCTCCATTGTATATCCTTGCCTCTTTGTCATAGATTAGTTGACCATAGGTGTGTGGGTTTATCTCTGGGCTTTCTATCCTGTTCCACTGATCTATATTTCTGGTTTTGTGCCAGTACCATATTGTCTTGATTACTGTAGCTTTGTAGTATAGGTTGCAGTCAGGGGGCCTGATTCCTCCAGCTCCGTTTCTTCCCCTCAAGACCGCTTTGGCTATTCGGGGTCTTTGGTGTCTCCATACAAATTTTAAGATTTTTTGTTCTAGTTCTGTAAAAATGCCACTGGTAATTTGACAGCAATTGCATTCAATCAGTAGATTGCTTTGGGTAGTAGAGTCATTTCCACAATATTGATTCTTCCAATCCAAGAACATGGTATATTTCTCCATCTGTTTGTATCATCTTTAATTTCTTTCATCAGTGTCTTATAGTTTTCTGCATACAGGTCTTTTGTCTCCCTAGGTAGGTTTATTCCTAGGTATTTTATTCTTTTTGTTGCAATGGTAAATGGGAGTGTTTCCTTAATTTCTCTTTCAGATTTTTCATCATTAGTGTATAGGAATGCAAGAGATTTCTGTGCATTAATTTTGTATCCTGCAACTTTACCAAATTCATTGATTAGCTCTAGTAGTTTTCTGGTGGCATCTTTAGGATTCTCTATGTATAGTATCATGTCATCTGCAAACAGTGATCGTTTTACTTCTTCTTTTCCAATTTGGAGTCCTTTTATTTCTTTTTCTTCTCTGACTGCCATGACGAGGACTTCCAAAACTATGTTGAATAATAGTGGGGACAGTGGACATCCTTGTCTTGTTCCTGATTTTAGAGGAAATGCTTTCAGTTCTTCACCAATGAGAATGATGTTTGCTGTGGGTTTTTCGTATATGGCCTTTATTATGTTGAGGTAGGTTCCCTCTATGCCCATTTTCTGGAGAGTTTTTATCATAAATGGGTGTTGAATTTTGTCAAAAGCTTTCTCTGCATCTATTGAGATGATC